>NW_006203868.1:949976-974449 GCF_000334495.1 Tupaia belangeri chinensis
GCCGGCGTCGGCGCGTCCTTTTATAGCGCGCGGGCTCGGGGCTCTCTGTACTCTTTCGGGTTCCCTCCGGCCGCCCCGGGTCGCCTGCGGTACAGCATCTCCGGCCTCTCGGCGCAAAAGAACCCACCCGACCTCGCCGCCAGCTCGTGGGCATGGCGACCCCTGCCCGGCCCCGGACCCCGCGCACCGAGTCCGCCGTCGCCCGCACTTTCCTGCTCTACTGGGCTCTCGCCCAGGTGGCGGGCGCCGCAGGTGAGTGGCATCCGCCCCGGAAGCCTGGAGCGAGCTGCCGAAGGAAGGAGGGGACAATCCTGGGGGCAGTGGGCTCGCCCTGGTTCACCTGGGCGCCCCGTGGTGCCCCCGGCGCCTGCAGGGCTCGGCCGCCCTAACCCCGCCGGGTTTGAATGAACCTAGGCCGGCCACCAGCCGGAGGGTTGCTGGGGGTAGCTCGCGTCCCAGACTCTGTTGCCCCTCCGGCTAGAAACGTTTCTCCGGGCGTCCTCTGTGGCTAAGCGGATTTTTGCTCCTCGCTTTCACTTGGGGAGGAACTTCAAGGCGACCTGTGACCTTGAAGGTGGTGAGACTTGGGTCCGCATCCGCACAGGTTGTCGAGCAGTGGTTTGGGTTTTATCTTTCCTTATATGCGCATCTTCCCTGGATGAAGAATGGCGTTGGCCTTTTCTGGGTCGTCTTGTTTTGGAATTAGATAGAGACCATCCCCTTGCAAAATGTTACTTGGAGTGGCACAAGTACGACATTGCGCATGCCCAGATGTCTGCTGCATGTTGGCAAAACTGACCTTACTAATGTAAAGCATTTCATCAAATAGGACTGAGCGTGACCCACCACATGGTCTCTTTGGTCTCTGCAGAAGTTTCCGTATCCACACATTTTACATAAATACGGAAAGTTGAGTCTGGCTGTCTTCATTTGTGGGTGGTCCTAACTTCCCACCCATGTGAGATGTGCTCCTGTCCATGAGTCATGGACAACCCTTCCTAGCCCACCTTCCCTGGGGAGTTGCACCTCGGTTGCCCACCTCCCAAGCTGGATCTTAGACACTTGGGACATGGACGCCTTCTGGGGTGGGCTTCCAGGCTAGGTTATAACTTCCAGCCAGGATTTTAAGATCCTTGCCTGCTTCCATGGACTACAGGCTAGACCTTGCCATTAAGGCATTCTGAGTCTAGAAAAAAATTCTGAGGATTTTTTTCTCTTGACAATTTAGTAGTGACACTTTTGAGATTGGAAACAAAAACGCACAGTTGATGGTGAGAGCATGGGAAGGTGTTTTGTGCTGTCCCCACAAGGTCAAGTGCTGAGAAATGCATGCAATAATCGCTGTCTCTCCGTTGTTTTAAGGCACTACGGATATAGTGGTAGCAGATAATTTAACTTGGAAGTCAATTAATTTCAAGACAATTTTGGAGTGGGAACCCAAACCTATCAATAATGTCTACACTGTTCAGATAAGGTAAGCTATATATTTTTTTTTTAAAGGAAATTAAGGTTGTTGATGTTTCTACTTTCCTGTGCTGGATACAAATGTCTTTTCAACTCATTACTGGATAAGATTATTTAACAGTTGACAAAGAACAGGGTATTTAAGGCAATCTGCTGGCCAGTGGCCTGCTTTATCAAACCTGCAACATCTCCAGACCTTAAACTGATAGACTGTTTTGATCCTTTTCGAAAATGATGGGAAATTCATCAGTGGAATATAAACTAGAGAAGGTGCACCTTCTTGAGCCGGCGCTGGCAGTGTGCTTCTGGATCAACGTAGCTAATCTCATCTCAGAACGGATGTTTTATCCCCGCGCTGTCTAGACTGTGAGCTGTACCTAACACATTAGGGAAGAGGCAGGGAGAAATTCCAAGGTATACCTTGCCCTGAAGGGTGTTTGATTCATTAACCTATGAATAAAAGCTCAGTTGCATATCTAGTCTCGGAAAAGGCCAAAGTGTGACTCACGGAGCCACGCAGAAACACTGCTTCTGCTGCTCACCTGGGACTGCGCGGCCCAGGCCTACTTCACCTCTGGTTGACAGCTCCCTCCAGGCCGGCTTCACCTCTGGTTGACCACTCCCTCCATTCGGCACACTCACTCCAGATGGCGAAGGTGTGCCCGACGTCTTCCTAGACAGTTTTCACTATGTTCTTGGCAAGTTTTGGGTTTCTCAAATGTTCTAGGATGCTTGGTAAAGATCCTTAAAATAGAGAGCAGCTGCTGTGTAAATTATTCTAGTGCTAAGTGTATAAACGCGTACAGGTATCAGCTAAAATAAGAGGTGTTTTGCTTTTTCATTTTGTTCTATTTTGTGTCCAGCCTTTAATGGCATGAAGACTGCAATTCCTAGTTGGGCCAGCCAGTGGCGTGGTGGTGAGGGCAGTTGACTCCCACATGGCTCACCCAGATGCTTGAAAACGTGCCTTGTCTGTGTGTGTTCGGGCCCAAAGTCTGAGAGGAGATCAAAGGAGAATGGAAATCACTCACCCTGGGTGGTGATTCCTCATTTTCTCTTTCTCCGTCTCTCTTTGGCCAGTGCATGCACTATATAGCAAATTATATATATATATATATATATATATATATATATAGAGAGAGAGAGAGAGAGAGAGAGAGAGAGAGAGAAAGAGAGAGAGAACTCCTAGGTATAGGGGAGTCTTTTAAGTGGACGTTCTTGTTTTCAAAAATGAACTTCATGATGACTGTTGCCAAACAACAGGGAAGAGAATATGTGTGTGTACATGTATGTGTGTACATATATGTATGTGTGGGGGGGATCTTCAAAAAGTTAGTTAGTGGAAAATATCTACTATGATAAAACTATGCATGGATTTTCCTCCTCTTTTTGCACCAAAATAAACATGTACTTTATTTCCATTTTTTTCCATGAACTCTTTGAAGTCTCATGAAGAGAGAGACAGACAGGGAATTTCATAATCTGAGACAACAAGTACAATTAATTATGGTGAAACTTGTCAATTCAGATTCCACTGATAGAGAATTAGTCAGTATTGCTTTTGTACAGAGCATACATACTTTCCTTCAGGAGAGTGGAAATTAGGTTTAGGGAGGAACACTTACCTCCTGAATGTCCAGTCTGATATTAGAGGAAGATGTGGAAGTATATTGATGGTTGACATGATTTTTAACCGTAAGTTTTTGTGAACTTCTAAGTCCTTGGCCTTTGTAAGGCTTTGGTCATTTAAACAAGTACGATCCCAGATTCACGAACATCGGGCACAGCATCGTGGGGCTGCCCGAGTCTCCTTTTGCAGCTGTGCTGGAGGGCCACGGTTCCATCAGTCTCCACCCAGACCACGCTACTCTGCAGCCTCCCCAGGGTACGGCTGCCTGGGTCCAGAACCAGCACGCGCATTACCTAGATGAGGAAACTGTTGCTCTGGGAAGGAAGGGATTGCCTCATGACTGTGCCCATGGCAAGTGCTTGCAGAATGTCTGCACCCAGGGTCTCCCCAGTGGTGCACACCAGGGGGCTCTGCCGCAGCCTGACAGCCCTGCCCTCCTGGTTTTTCCTCCCTGGAGGAAGCCTCCCAACCTGCCACCCCTCCCTCTGCCCGCTACCCTCACTCCTCAGGCCTGGCGCCAGCCACAGGGCACCTCTGCTGCCCAGAGGCCCCTCCTGGGAGCGCCAGCTACATTTTCCCCTTTGGAAACGGTTTTAAGTGGTGGCTGGGAAGAATCAGTGACAGGAGTCTTAGCTCCAAACCACCTGGAATATGATTCCAAGGGATTGTTCTGGATTCTAAAGCGGAATCTACAAAGCTTAGAGGAAATATCCTACAACTAAATTAGTGACAGTCTGTATTCTGCTGGAATCTTTCAGTAATTCAGACTGGACTTTTATGGTTACCAAGTCAAAGACTTAACTTTACAGTGTGCCCAGGTAAATCTTGAAGGCTTTTAAAGTGTTAATGCTGCTCATGGCATTCAGAGGAACTTATTACAGAACTGACCCTTCATCACCTTGCGGTGCGTTGGTCCCTGTTTGTGATCTGGGAGGAACCAGGACTGTCTTTCAGATGGTGGGTAGCCGCAAAGCCCAGAGAGATTTCTCCTCTTACCTGAAAGACTTGTCTGCAATACAGTTGGAGAGGAAGCATCATGTTCTCCTTAGCTTTTTGACTGAAAGTGATATAATAAAAATGCATTTGGGTCATTCAGGACCAAAACAGCCTTTATACTTTAATCACAGAAAATTAAAGAACTATAAGGAACTAAAATATTTAAATATCGATCCATATTTGTGAAGTTCAGGATAAAGCATTTGTTTACCCAAATCCTTTTGGCCTAGTGACTTAGTTCAGATTTGTAATGAATATGTGTGTGCCTTTCTGTGTAGATTTAGACAGTGGAATCCATCCGCTAAATTAACTCAACCTGTAAATGCAAGCTTTCTAATAGTCAGCAAGCCCCTGAACCCTGCTGCTTAGCAGGGGACGAGAGCATGGATCCCTGGTGCAGAGCAGACCATGTTCCTGTTAAGTGTGTTAATGAAGAGAGGTGTGCCGGGATTAGGGAAGGGAGCGAGGAGATCTGGAGGTTCCCAGAGAAGGTGGGATTGGTGCCTGGCCTTGAATAACGGTCTAGGCTCTGGCAGTTGATGATGCTGAAGGAAAGCGCAGTGTAACGATCACTTTCCGTGGGATAGAACTATGTGGGTTAAGTTGCAGTGGCCCTCAATCTACGGATTGTTTTGATCCTTTAGAAGAATCCCAATTTCTCTAGAAGTTCTTGAAATCATTTCCTCTTCCGTGATTGGTCTTCTGTAATCTTTGATGAGATGCAGTCACTTCTTACAGAAGTGAACAGGGCCATGTAGTGGAACGAGGCAAACAGTCCCAGCTCTGTCACTCTTTAGCCAGGTGACCTTGTACAAGTTACTTAGTGTCTCAGAACTTCATGTCCTCATGTGTCAAATAAAACAACCTCGTACCTTCCAAGAAGGTATTGGGTCATCAGAAAAGTCATGATGCATTTTTGCATAGAAAAACAGAAAAGTATGTCATGACTTTTCTGACGACCCAATATATAATATATCATCTTGGAAGGATGATAGCAATGAAGTAACATGGACCTGGCATATAGCAGAGTCGATAAAGGACTAATGTCCACACTAATAGTGGTCACGATAGAGCATAACATACAGAGAATATGTAACTCTGCGGACTTCCTTATAGTGCTGTGCAGCCCACAGAGAATACACGATGTGATGTAATGGACGAAGAAATAAGTAGACTGGAATAGACGGTTGAGTCTTGATGGAAAACTGCTCTTACACTCCCGTACTCTTTGCAAAGGGCCTGCACTTTAAGGAGGATCTTTAACAAAATGGTCACGAGCATGGACCCAGGCAGCTGTCCAGTGGTTCCAAGTCCAGCATTGTGACTTAGAGCCAGTCTCCCCGCCTCACTCTGTCCCTGTTGCCTTGTCTGTAAAACCTGCACAATTATGGAGGCATCCCAGGGTGGCTGTGAAGACCCAGACATGCCTCAGTGACCAGCAGTGCGGAGGCCTCCTCAGGGCCGCTCGGGATCTCATCATTAGCACAGAGCAGCACGAGCAGAAAGGGTGGCCTCTTGCAGGGTGCAAATCGTCATGTTCGGTGTCTTTTTCTACCTCTCTTCCTTCCTGTAGCTCCAGATTGGGAAACTGGAAGAACAAATGCTTCTACACCACGGACACGGAGTGTGACCTCACTGACGAGGTTGTGAAGGACGTGAAGCAGACGTACTTGGCTCGGGTGCTTTCCTTCCCAGCCCGGAATGCAAATACCACAATTTCTGATGAGGAAGCTCCCTTTAAAAACGCCCCAGAGTTCACGCCTTACCTGGAGAGTAAGTAGCTTACTCGTGTCCTGTCGTTAGAAACTTCTGGATGTTCTTGTGACTTTGTGACCTTTAGGGGCCGTTGGATCAGCAGTATTTATCCAAACACACCTTCTTTCTTAGAAAGTGGTAGTCTCCCCGCCCTCCTCACTCATCCCAGATGTGATAGGAGGTCACGGAGTGGGAACTTCGGAGCTGATAACAGTGTCATCAGGGACCGTCTCCACTAATCTGTCCCCAAGGCTCTACAGGAGCCAGCTGAGTTGAGGGGAGGAAAAGAAGGATTTGGTAGGAAACCCACCAAGGCTGGTGTTTCCGCCTTCTCCCATACATACTGTACGGCCTAAATTTTCTGTCCCTTACCACACCAGAAACCCCAGTTCAGGAATTTTCACTGACGGCCATACCTCCAGGGACAGTCTTCAGTTTCCCTCAGCACTGTGGTTAGTCTTGCTGACCTTTTCCTTTTTTAAGAATTATTTTATTTAACTCTATTTATTTACTTATTTTAATTTGGCTAGAGAGGGACAGAGACAGAGAAAAAGCAAGCCGCCAGGTCCAGGACTCAAGCCTCAGTCGGCCATGTGGGAATCTAGTGCCTTTAACCACCATGCCACCTGCTGGCCCTTGCTGACCTTTTGCAATCAGCTCACTTTGATCTGAGCCCTGTGAGGTCCAGCACCTGCCCAGCTCTGGCCTGCCCCCTTTGTGTTGGCCCCAAAAACATGGAACGCTCTCCTCCCTGGCCTTTGGCCCAGTGTGCTGACATAAAGGAATGCAGAGAATTCCTGCCGACTAGGAGATTCACATTTTTTTTTTTTTGTCACAACTGTGGTTCTGAACTAGTTGTTTGAGATAAACACATGGAGACGTTAAGAAGAGCAAAATTAGCTTCTCTTGTGAGCCTTGAGTCTTGATGAAAAACTGCTCTTATGCTCCCGTACTCATTGCAAAGGGTCTGCATTTTAAGGAGGATCTTTAACAAAATGGTTATGAGCATGGACCCAGGCATGGGTTAGAATGAAAGTGTCGGGACCAGCAGTTGTCGTAATAGCTATGTCGCTGGACTCCCATGTAGTAGACCATGGTTCAAGTCCCAGATCTGGTGGCTTAAACTCACGCTGGGCGAGTGTACATGCATGCCCAAGATCCTGAGAGGAGAATGGAGGAGAAGGCATGGCGGTGTGGCCATCCCCCCTGGGAGGTGATTTCTCACTTTCAGTCTTTCTGTCTTTGTCTGTCTGGTGAGCGCATGTGCCCTATAACAAAAACATCTAAAAAAAAAAAAAAGAATGAAAGTGTCTTGTTACTGGTGTTTCCTCTTTACTCCTCTGCCTGCCGGTGGGAGAGCAGTTTCTCCAGGTAGGTAGGGATGGTGACTCTTTCCAGAGTCCCATTTGCAAGACCCTCCCCACTCATCTAGTGCTCCTACCTGTGTGTCTGTCACTGCGCTGAGCTAGACCGTATATACCAAAGGGACTTCAAACGTTCATTGGAAAATGCAGTTAAAGTACAGGTTTATTCTGCTGCAAAAAATGTTTTTGAGGTCCATGTATTGTTTTTCCATAATACCCATTTTCCATGAGCTTTCTGAAGACTGCTCTTATATCCAGTCACCTCCAGTAGCTGTGTAGGATCACTGATACCATTCTCCTCTGAGGTAATGACATCTTCATGACTTCTTTTTATAGTTCTTGAGTTTTTGTTTCTGGTTTTATTTTTTATTTTTCTGGAAGCCATTCCACTTTGTTAGTGCAAAATAGAAAGCATGTATTTGGTTTGCATACATACACACATACACACATCCTTTTCCCTTGGCTTGCATAGAATTGGGGCTGAATGACTGAGACTTGTTTGACCGTCATTCAACCCAAGCACACAAGACCACTGACCCTTTGCAGACCCACTGGTTAAAACTGGTTCCTTGAGATACCAAAGCTTTGCCACAGCTCCTAATTTTTCATGCTTAAAATGGGGAATCTTGTACTACTGCACTGTTCAATACTGTAGCCCTTAAGCACATGTGGTTTCTGAGGCCTGAAATACAGCCGATGCTGTAAGTGTAAAATACACACTGGGTTTCGAAAGAAAACTGTACAATACCTTGGCTCTGCCACTGTGGCACTGCAGTAACTCAGATACCCTGCCAGGCTGGCAGCCATATGAACGACCGTGGCTTTGGATTCCTGGGTCATCTCAAAACTTGCTGAGTGGTTGTGGGTCCCCAGGATCCTGAGGCTGGGGAAAGGGGGTCACGTGACGAGACCTTGTCAAGGGCGTTTCTCTTTTGTGTGCGTGTGCACACATGCACTCTTTACATCAATTTTTAAAAAAATCTAAACTACCTCAAAAACTTTTTATATAGATAAATGTTAAAAATGATAATATTCTAGGAGCCAGCAGGTGGCATAGAGGTTGAGGCACTGGATCCCACATGGCCAGCTCTGCAGTTTGAATCCTAGACCCAGCATGTGTGCGTGCGTACCCAAAATTCCCGAGAGGAGAATGGAGGAGAAGGGATTGAGGCATGGCCATTGCCCTTTGGGGGGGGGCTGATTTTTTACTTTCTCTGTCTACTTCTGGAGAGCATATGTACCCTACAGCAAAAACCAAAAAAAAATAAATTTAAAGATACTATTCTAAATATATTGGGGTAAGTAAAAATATATTATTAAAGTTGATTTCACACATTCATCTTGGCACAGTCTCACGTGACTATAAGGAAATTTGAAATGGCATCTATGGCTCCCATTGTATTCCCATGGGGCCGCACCGTAGTGCAATGTCTTAGCGTCAGGAGTCCGCTACCCGGCAACTGCACCAGGGAGCTGGTTCTGTGCAGGGGTTCTATATGAGAAATGACTAAGTTATTAACTGCTAGCGAAATGGAATTTACTCTGTATAGGATTATTTGGTTCCAACTAAGCTCATTTCCTGTCTTCCAGCAACACTTGGCCAGCCAACAATTCAGAGTTTTGAACAAGCTGGGACAAAACTGAATGTGACAGTGCAAGATGCGCGCACCTTGGTCAGAGTGAACGACACATTCCTGAGCCTCCGAGATGTTTTTGGCAAGGACTTGATTTACACTCTTCATTATTGGAAAGCTTCAAGTACAGGAAAGGTAAGAATTGCTTCATTTGTTTTTATGACTTGTTTAAAATTGCGGCTCTTTAATTTTATAGACCACTTCCCAGTTCAAAAATAGCAGAGCTGGAGTTGTTGAAAGGGCAGTGTGGTGGAGTGAGAGGGTAGCTGCTAGGGGGATTGGACCGCAGGGCCTGCCTGGTTCCACCTGTGATTCTGAGCTGCCGTGGGGACCCCGGTTTCATAGTGAAGGGGCTGGACTGGATTGTCTCTGGGGTCCCATGAGTGCTCATATTCTTCCTATCCTGATGAGCCCAGAGACGAAATTTGTCTTCTATTAACACGTATTTACTTCTTCTTTTTCTTTTTACCACAGATTTCTTCTAAAAGGGGTTAATTGGGTTGGATATACCTAAATTTAATCTTTTGAGTCTCAGAAAAGACATCCTGGGAACCAGCAGTTAGTGTAATGGCTACGTCACTGGACTCCCACATAGTCGACCGCAGTTCGCGTCCCGGACGCGGTGGCTTAAAACTCATGCCGGGCGCGTGTACGTGCGTGCCCAAGAACCCGAGAGGAGAAGGGATTGTGGCGTGACCATCTCCCCTGGGGGGTGATTTCTTGCTTTCTGTCTCTCTGTCTCTCTCTGTCTGTTTGGCGACCGCACGCTCCCTATAGCAAAAACCTCTCCCCCCCACCAAAAAAAAAAAAAAACATCCTTAGCCATTATCAGGGGGAACTGGTTAGCCAAGTCACTTCTGATCCTTTATGTGTCAGCTGTGTCCATGGAGGCTTCGGTGAGCCTAGGTTTTTACTTCCACAACGACTTAATAAAGGGGGAAGACCTCACTCTGAGCCCAGGTGAATTAAGGGCTCCTTATCTTTTCACAGAAAACAGCCAAGACAGACACAAACGAGTTTCTGATTGATGTGGATAAAGGACAAAACTACTGCTTCAGCGTTCAGGCGGTGATCCCGTCCCGCAAAACTAACCGCAGGAGTCCGGAAAGCCTCATTGAGTGCACCAGCCAGGAGCCAGGTGTGGCCAGAGGTGAGTGGCTCTGCCTGTCATTGGTCGGAGAGGCCTGGGTGGCTTCCAGAGACTCACCACGCTCAGAACCAGGATATGCTTTTGCTAAATATTCAAGAAGAAACTGCCTTGGGCTTTTGGTTTTGCTTGGCACTGTTAAGATTGCAGGCACTGGGCCAGCAGATGGCACAGCAGTTACATCACTGAACTCCCACATGGCCAACCATGGTTCAAGTCCCAGACCTAGTGGCTAGAAAGTCATACTGAGTGTGTGTGTGTGTACATGCATGCATGCCCAGTATCCTGGGAGGAGCATGAAGGAGAAGGGATTGTGGCATGGCAATCCTTCCGGGGGTGGGGGGGAGTGAGATTTCTCACTTACCCTTGCACTTGCACTGTGTCTCTGTCTCACTCTCTCTCTGACAAGCACATGTACCCTAAGACAAAAACCTCTTTTAAAAAGAGGGAAAAAAGGATTGCAGGTGTTTAGAAATGCTTCTGTGCTGTTCCTGTGGATTAGCAAGTGCTGCCTTGAGCAGTGCCAAGGTCTCTGTTGAGCTCTGCGTACACGCATTGTGTTTGGGACTTAGCATCAGCCACAGGTTTCTCTGGGCACTTTTTCATGCTCAAATTCCGATCCTGGGGAGTGGCTTCTGGGCCAACCACAGCATAGCCAATAGACAGTTGTGAGTACCCACTGTTATTATGTGGCTGTTGCTATGAAGTCTAGCTCTACAAGGGAAGGGACTGAGTATACCAAATATGCCCATGTGCCTGTGTGTACATATGGCCAACACGGGTGTGTTCACACATGCACACACACAGGGAGCTCTGACACACTGTGAGGAATGGCTCCTAACTAGGAGTGCTGCATGTGTTCAGAAACACAGGAGGCTGGGGACCAGCAGTTGGCATAATGGCTATGTCGCTGGGAGCCTGTGTAGTCCACTGCAGTTCGAGTCCCAAACCTGGTGGCTTAAACTCACACCAGGCATGTGTGCGTGTGTGCCCAGGATCCAAGAGGAGAATGGAGGAGAAGGGATTGCGGCATGGCCATCCCCCCAAGGGGTGATTTCTCACTTTCTTTCTGTCTCTGTCTGTCTGACGAGCGCATGCACCCTATAGCAAAAACCTTTCCAAAAAAAAAAAAAAAAAATGGATGAGGCTGAAAGCCTGTCTTTGTCCCCAAGCTTCACAGGGAATGTGTCGGAGTTCTTTTAGGGAATGAAAGAGTCACAGGGTAGTAAGGGTGACCAGGTTCCTTGGTAAGAAGAGATTTAAATTTTTAAAAACAACTTTTAAGTAAACTACTCCCGCCTATTTATTTCCATTGAAAGAAGGAGAGGACTGTCTTTCCTCAACCCTCTGGGCGATCTTGCCCACGGCCTTCATATTCATCACCCAAAAGCTCAGCTCTCACTGCCTCTGCCTCGGTGCTCACCCAGATCTCTGTTTCCCCTGCTGATTCTCTGCTGCAATGTGTCCTTCAAGAGGCATTTCAAATGCTACTTCCACCAGAAAGCCTTCTTATTGCACCAGCTGGTTATCATCTCTCCTCCACCGAGTCCTGGTAGCACCTCAGTCCTCCCCTTTGCACTCACTGTTCACCTTCTGTAATCATTGCCAGCAGCTCAGCTGCATTTTTAGCCACTTGTTTGCAGTCGCTGTTTTCTCTTCCAATGACGTGATCCTCTCTAGACGTGACTGTTAGTTTATTGTATTACATGGCCCATTCAATACTGTTGGCCATTGCCAGTTGCTCTAAACTGTCTAGGGTTTGACAGATTCTTTCCTAATCTAAGTATGGTGGAAAGCGTGGAAACAGAAATTTCACACTGCGCAGAAAGAAATTTCACACTGCGCAGAAGCAGCCCGGTGTGCTGTTGGTCTCGTCCTCGGTCCTGCCTGGTGATGAATGGGATTCAGGCTCTCCCAGGTGACGCGGCACTTTCTGTTTTTCAGAAATGTTCTTCATCATCGGAGCTGTGGTGTTCGTGGTCATCATCTTCATCATCGTCCTGTCGCTGTCTCTGTACAAGTGCAGAAAAGCGAGAGCAGGGCAAAGTGGGAAGGAGAACTCCCCGCTGAATGTTACATAGAGGAAGCACCAGTGGGTCTGCTCGCTGTGCACAGGCCGCGTTGCACTGTGGCCGAGAACTTGGAAGGGAGTCGAACACGTGAACACAGATGAGCACTTTAGAGCATGCAGATCCTTGGGTTCAAAACACTCTTAAATGGGTTAAGTACCCTCTTGCTTTGACCTGTCACTACAACTAGCCTTCTGATGTTGACATTAGCATTAGTGACTTGGAAATGTCATGAGCGGTACAACCAATGACAAGATTTTTACATCGTTCCTTTAATACTATGGCACCTTTTGCACATACTCAACTTCTCCTTGAGGTCACCCGAGCAGAAGCCAACGAATGAATACTTTAGAAAATCCTGGATGGACCTTGGAGAACTTTCGAGAGCCTGTCTACACCACATAGGAGGGTAAAATGCAAGTGGGTGGACCTTTCTAGGACTTTGCCAACAAGTGTCCTGCTTTTGTACTGGGGCGTTCAGGTTCTGTCTCTGTAGCTGGGGGTTTTGTTTGTTTGTTTTTAGGAGTGCTTTTGGAGGTTCAGAATGGTTGGCAAACTTTTATATTAATGTATCAAATGCAAGAAAGCATTCTGTTCTGTTTGGGGCACTTTCCTATATGCGTCGCAGTGTCGCACTTTAACTGACGTAAGTGCTGTCAGGGTAGACATCTGACAGCCCTCGGCGCTTTTATAAGACTACTATAGAGACTACATAGAGTTTATGACTGACGGTACTTACAGCTTCTGTGGTCAACACTGTATATATTTTATAATTTTTTAAAGGTTATGTATATTGGGGATTTTCTATTTATATAGGTAATATTGTTCTGTTTGTATATATTGAGATAATTTATTTAATATACTTTTATATAAATAAAGGTGACTGGGCATCACGGCTACTGGGTGTGTTATATTTTCCACTTATTCAGGATTTGTCTTTCATTAGCCCAGGCTGCTGCAGTAACAAGTGACCCTAAAGGCCTCAGTGGCTTATAACAGCATGTCTTTCTTTTTTATTTCTATTACATTTCAACGACTATAGTTTGGCTGCAGCTCTGCCTAGTATCTTCTGATTCTAGGACCCAAAGCAAAGGAGAGTCCCTGCTTGGGTCAGAGGAGAGAGGAACAGAAAATACTGGTAGAAATAGCCACAGCTTAAAGCTTCAGCCACCTCTTACAACTTCTGCTCCGTGGGCCAGCCAGTGGCGTGGTGGTGAAGGCAGTGGGTCCCGCACAGCCGACTGCACAGTTCTACATCCAGACTGGAGGCTTGAGAACATACCGGGCATGTGTATACATAGGTCCCAAATCCCCAAAGGGATGGGGGTAGGCAGTTTTCTCACTTTCCCACTCTCTGTCTCTTTCTGGTGAGCGTGCATATCTTCTAGGGGGAAAAAAATCTCCAAGCAGGTTAATGGACTCACACACCAGTGCCTCAGGCAAATCATGTGACCAAAACTGACACTATTCTGCCTCGTGGGAGTCACAAGTCACATGGGAACGGGCAGAGATAGAGTCTGACAGGAAAGGGAGAAATAATACAATCTACTGCAGATTTAAAGATATTTCTCCTCAGGCCAGCCCCATGGCCTGGTGTTAAGGGAGCCATTTAAATCCCACATGGGCATCCCACAAGGCCAACCAGGCTTCAACTCCTGATCTTGGCAGCCTGAAAAACACACCAGGCACACGTGTGTACGTGCCCCAAATCCTATCAGGATGGAGAAATGGAGGAGAAGGGATT
Source organism: Tupaia belangeri chinensis (assembly GCF_000334495.1). Classification (NCBI taxonomy): domain Eukaryota; kingdom Metazoa; phylum Chordata; class Mammalia; order Scandentia; family Tupaiidae; genus Tupaia; species Tupaia belangeri. Next base: position 963,780 of record NW_006203868.1, read on the forward strand.
GCCATGTGACCATACTCCATGGGGTGCTGCTTTCTCCCTCACTCTGTCTCCATTTCTCTCTGCAAGTGCAGGTGCCCTCCAGTAATTAAAAATATAATTCTTTTGGGACCAGCAGTTGGCATAATGGCCATGTCACTGGACTCCCATGTAGTCGACCACAGTTTGAGTCCCAAACCTGGTGGCTTAAACTCATGCCGGGCGTGTGTGCGTGCGTGCCCAAGATCCTGAGAGGAGAATGGAGGAGAAGGGATTGCGGCGTGACCATCCCCCCTGGGGGGTGATTTCTCGCTTTCTGTCTCTCTCTCTCCATCTTTCTGGTGAGTGCATGTGCCCTATAGCAAAAACCTCTAAAAAAAAAGATTAAAAAAAATATATAATCCTTTCTCATGGGCATTAGTTTAAGCTGCCAGTTGGAAAGGAGGAAAGAAAGAACAATTGTTTGAATCACTGTATTCAAAGAAAAGTAGGTAAAATGACAATATCAGGCCTGTGGGTGGCATGATAGTTACGGCAGCTGGATTCCACCTGTCTGCACAATTCGAGTCCCAACACAACGGCTAGGAAAACACACTGGGTATGTGTGCGTGCACACCTAAAATGCTGACAGAGAATGGAGGGGAAGGAATGGCAGCATGGCCATCCCCCTGGAGTGATTTCTTACCTTCCCTGTCTCTCTTTGTCTCTCTCAGGTGAGCACATGCTCCCTATAGCAAATTTTTTAAATATTAAAATAAAATGGCGGTACCAGGGAGAGAGAGAATTGAAATGAGGTCTAGTTCTGATGAAGAAAACTCGATCGGGAGCTCACCGCAGCAGGGACAGGGTGTGTCTCAGGGCCCGGAGCTCCTTTCAGCTGACTGCACAGTGGACTTGGTCACGGTGGGGCTGAGTCAAACTTCCGACCTCTAGAACATGGGAATAGTGAGTCCTCCATTCAAATGCAGCAGGAGAGTCTTGTTCTACTGATCAAGAGAGGAGTCTAGGGGCTAGTGGGTAGCGTAGTGGTTAAGGTGTTGGACTTCCATGTGGCTGACTGTGGTTTGAGACCCAGACTGGTGGCTCAAAAATCACTCCAGGCATGTGTGCATGGGTGCCCAAAATCCCAAGAGGAGAATGAAGATTTCTCACTTTCTGTCTCTGTCTCTCTGACAAGCACACACACTCCACAGCAAAAATCCCTCTAATGTAAAAGGATTCTAATTAGAGATGGAAGTGAGGATCTTGGCACCTAGCTGGCCACAAAATGCTTGGCTTCCTGCTGTGGCAAGCTGGGCTGTTTCTAGGAAAGCATCCAGATGGCTCACTCCCCTGGGAGCGGGCCCACGGAGACATCGGAGACATCGAGCATTACTAGGAGCGAAGACGCGCTTGCAGTCCAGCTGTTCATAAACCTTAAACCCACTTTGCTCCGTGGTACCAAAGAACTCTAGGCATGGTCAATAGAACTCCACTCGTGCAATGTGCGCCCTGGCATCCTAACAAAGAAAGTGAAACCAGGTCCCTGTAAATATGACGGCATGCAAGGAGAAAAAAAAAAGGAATCATTTTGGAGAAATTGAGAGGAAAGGTCGCACTTCGCTTGTTTACCACCGTCCATCTGAGCTGGCGCCAGGAAGGCCGGCTCTCGCACCACCAGGGTTCTGCTGTGCTGGAGACAGAGGGGACGTGTTTGCAGCAGCCAAACAGAGGTTGCATGCGGGCCTGTCTTCACAGCGGGGTGCCTTGGCCATTATCTTGAAACCCCGCTCACGCTGGGGTACCTGGCACCAAGAGCTCAGCGTGCTGCATGAGCGGGCAGGACAACCACAGAAACGGAGCCTGACCTGGCGTTTCCTGCCAGGAATAATTACAGCATTATGTAATTCCACGGCTCATAATCTATGGAATTTGAATGATCCCACTAAAGAAAGTACTGGCAGATTGAAAGCAGGTCTGGGTACGAATGAGGCATCTGGCTGCTCACAGGGAAGCAACTCATTACCGACCTAAATGACCTGCGCACTGGGGGGGAGCGCAGCACTGCAAATGCTAACACTGCGCTGCAGCCGGCAGCCTTCTGGTTGAGACCCAGCAGATGCTGCTGAAATCAAGGCTGCATTCAGCAGAGCAGAGAGCCCCGCTACCCGCCCTCCGCTGACTAAGTTAGACTGCACTCCTTGGCCCTTAATGCACCCCTGAAAGCTAAATTTTCATGCTTTAACAAAATGTCTTTACCATTTTCAATCATTGACTAAATTTGGTTGCATATTTAAAAAATGAGAAATTTTAAGACATTCTGTTTAGTTACAGCTGATGGCCTGTAATCTAAATACATGCCTCTTAGAAAAACAAAGAAATAGGGACCAGCAGTTGGCGTAATGGCTATGTCACTGGACTCCCATGTAGTTGACCGCAGTTCAAGTCCCAGACCCACTGACTTAAACTCCCTACGGGCACGTGTGCGTGCATGTCCAAGATCCCGAGAGGAGAATGGAGGAGAAGGGATTGCTGTGTGACCATCCCACCTGGGGGGGTGATTTCTCGCTTTCTATCTCTCTGTCTCTCTCTGTCTTTCTGGCAAATGCATGCGCCCTATAGCAAAAACCTCTCAAAAGAAAAGAAAAAAAAGAAAGAAAAACAAAGAAATAATGATCTCTATCCATTGAATAATAAATGAACACCCTCACAAACCTCCTCTTACTTCTTCTACGACATTCGTATTTAACATGAGTTCTTTCCCTCCCATGGTGGCCGAGAAGGGTGTGCTGCTCTAAGATGACCTCGCGTACTCAGAGGCCCATAGTGGACGCTAGCTCTCCTTCCTGCAGCCCTCACTGTCTGGATGGAGCTCCTGATGATTCTGGCTTTGCCCATCGGCACATCCTTTCTTCAGCTGCAGAAACGGGCTTAGGGTTAGACAGGTGACGTAAACAAGCCTGAGTCTCAGGGCCCTTTTACTTGAAGAGCACAGTGAAGACGCATGCACTCCCAAGAGCTGGAGACCATCCTCTCAGCCTCCAAGGGAGCCAGCTTTAAATGGAACTGACAGCAGGGCAGCGCGATGGAATAAGCTAAGTCCACGGAGACATCACCAAGCTGCTAGGTCCGGCCTGGCCAGACGTCCCCAGCCATGGACTCTTCACTGGGCATAATCTGAGGAACTATCTAAGCGAGCTGGAGTCAAGATTCCATGGTGCCTGCAGTCCAAAGCACCTAACTGATGCTGTGCGCTTAAGCATTGACCATGGCGTATGAAGAGAAAGGAAGAAGGTGGCTATAGCATATAGTGCAAATAACGTCCATTTTCACACATTCTCAACGACGCAACAGCGGCTCTCCTAGCTTTCCCTGGATTGTCTTCTCCTGGCACTATAAAGTTCTCCCTTATTATTTCTTTAAGAATACAAACATACGATATCATTTCCTATCTTCATCTTTGGGGCTAGGCATTAGTGCAGCAATTATGTAACTGGACCCGTAAGAGGAAGGTCCTGGGTTGGCGTCCTGAGACCTCCCTGAGCACAGGGGATGTGCAACTCGCCAGGGACCTTGGGGCTGGCGGAGACGGGGTGGACCACAGTGTGAAGACCTTGCTGGGGGTGTCCCTCCCTCTCTCTCTCAGAAGAAATAATAAATAAACCTTTAAGATACATAGGGGTTCCTAGCCCATGTACACAAGCCATTGTCATTTTCTTCATTTTTCTAACGTTCGATTTAATTTTTAATTAAGGCTCCCTTTCCCCAAGGTGGGAGAAACCACCCCAAGCAATTTGGTGACCTGCTGATCTTTCCTGGACGTCCATCTTTCCCCTTGAGTCACGTACAAGTCTGCACCCCCACCCCACCGCAGCTGCCCTCTGGGTGCCTCCACTTCCCCTCTCACCTCTCCCTCCAGCATCCAGGGTGACGTGGCAGGTGGGGGGAAAGCCCCACTCTGATTTGTGGCCATGTTTGCTTTTCAATCTCTCTCTGTGCACTAGTCTCGCCAGTTCAGCCTGTCGTGAGCCACAGGAGACTGCTTCTTGCTGCCTTCAGAGAGCGTATCCCTTCCCGAGACCACAAGCAAGACCGGAGCCGACCATCCAGGAAAAGCGGCCAGGGAAGAAAGCTCACTCTCGTATTTCCCGGGGAAGAAAGGAGCCGACCATCCAGGAAAAGCGGCCAGGGAAGAAAGCGCACTCTCGTATTTCCCGGGGCATTGTCCCATCATTCCAATGACAAGAAGGATTTCAAAATCGCTCACATTAGAGTGCCAGCATCTCATAACTACATCTTACCGAGTCAAACTCCTCAAATTAAACCACGGGTGTGTGTGTGTGTGTGTGTGTGAAACTTCAGTCACCAGCTGTTGTGAGACCCGGTCAGAAGACTGACACAGAGACATTTCTTCCCAAATCCAGCCATGCGCTGGGCTGCCACTCTAAGGCAGGCCCTGTGCACTTGGTTGCATATTTAAAAAATGAGAAATTTTAAGACATTCTGTTTAGTTACAGCTGATGGCCTGTAATCTAAATACATGCCTCTTAGAAAAACAAAGAAATAGGGACCAGCAGTTGGCGTAATGGCTATGTCACTGGACTCCCATGTAGTTGACCGCAGTTCAAGTCCCAGACCCACTGACTTAAACTCACTCCGGGCACGTGTGCGTGCATGTCCAAGATCCCGAGAGGAGAATGGAGGAGAAGGGATTGCTGTGTGACCATCCCACCTGGGGGGGTGATTTCTCGCTTTCTATCTCTCTGTCTCTCTCTGTCTTTCTGGCAAATGCATGCGCCCTATAGCAAAAACCTCTCAAAAGAAAAGAAAAAAAAGAAAGAAAAACAAAGAAATAATGATCTCTATCCATTGAATAATAAATGAACACCCTCACAAACCTCCTCTTACTTCTTCTACGACATTCGTATTTAACATGAGTTCTTTCCCTCCCATGGTGGCCGAGAAGGGTGTGCTGCTCTAAGATGACCTCGCGTACTCAGAGGCCCATAGTGGACGCTAGCTCTCCTTCCTGCAGCCCTCACTGTCTGGATGGAGCTCCTGATGATTCTGGCTTTGCCCATCGGCACATCCTTTCTTCAGCTGCAGAAACGGGCTTAGGGTTAGACAGGTGACGTAAACAAGCCTGAGTCTCAGGGCCCTTTTACTTGAAGAACACAGTGAAGACGCATGCACTCCCAAGAGCTGGAGACCATCCTCTCAGCCTCCAAGGGAGCCAGCTTTAAATGGAACTGACAGCAGGGCAGCGCGATGGAATAAGCTAAGTCCACGGAGACATCACCAAGCTGCTAGGTCCGGCCTGGCCAGACGTCCCCAGCCATGGACTCTTCACTGGACATAATCTGAGGAACTATCTAAGCGAGCTGGAGTCAAGATTTCATGGTGCCTGCAGTCCAAAGCACCTAACTGACGCTGTGCGTTTAAGCATTGACCATGGCGTATGAAGAGAAAGGAAGAAGGTGGCTATAGCATATAGTGCAAATAACGTCCATTTTCACACATTCTCAACGACGCAACAGCGGCTCTCCTAGCTTTCCCTGGATTGTCTTCTCCTGGCACTATAAAGTTCTCCCTTATTATTTCTTTCAGAATACAAACATACGATATCATTTCCTATCTTCATCTTTGGGGCTAGGCATTAGTGCAGCAATTATGTAACTGGACCCGTAAGAGGAAGGTCCTGGGTTGGCGTCCTGAGACCTCCCTGAGCACAGGGGATGTGCAACTCGCCAGGGACCTTGGGGCTGGCGGAGACGGGGTGGACCACAGTGTGAAGACCTTGCTGGGGGTGTCCCTCCCTCTCTCTCTCAGAAGAAATAATAAATAAACCTTTAAGATACATAGGGGTTCCTAGCCCATGTACACAAGCCATTGTCATTTTCTTCATTTTTCTAACGTTCGATTTAATTTTTAATTAAGGCTCCCTTTCCCCAAGGTGGGAGAAACCACCCCAAGCAATTTGGTGATCTGCTGATCTTTCCTGGACGTCCATCTTTCCCCTTGAGTCACGTACAAGTCTGCACCCCCACCCCACCGCAGCTGCCCTCTGGGTGCCTCCACTTCCCCTCTCACCTCTCCCTCCAGCATCCAGGGTGACGTGGCAGGTGGGGGGAAAGCCCCACTCTGATTTGTGGCCATGTTTGCTTTTCAATCTCTCTCTGTGCACTAGTCTCGCCAGTTCAGCCTGTCGTGAGCCACAGGAGACTGCTTCTTGCTGCCTTCAGAGAGCGTATCCCTTCCCGAGACCACAAGCAAGACCGGAGCCGACCATCCAGGAAAAGCGGCCAGGGAAGAAAGCTCACTCTCGTATTTCCCGGGGCATTGTCCCATCATTCCAATGACAAGAAGGATTTCAAAATCGCTCACATTAGAGTGCCAGCATCTCATAACTACATCTTACCGAGTCAAACTCCTCGAATTAAAACACGGGTGTGTGTGTGTGTGTGTGTGTGTGTGTGTGTGTGCTGTTGTGAGACCCGGTCAGAAGACTGACACAGAGACATTTCTTCCCAAATCCAGCCATGCGCTGGGCTGCCACTCTAAGGCAGGCCCTGTGCCCTTCAGATGTTCTTCTCCCCCCCACCTCTACCCCCATATCCTGCTATATTTTGCTCCTGGCCCCGGCCTCTGTGGCAAAGCCAGTAGCAAACCAGACTTCAGAGCTGGCAGCCACACGCTGACCATGGTTCAAGTCCCCAGCCTGGTTGGCCTAAACCAAGTGCCCAAGGCCCCAGCAGACTGGAGGACTGGATGAGGATCCCTTCTTCCACAGGGGCAGGACTGAGTGCTGTGGAGGGTGCTTCTCCCTCTTTCCTCTCTCTCCCCAGCTCAGGCTTTATCATAAATTTTTAAAATAAAAAAGTTTATGCATACATTTCTTCCATGAGCAAGAGAGACAGAAAAGCAGCACCGAACAGGGTCCCCATACCACAATCCCCCCCAGCCTCAGCCGACCCTGGATTACAGGCACACATGAGCCCGGTGTGCTCAGAGAGGTCACCAGACCCGAGCCCAGAACCTTCCAATGTGGGTCAGCCTCACAGATCACTGCGTTTACCACTGTGCTACCATCTGGCCCTTGTCCACACGTTGTTTTTATTTTTATTTTCATTTTCTTGAGAGATTCTTTTCTATAGGGCTCATGAGCTCCCCAGAGAGATAGAGAGAAAGACAGAGAGAGAGAGAGAGGTGAGCTCCCCAGAGAGATAGAAAAACAGAGAGAGAGAGAGAGAGATAGAGATAGCAAGCAGGAAATCACCCCCCCGGGGGAGTGGCCACACAGCCATCCCTTCTTCCTCCTCCCCTCTCGGGACTGTGGGCATGCACGCACAAGGGCCCAGTACGTCTCAAGCCACCAGGTCCAGGATGCGAACCGCAGCTGACCACCTTAACCGCCGTGACACCTGCTGGCCCCTGTCACACTTTTAATTTCCTTGTTCTCCTCGTGAACAGCTAACCCAGGCCATACCCTTTCCAAGGGACACTCTGCGCTCTCTGCACGGCAGCAAAACTTCAATCCTGGGTGCATGCCTGATTCCCTGAGAGACGTCGTTCATGTCCCTGATGCTTCCAAACCATTGCTCTGTTCCACGTTAGCTAGGTCCCGTGGTCCTCAGGACTGTGACCCCAGATCAGTGGTGTTGGCATCACCTGAGAATGTGCCGCCCAAGCGGATGCTCGCCCTTGCCCTCAGACGGTCCGGATTAGCAATCTGTTTTAACGACAAACCCTGCAGTGGTTCTGATGCCCAGGGAAGTATGAGAGCCACCGGCTCAAGCTGCCAATGATTGCAATCAGCGACATGCGCTTACAGCTTCCTGCAAGACAGGCTGGGAGGAGCTAGAGACTGAATGGGGCATTCCCAGCCCCTGCAGAAGGCAGAATGCAACCTGCTCTGCAGCCCGAAAAAATGAAGAGGACATAAAGCACAGGCAAGCTCCTCCGTGTACGGACTGTGCATTCCCTATAAAGGCTTGCTATATACATAGGGCTGTTTGGATTTTTCCTGTTGCAAGCACCAGAAACTCAAGAAAGCTTAAGAAACATGGGAGGCTTTTTTCTCTTGTTAGAAAATTAGTCTACAGATCTTCAGCCCATTTAGCCTAAATTGTACATTAGAGTGAGCATCGATAATTACATTTTAAAACTCACCCGTTTGGGACCAGCAGATGGTATAATGGTTACATCGCTGGACTACCACATGGTTGACCATGGTTCAAGTCCTGGACCCGACACCTTAAAACTCAAGCCAGGCATGCCTGCATGTGTGCCCAAAATCCCAAGAGGAGAACCGAGGAGAGGCGATTGCAGTGTGGCCATTCCCCTCACCCCCAGGGGGCGATTTCTTGCTTTCTGTCTCTCTAGTGAGCACATGAGCCCTGTAGCACAAGTCTCTTAGGCGGCATGGTAGTTAAGGACACGGGCTCTCACATGACCGACTGCGTTTCAAGTCCCAGACCTAGCAGGACTTTCCCTCTCTCTCTCCCCCTGTCTTGCTCTGTCTCTCTGAATGAATGAATGAATAAAGTTAAATAAAAATCATTCTTTTAAAAAAAAAAAAAAGCAAAAATCTCTAAAAAATTTTTGCCCTTTTTCTGAGGAACTGAACATACAAAGCAAAAATCTCTAAAAAAATTTTGCCCTTTTTCTGAGGAACTGAACATACTAAAAAATAAATAAATCCAGGAATTCTAAAACTGAAGAAAAACTGCAATTCATCTTGAATATATAAAATTTAATAAGTTTTTAAAATAGGGATCTCAAGGATCTTGGGGATAAAAGGCCCTGTTTTGTTTGTTTTAAATTTGCTAGAGGGGGCATGCACTTGCCAGAGGGAACGTGAGAAAGAAGCCACCCTCCACCCCCACGGGGAACGCCACTGCACGACCCCTTCTCCTCCATCTCTCCTTCGGAGATTTTGGGCACACTGTGCCTGGCGCGGGTTTCAAGCAGACAGGGCTGGGCCTCCTCCCCCCGCACAGCTGTCCGTGCGGGAGCCCATTGCCCTAACCACCAACCCACCGGCGGGCCCGGGGGGAAAACACGTGCTTGACACGATCATCTTTATCCAGACTGACTTTTAAGAGCCAACAAAAAGTTACCTCCGTCTGCAGTTTCTCTTCTCTGGATGTATTTTGGGCTAGAGAGTAAGAGAAGTAACCGTCAAGGCGGGGAAACGCTTCCCGTCCCGTCGGTGTTCGCATTTGGGACTGGAGTGTCTTTTCTAAGATCGTGGCGCCATCTTGAGGTCGTGAGGCGGAAAGACCGCTTCACTGGCACGTTCACAGACTGGATTATAGAACTAAAGGAATCCTAAATAAAAGCCCAAAATCCTGTTAATGATCAACCCCGAAACAAAAGGAGAGAAGGTGGCCAGAATAATTAAACTGGAGACTATTGTCCAGGCTCTGCTGTTTGCGATGGTCTCTGTAGTCCACTGCTAGAGTTCCATCCTGCAAAGCTAGTTAGAAATGCAAGTTCCTGGGCCCCGCCGCAGACCTGCGAACCAGCATCTGCCTTTCGCAGGCGGTTGGTGGGGACAGTGAAGTCTGCTCTACGTGGTGGCGGTGCTGCGCGGGTGTGGGTAGGGGTGCGAATGGGGTCCAGGAGCGAGGAGGGGGCGGTCTACAAAAAAAGTTCATGGAAAATGTTATTCTAAAAACTCACGCATGGATTTAAAAAATTTTTTTTGCACTCAACTAACTCATCCTTTAAGTCTGTTTTCCACCAGGTGTTTGGAATACCCCCTGTATGTTTTCCCCAGCCATGTACCTCAGGATTCCTGATGTGCTTCACAAAGGCAGGTGGGGGAGGTCGAGCCGGAGACAAGCACCTACCTCCCCAGAGGACAGAATCGCAGACCAGAGAGGGTATTTACTGAACGTAAAGCAGAGCCATGATGTCCCGGAGGACCGCCGCCTAAATACAGCTTTCCAGAGACTGCACGTTTCCCCGCCTCTCGCCCACTGCTCACTCATGCTCTGCTTCTGGCGCACCCCCATCTCCCGAAACTGCAAGGATGCCCGCCTCTCACAGCTTCCCTCTCCCGCTCCCTCAGGAAGCCCTCACAGCTCTTACTGCTCTCCAGGAGAGCCCCTTACGGGCTGCAGCCCCTTCCCGGATTGTAACTGCTTGGGCAAGAACCAAGCTGCTGCAGTTGTATGCACTCATTAATGACTTTATTGTAACAGTAAGCACCTACCAGGCGCCAGGCATTATCCACGTGATTAAAGCAGGATAAAAGTCAGCTCTGTGAGCTGCCAAGTGTGTAGTTACGACGTCAAACAAGGAACCGTAACAGAGCATCAGTTATGAGGAGAGTAGGGTGTCTGGAGGAACTCGCATGGAGCTATCTAACTTGGCCTAGAATGATGATCTAAAATCTCAGCCAAATGACAGCGAGACCAGGCGAAGGGGAGGCACTGTGCGAAGTGTTCCAGAGAGATGGATTACTGCGTCACTGAGACAGTCTCCTAGGCAGAGGTAATGGGATAAACACGCATACAAAGTCGTGCATTTTAATGCCGCCCCAAGCACTCCAAACTCAGAGTCACTTAGCAAAATGGTTTTGGTTAAATAGAGCACTTAATTTACCTTTAAAAAAAACATTTAAAGTGTTGGTTCTAGCTATTTTTACTAAGGATGACACTTAATTTTTCATAATGATTTTATTTATTTATTTATTTATTTATTTATTT
>NW_006203868.1:974626-992384 GCF_000334495.1 Tupaia belangeri chinensis
ACTACGGCTGACTACATGGGAGTCCAGCAACATAGCCATTACGCCAACTGCTGGTCCCTATAATGAATTTTCAGAGAACCATGAATAGTTTACAGAGCTTGTCCTTCTATTCTAAATAGCAAACGGGGCTTCCCTGAGTTCCAAGAATCTGCTCTAGATAGTACAATTTGAATTTCTGAGGAACAGCCCAGAATCATGGCCCAATTATTCATTTCTAGTTTTCTTAAATATATTATCTTCTTGGGAACAGCAGGTGGCTGGACTTCCATGTAGTCGACTGCAGTTCAAGTCCCGGACCCGGTGGTTTAAACTCACGCTGGGCGCATGTGCGTGAGTGCCCGAGATCCCAAGAGGAGAATGGGGAAGGGACTAGCCACGTGCCCATCCCCCCTGGGGGTGATTTCTTGCTTTGTCTCTCTGTCTCTCTCTAAATTTTTGGCGAGTGCATGTGCCCTAAAGTAAAAACCTCTCCAAAAAAGAAAAAAAAAAAAAAGAAAGAAAAAAATATATATATAAAATCCTTCTTTTGTGCTAAAATAAACACTTTCTTGTGGAAAAATAAAAAATATGAACCTTGGGACTTCAGTTAAAAATGAAGCACACACATTTCTCCTTGATCCCAACAACCCTTTCATAATGATACTAAGCGAACTTAAAAAGGTTTAAACCCACAGAGACAGAAAGAAGGGAGGATACCCTACGTGTGCAGAGGGAAAGGGGGGAAGAAAATTAATTTGTCTGTTCAGAGCTCCCAAGAGGCCAGACACTGAGATGTGCCAGGCATGGCAGAGGACGTTCTTGAGGTGCAGGCTGGGGGGGGGGGGACGTTTGCGGGTTCGTGGGGGCGTGGGCCATTGTGACGTTTAAGTTTAGGTGTCGGCTGACTGGATTAAGGTCTGTATAGAGATTTGGGTATGTCCGTGAGGGTGATTCCACCGGAGATTGGTATGGAGGTGGGTGGACTGAGAGGGAAGACTCATGCTCATGTGGGTGGGCACCATCAATTGGCCGGAGCCTGGGTAGGGGAAAAGCAGAGAAAAGGCAACTTCCTCTCTCTCTTTCTTGGAGCTGGGATACTCTTCTCCTGGCCTCGAACACCAGACTCCAAGCTTGCTGGCCCTGGATTGCAGGACCATCCGTGCCTGGGTTCTCAGGTTTGTGAGCTCAAGACATCATCAAGTTCCCTGGTTCTGATGCTTTGAAAGACTCGGCCATGCTCCAGGCAGCCAGGGACTCCAGCTTGCAGATGGCCGGCCGGGGATTTCTCAGCCTCCGCAGTCGTGTGGGCCAGGTTCACTAAGTCCCCATTCAGCTCGCTCTGTCCAGACTCCTGACTCTGTCTCTAGAGATCTGACTAACAGAGACACAGAGAGAGGGAGAGAGGATGGAGGAAAGATGAGAAAAGTAAGCTGTCACGTGCAAAGGAACAAGAATCAGAATACTGAGCTCCACAGCAATCTAGATCAAAGAAAACAAATACTATACGAGGACAATGATTAAAACAAGTTAGGGAAAATTCTCAGTTTAAACTCATTCCAGCTGAACTTTCCACCAGGCCTAACAGGCGAGGGATATTTCCAGACATACGTATTATTCTCCCCCACGCGCCCTATCCCAGGAAGCTACTGTCGGACAAGTTCCACTGAAGGGTGGGAAGCCCAAATAAATGACCTGGACGTTCCACAAGAGGGCGCCCTCTCAGGTCTGCAGCTCGGCCGGCCGGTGGAGACCCATTCCAGACAGAGCCGGGAAAGCCAGAAGAACGCCTCCCGAAAGTAACAGAAAATTGACGTGATGGTACCACTGGAAATAAAGGAATATACTCTAGCAATATTATCATAAGTATGGCAGATAGGACAAGGTTAAAAGAAATAAAAAACACATAGTTTTTTAATTGGCTCTGCAACAAACAGTAATCCCGTCTAGGTGACTGAAATGTACCAAGCATGTGTGTGCCCAAGATCCTGAGGAGCTGGAGGGCTGGGAGAAGGGGATACTGGCATGGCAGGCCCGTGTCAGACCCTGTCAAGGGTTCATCCTCCCTTCCTCTCTCTCTGTCTCACATACCTGCACATGCACATAGGCTCTATGACAAATAGACTTTCAAACAAGTAAGTAGATTAAGTTAAAATGATATTAACTATCAGGTCATCAGAAAAGTCATGACGCATTTTGCATAGAAAAACGTTTATGTAACAAAAAGGACTCACATCCAGACTAGATAAGGAATCTGAATTGTCAACAGACCGTATTTTAAAAGGAGCCCAAGGTCTTTACATGAGCACTTCAGGAAAGAGGGTGTCTAAGCAGCCAGCTAACGTGGAAGCAGTTCACCTCATTCGCCGTCAGGGCAATGCCAACTAACGCCACGATGACTTACCGAGGACGGCTAAGAATACATAAATAAAAATACCCCCGGCAACACCAAGTGCTGGCAACTGGGAAAACTGAACTCGCCATCTACTTGTGGTGGGAGTGCAAACATGGCACAACTTCAGCAGTACATATTCTCCAAAAATGTGTGTGTGTACCAAAAAACGTGTGTAACTATGTTTACAAGGAATATTCCTAAGGGCTCCTAAGAAAATCCAGCCCAACAACACACCCAACCAAAAGTTAAATGGAGAACAGTCAATCCATGGGATTATCTATCACGCAGTAATAAAGTGAAGAAAGTGCTGCCACGCTGTCAATGGGGCGGTCACAGCACTGCCCGCAGGGTCAACCGCACACACAGAACAGTGCATGATAAGTACGAAGTTCAGACACAGGCAAAACGAATTCACGTGATGGAAATTAGGAGCTAAAATCGGAAGACATGAGGGAGAATTTTGAAGTGTGACAATGTTATTCTTTAATTAAAAGTTCATGGGAACCAGCAGTTAGCGTAATGGCTATGTCGCTGGACTCCCACGTAGTCGACCGTGGTTCGTGTCCCAGACCCGGTGGCTTAAAACTCACGCTGGGCACGTGTGCGTGCGTGCCCAAGATCCCGAGAGGAGAATGGAGGAGAAGGGATTGCGGCGTGACCATCCCCCCTGGGGGGTGATTTCTCGCTCTCTGTCTCTATGTCTCTCTCTGTCTGTCTGGCGAGCGCACACGCCCTACAGTGAAAATCTCTCAAAAAAAAAAAAAAAAAAAGTTCATTAAACTCATGCAGCCCAGACACAGCAGCATTTGCTGCTCAGACACCATGCTCCAAGTCTGGCAGCACGTGGGAGATGCAGGTTCGATTCCTGGTCCACCCTAAGAGCCGTGCAGAGGCATGTGTCTGTAATCCCAGGACTGGAGGAGGCCGAGGCAGAAGGAGGAGCTGACGGCCTGGGTAACATAACATAGCAAGACCCTGTCTAAAAAAGATTCCCCAAAGGAATTCATTAAGCTTACATTTGTGTGTTTTTTTCTGTACATACATTATGGCGCATAAAAGCACGAAGTTTGTACAATTACTGACTGCCGGAGGATGGGGCAGGAACACAGAGGGTAGGAAATGTCTAAAACTGTTAAATCAAGAAACGGCTGTATAAACAATTTTAAAATGAGAATGATTCCAATTAAGAGTTAAAAACGCTTGTTCCTAGGAAGTAATTTTTGTACCAAATTTTTTTGTTACATGACATGTATATGATGTTTGTAGAAAAGTCCAAAACATTCCGATTCGTCCCTAAGGAAAACTGTGGGCTCCAATAAGATCTCCTACAACTAACAATGGTAAATCCCATCTGCTAGAAGAAAGGTCACCCTACAGTTAGGAACCAAGTACGGTTTAAAACATGTTTCAAAGCAAATGATTAGAGAAGCTGCAATATGACCACAGCAAGCCGAACGTCAATCATTCACGGAGAACAAGGGCCAGCTCCAGAGACGATTCGTTCTTGCCAACGCACAGCACACAGGCCCGGCCGCGTGCAGACCCATCTGCTCATGATGTCAAAGCAGGAGCGGCTTAGCCTAGTGATACGCTGCTAGGCAGTGCTGCTCACTGAAGAAAGTCCTACTCTTCATGCTCCACATTGAACCATTCTGCAGGGTAGTTTGTGCAGGATGTTAGGAATTATGCAGAAAAAGAGGCTCCTGTTTTGGAAACAATGAATTTCTTTCCGTAGACTTCCTTAGACCCATGACTATGTTAATGGACACGGATTCCCCAGCAGGATGGTTCTCTAGCCTCAAATGGTAACGCGCTTTAACACTTGTTGAGTGAGGGGAAAAAAAAGAGAGGTAAGAACCAATTTTTTAAATTCCAAAATGTTTTGTTTTTGGAACCCTAACACCTAGCCCTACCCTTAACGCTAACCAAAACCGAAAACTAACCCTAACCCTCACCCCTAAACCTAGCCCTGACTCTAAATCTAAACATAACACTCACCCTACAGTAACCCTAACTGTAACACTAACCCTAGCCCCTAACCCTAAACATAACCCTAACTGTAACACTAACCCTAGCACCTAACCCTAAACCTAACCCCTAACCCTGATCATAACCCTAACCCAAACCCTAAGCGAAACCCCAACCCTAACCCTAACACTCACCCCTAAACCTAACCCTCAATCTAACCCTAACTCTAACCTTACCGTAACCCTAACCCTGGCCCTATTGCCCAATCCTAACCCATACCCCTACCCCTCGCCCTAAACCTAAATTTAACCCTAACACTCACCCTACTGTAACCAGAACCCGAACTCGAACTCTAGCCCTAACCACTAAACTTAACCCTAACTCCTGGCCCTAATCATAACACTGATCGAATCCATAGCCCAAACCAGAACCCTAAGCCTAATCCTCACCCCTGACCCTAATTCTAAACCTAAATCTAACCCTAACCATAACCCTACCTAAAGCGTAACCCTAACCTTACTGTAAGCCTAAGCCTAACCCTAACCCTAACAAGGAAACCGAACACTAACACCTAAACCTACCCGTAACACTAACCAAAAACGTCAACCTAACCCGAAAAGTCACCCCTAACCCTAGCCCAGACCCTAAATCTAACCATAACACTCACTCTACTGTAACCCTAACCGTAACCCTAACCCTGGCCCTTAACCCTAAACCTAACCCTTAACCCTGACCATAAACCTAAACCAAACCCTAAACCAAACCACAACCCTGACCCTAACACTCACCCCTAATGCTAACCATTAATCTAACCCCACCAGAAACCCTACCGTAACCCTCATCCTAACAGACCCAGTCGCCAAACACTAACCATGAACTCTAACTCTAAGGGTCAGCCTGCACGCCAACTGAAGCCTAAACCGGACCTTGACCCTATCCCTAACCTTCACCCCTACCCCTCGCCCTAAACCGAAATATAACCCTAACACTCACCCTCCTGTCACCAGAACCCGAACCCTAACCCTAGCCCTAACCACTCAACCTAACCCTATCTCGTGGCCCTAACTGAAACTGTAGCCCAAAACCGAAGCCTAAGCCTAATCCTCACCCCTGACCCTAATCCTAAACCTAAATCTAACCCTAAATGTAACTGTACCATAAGCCTAATGTTAACCCTAACCCTAACGCCAAACACCTAACCCTACCCGTAACGCTAACCCAAACCATTAACTTAAAGAGAAAACCCTAACCCTCACCCCTAAACCTTGCCCTGACCCTAAATCTAACCATAACACTCACCCTACCGTAACCCTAACTGTAACCCTAACCCTAGCCCCTAACCTTAAACCTAACCCTTAACCTTGACCATAAACCTAAACCAAACCCTAAACCAAACCACAACCCTGACCCTAACACTTACCCCTAACCCTAACCTTCTATCTTACCCTAACCCTCCTGTAAACCTAACCCTAAGCCTTACCCTATCGCCCAACCCTAACCCTGACCCCTAAACCTAACCGTAAGGCTTCACCCAAACTTAAGCTTGGCCCGGACCCTAACCCTAACCCTCACCCTTACCTCTCACCCTAAACCTAAATTTAACCCTAACATTCACCCTCCTGTAACCAGAACCCGAACCCTAACCCTAGCCCTAACCACTAGACCTAACCCTAACTCCTGGCCCTAACCGTAACACTAACGAAAATCATAGCCCAAACCTGAACCCTAAGACTATCCTTAAACCCTAAGCCTAATCCTCACCCCTGACCGTAATCCTAAACCTAAATTTAACCCTAACCGGAACCCTATAGTAAGCCTAACCCTAATGCTGAGACCTTTTTTGGAGAGTTTTTTTTTTTTAATATGTATGTATGTATTTTGCTATAGGGCACGGGTGCTTGCCAGAAAGACAGAGAAAGACCCACAGGCATAAAAAAATCACCCCCCGCGGGATGGCCACGCTGCAATCCCTTTTCCTTCAACTTCCTCTCAGGATCTTGGGCATGCACACACGCACGCACGCCCAGTGTGAGTTTAAGCCACCAGGTCCGGGACTCGAACCGCAGTCGAGTACATGGGAATCCAGCGACATAGCCACTACACTAACTGCTAGTGCCCCCCATTATTATTTTTTTTAATGGCAAGACTCCATTACCTAAGGACTTAGGAGGCAGCTAGGAGTATACCGCTATATTTCTGGGTTTAAGGTAACCCAGAAATCTGAAACTTTGCCCATGTCTTAAAATCGTCCAGGACTGGTAACATCTTTTTTTCTTTTTACATTGTTTTGAGAGGTTTTTGCTATACGGCATGTGCACTTGCCAGAAAGACAGAGAGACAGAAAGCGAGAAATCACCCCCAAGGGGGATGGCCACACTGCAATCTCTACTCTTCCACTCTCCTTTCGGAATCTTGGGCACGCACGCACACACACCCAGCCTGGGTTTAAGTCACCAGATCCGGGACTCAAACCGCAGTTGACTACATGGGAGTCCAGCGACACAGCCATTACACCAACTACTGATCCCCCAGGACTGGTAACATCATTTAAGGTTTTCTGGCCACTTGGTAGTATTTGTGATGTACACTGAAGAGTTCACTTAGCTTTTCTAAGAGAGAGATCATTCAGCTAAAAACTGCATTTGCGGCAGTAGCAGGTGGCACGATGGTTAAAGTGCTGGATCCCACATGGCCGACTGTGCAGTAGGATTCCCAGACCCGGTGCACACCATACGTGTGTGCGCATGCATGTGCAAAAGTCCAAGGAGGGACCTAGAGGAGAAGGGATTGTGGTGTGGCCATTCCCCCTTGGAGTGACTTCTCTTTCCTTCCTTCTTTCCTCCCTTCCTTCCTTCCTTCCTTCCTCCCTTCCTTCCTTCTCTCCTTCCTTCCCTTCCTTTCCCTCCCCCTCCCCTTCCCTTCCGTTTCCAGCAAGCACATGCCAAAAATCCTCCCCCCCCAAAAAAATCACCTCTGACAAAACTTGTTAAAGAGGCACTGGTCACCAAGTACTTTCCTCCTTTGTTTTTTGGAGAGGTTTTTGCTATAGGGCATGCACTCACCAGAAAGACAGAGAGAGACAGAGAGACAGAAAGCGAGAAATCACCCCCCGGGGGGATGGCCACACCGCAATCGCTTCTCCTCCATTCTCCTCTCGGGATCTTGGGCACGCACGCGCCTGGCATGAGTTTAAGCGACCGGGTCCAGACTCGAACTGCAGTCGACTACATGGGAGGAAGTTCAGTGACATAGCCATTACGCCAACTGCTGGTCCCGCTAAGTATTTTCTCAAGGAATTTATTTCTGTGTTTTTCAAGTAAGACTAAATGTACTGTATATATGAAATATGAACTACTTGGTATTCAGAGACCAGAATAAAAAAGAACAAACGAAGGTTGTATAGGGGATCTGATTTTTTTTAATCTGAACAGAAAAGAAGTATACAAGTCTGCTAAAGAGAAGTGGTAAAAATCGAATGTTACATATTATGGAATCAGTATATCAAGTTTGCTTCGGTAGCCAGTGATTCTTGTAGTTAATTTGCAAGGAAAAAAAAAAAAAAAAAAAAAAACAGCCATGAGAAAGAAAGAGAAAGGTGGGTTTTGACTGCATATTCTTGGTTCTCTGTTTGGGGAAAGAAAAAAAAAAAGATACAGCAGCCTTGAGCTTCCCTCTTTGTGCAAATAATACACATAGCCATTAATGGTGGTTCAGTGGGCTGGAATTGATTTTTCTTAGGATAGTTCAATAACCCAAATATAAAAAAGCTACTCAACATTCACAGAGATAAATCAGTGCCTCGGAAACACAATTCACCCATGTGCGTAATAGTTTTACAACATAAAGTCACAGTCAAAGACAGTGATGGCATTGCACACTCAGCGCGTGACTTCAGGTAGTGCATTCCTGCGGCTTGTCTGGAGTTAACCCTACGTAGCCACCAGACTTCCAACGACAGGGCTTCTGACATACACAGATCTGTCTGCTTCTTTAAAAACCTGGATTCTTGTAAGACTGAACTTGACATAGAGGGACTTTGTGTTTCAATACCCCGAACGTTGGGAAGATTAGGAGCGACATGTAGCAAGCACGCCTTATAAGACTGCACATACACTTTGGAACATCATTACAAAGAACCCTCAAAACAACTCAATACTGTAGGTGGAGAGGGGCACACTTATTGTTTAGAGAAATCAAAATTACTTTCCTGGAGTCAAATGCACCCCAAGACATATACGAGGGATGAGTATAACTGTGGCAACTAAAGAAATCCGCCACTGTGCAGTGCACGCGATTATGCACGGTGTCGTATGTTACTAATGCATTATGATTCGCTTCCCACTACCGCACGGCACAAGAAAACGGACCTCAAGACTATCTGGTTAGAACAGGACAAATGATGACCCTACTTTTAAATAGGGTTCTTCATTGAAGGAAAAGTTAAGAGCCATAAAAGTCAAATTAGCTGACTTCAAATGGTTTACATCCCAGGATGAATCAGGTTACACTGATTTAAGCCCAATTTAATTTAGGCAGGTTTTTAACCACAAGAATAAGGACATTCTTAGTACATATTAATAATTAAACCAACATATACACAATTAGCAATATCCTATATAATATTAAATGTTTTAACAGCTTGTTCTTGATTATTCTGCATCTAGTTAATTTGTTGCTTTGTTTTTCAAAAAAACAAGGTCAACTTTATTTTACAATTAATTTGTATTTCTAAGTTTTCTGTAATTGTTTCATTGGAGGTACAGTTCTCTGATTTTTCTAAGAGCCAAACTCAACTGTATCTTCTGTTATCTGTTTGAATTCATAATTGCCTCTGCCATCCATATGCAGGTAGAACTATGGGAGGGAAAGGAGAAGAAAAATCAGTAAGTACCAGTGAATACAGCATTTTCCTTTATTTATTTATTTATTTATAGAGAGGTTTTTGCTATAGGGCGCGTGCGCTCGCCAGACAGACAAGAGAGACAGAGAGCGAGAGATAACCCCCCAGGCGGGGATGGTCACGCTGCAATCCCTTCTCCTCCGCACTCCTCTCGGGATCTTGGGCACGCATGCACACGTACCCAGAGTGAGTTTTAAGCCACTGAGTCTGGGATGCAAACCACAGTTGACTACGTGGGAGTCCAGTGACATAGCCATTACGCTAACTGCTGGTCCTGCATTTTCCTTTATAAGAACTAAAATACAGGCCTCCTCATTATTTGTAGGGAACCAAATCTGTAGGCGTCCCACAAACTAGAATGTATCTGTAACTCCACGACCAAGACCTGAGGTACCAGGAGGCTGAATTGCTGACAGGGCAGGTTTTTCCTTCAGGTGATTTTCTAGGTCAGTTCAGAAGCTCTAACTGCAGGTGTTTCATTCTATTTTGCTTCGATTTATCAGAGGTAGAAAGGACCCGTGTCGCATGCCTCCATATCCCATCCTCCAGCTACTGGGAGCAGCAGTCATGAAGCCTTCTGTTTTTACTTTATGCCTTTTCATTTACAGGAAAAAAATGTGCACTTCCATTTTCTGTACTGCTACTTCTCAGCTGTTCTGGCCCCTACGTTCCGTTCTCCGTGTCCCGGACCTTCCCTCATATATCGCCGCCTGATGGCTGTTTTGCTGCTTGCTTAGACCTCCAAAGGAGGACGATGGAACCCAAGTCTACTCATTATCCTACGGCTGTAATGGACGAGCTTCCGAGAAAACACAAGGGCTTGGGTATATTTTAACTGCGTTGGTTTCTAGTTATTCAATTTCTCATTCAATTCATGAAAAATAGACAAATTATAGTGCGCCATAAAATAGTAAAAGCTCACTTTAAAGTCACACAGCTACACAGAATTTCATTATGCTGGGTAGCTGGAAAAGTCATGACGTATTTTGTCAATGCAAAACCGCATCGACTTTACGTTATAAAGGAACACACCAAGGCAAGAACAGTGCTCCTGAAGCCAGGCTTTCTGACCGCATTCCTACGCGCTTCACTTTACCCGTTCACACCTCCATCTAACCCACGAGGTCCTGAGGGGAGAGTATCCTGCCTTCTTCGGACACTTAGCCCAGGCCCTGGGGAAAAAGTGCTCAGCCAGACAAGTATTAATGTTTTGTGGGGTAAGACACCCCCGCAATTGTTTGAAATTTTCCTAAGCCCTTTCTTTTATCTAAAGTTTTCATATTATTTAGGAAAGATAAACAGGAAGAAGAAATGAAAAAAGAAGAGGGAAAAGGAAAGAGGGAAAGAAAAAAAAAAGGAATTTAACTGTGTTTACTTTCAGATTTGGGGCATTTTATTAAGAGTTGAAAAGACGGGCCAGCTAGTGGTGTGGTAGTTAGTAGCTAGATCCCACATGGCCAACTTTGTGGTTCAAGTCCAAGATCTGGCAATTTGAATCACACTGGGTGTGTCTGTGCCCGAAATCCCAAGAGGAGATTGGAAGAGAAAGGACTGCAGCATCGCCATCTTCCCTGGGGTGATTTCTCATTTTCTTTCTCTCTTTCTTTCTCCCTCTCTGGCAAGTGCATGTGCCCTATAGCAAAAAGAAAGAAAAGAAAAGTTGAAAAGAATTGCCATGGTGAGACTGGCACTTCTTGAGTCCCAGAGAAAATAATACTTCTGTACTGATGTAAACCTCTCTATAATATCTGTATAAATCCTAGTGACTACCTACTGAATCTCATTTTATTACAATGCAACACTAAACATAACTGACTTTATTCAATTCCCCCCTGCAGTCCTGACTTTTATAAAAAATGCTCCTACGTTTTTTGCCTCACATTCTTCTTTAGACTTTTTATCTTCCTGTCAACAATGGATGATAGGAAAAAGTTTACTGGGACCAGCCGTTAGTGTAATGGCTATGTCGCTGGACTCCCATGTAGCCGATCGCGGTTTGAGTCCCAGACCCAGTGGCTTAAACTCACACCGGGCATATGTGCGTGCATGCCCAAGATCCCGAGAGGAGAATGGAGGAGAAGGGATTGCAGCGTGGCCATCCCCTCTGGGGGGTGATTTCTCACTTTCTGTCTGTGTCTTTCTGGTGAGTGCACACACTGTATAGCAAAAACCTCCCCCCCGCCCAAAAAAAAAATAAAGGTTTACTTAGCTCTATCTGTGTGATAAGATTATACAAATTTGAGTCAGATATTCTGTAACAGTCATTTATGAAACTGGAGAACCACTACCTGGTTCTTTAATATCTGTCATACATAACAAGGAATTGTTTATACACACTGTAGTTTTAAAAACTGACAACTACCATAATATTTCAGTGGATTCTATTTTACTATACGTAACTGCAATGAAATCACCTTTTTTTCCTTAAGGTTTATAGGGGAATAAACACCATGAAATCTAAAACAATGTTCACCTGAATTCACATATTTAAAGAGAACAAACTTTCTCTGTACATTCAATGGAAGACATACAAACCTCGTGGTGTTTCCAAAGAGATTTTCTATGTGACACAGTGAAGAGGGTGATGCCAACCTAATACAAAGAAAATGATTTAGGTGGTTGTCAGTAAGAAGAAATCATAAATTAAACTCATCTATATAAACTGTTCAGGTAGGATGATGGTCTTCAGTGTCTAGTTAAAAATCAACATCAAAGAAAAAGAATTACAAATATGGTCATAGACGTTCTGGGCTATGAACCATGTACAATGATAAACACGAACAGGTACTGGCATTACGTATTAGGTTGCTTCCAGCAGAAAATGTATCTCCTAGTACATTTGCTACTTTACTGTGAAAAATATGTGCATACGAGAATCATAAAAATAGGAAGTGATCAAAATGAGGAAAACTTAAATCAATGCAGCACTGTCCATACTCAACTTGCTTCTCAAACACGGGGTGATAATCCCTTACCGGGAACTCTTGTTCTGAAATGTGTGTACCAAGTCAGATTTTGGAAATGTATTATTTAACACCTTCAAAGCATTCTGGAGCAGAAATCTGTAACAATACATGAATGTTTCTGCACCTAGATATGGACACTGGCATTAAAGGAGACAAGTAGCATTTAATGATCTTCTATTAGTTTAGCCCAGTTCTAGTATCCAGTGAGCTTGCTACAAAATGATGAAAAATCCTTTGGTTTTGCGACCTTTCCGGATTTCTGATTGTGAATAAGGATTTATACATCTGTAATTATTTTCGGAAAAATACTAGTGAATGTAACTGTAGGGGCTCTCAACCAGGGTGTGATTTCATCCTTCAGGGGGGTTTTGGCAAGGTCTGGAGACATTTTCGGCTGTCACAACTAAAAGCGCTACTAAGTCCTATGGGGAGAGGAGAGGCGAGCGCTGCCAGGTATCCCGCCAGGTACAGGACAGCGCCCATGGGCCACGCACCACCCACCACCCACCTAAGAACTACCCTGCCAAATGTCAATGGCACGAGGGCTGAGAAACCCCACTGTTTTGAAACTTTCTCAAAATGGGTTTCTTAAGGCTGATAGATAGATGAGTAGAGTATCAGGAAATTTCCATCATAATTTCTAAATTTTATTTTAATTTTGATAATAATCTACTAAAAATTAACATAAATATCTTCTGGATCACTTCTACCATGAGATTTACATGCCCACATCTGTATTTACATGGTATCACTTAAAACTTTTAAAGAGTTTTAAGTTTGGCTGCCTTGTGAGAAAGTTCCCAAACCAATAGAGAACTGCATGATAAAATAAGTATATTATCAGTATTAATAAAACACATGTTTTAACCATACAACACTATCCGACTTTGAAAGCTCATTTCAGGTACTACTTATCTGTTCATGATTCTGCAATAACTGGATTAGATCTCTACTTACTACAGGCAATCTTCGTATTAGAATTACTTAAGTCAAAATACAAAAACAAAATTCATACTACAAGATCTGTCTCTCAGATTATCTTTCCATAATTAAATCCCAAACAGGAAGACCAAGACAGTACAACAGATCTCTTTAACAGAACAAAACTGAAATTGTAACTGTAGTTTTTACTTAATTATGAATTTATATTGTTTTTTTAAAGAATTATTTTATTTTAATTTTATTTATTATTATTATCATTATTATTTTCCAGTTTGATCAGAGAGAGAGAGAGAGAGAGAGAGAGAGAGAGAGAGAGAGAGAGAGAGAGAGAGAGAGAGAGAGAGAGAGAGAGAGAGAGAGAGAGAGAGAGAGAGAGAGAGAGAGAGAGAGAGAGAGAGAGAGAGAGAGAGAGAGAGAGAGAGAGAGAGAGAGAGAGAGAGAGAGAGAGAGAGAGAGAGAGAGAGAGAGAGAGAGAGAGAGAGAGAGAGAGAGAGAGAGAGAGAGAGAGAGAGAGAGAGAGAGAGAGAGAGAGAGAGAGAGAGAGAGAGAGAGAGAGAGAGAGAGAGAGAGAGAGAGAGAGAGAGAGAGAGAGAGAGAGAGAGAGAGAGAGAGAGAGAGAGAGAGAGAGAGAGAGAGAGAGAGAGAGAGAGAGAGAGAGAGAGAGAGAGAGAGAGAGAGAGAGAGAGAGAGAGAGAGAGAGAGAGAGAGAGAGAGAGAGAGAGAGAGAGAGAGAGAGAGAGAGAGAGAGAGAGAGAGAGAGAGAGAGAGAGAGAGAGAGAGAGAGAGAGAGAGAGAGAGAGAGAGAGAGAGAGAGAGAGAGAGAGAGAGAGAGAGAGAGAGAGAGAGAGAGAGAGAGAGAGAGAGAGAGAGAGAGAGAGAGAGAGAGAGAGAGAGAGAGAGAGAGAGAGAGAGAGAGAGAGAGAGAGAGAGAGAGAGAGAGAGAGAGAGAGAGAGAGAGAGAGAGAGAGAGAGAGAGAGAGAGAGAGAGAGAGAGAGAGAGAGAGAGAGAGAGAGAGAGAGAGAGAGAGAGAGAGAGAGAGAGAGAGAGAGAGAGAGAGAGAGAGAGAGAGAGAGAGAGAGAGAGAGAGAGAGAGAGAGAGAGAGAGAGAGAGAGAGAGAGAGAGAGAGAGAGAGAGAGAGAGAGAGAGAGAGAGAGAGAGAGAGAGAGAGAGAGAGAGAGAGAGAGAGAGAGAGAGAGAGAGAGAGAGAGAGAGAGAGAGAGAGAGAGAGAGAGAGAGAGAGAGAGAGAGAGAGAGAGAGAGAGAGAGAGAGAGAGAGAGAGAGAGAGAGAGAGAGAGAGAGAGAGAGAGGAAGTGAGAAAGCAAGCCACCAGGTCCAAGACTTGAACTGTGGTCGGCCATGTGGGAGTCCAGCGCCTTTAACCACCATGCCACTTGCTGGCCCCAGTTTATATTGGTTTTATAGCTGTAAAAGAGCTCTCCGTTTAAGGAGGTCACATCTCATTTTATGTTTAAGTACCTCTATAGAAATATCATTTCATATCATTTATTTCTTGAGCTCCATATGGTTTTTTCCCTTTAAATGGATTCTATGTTTTAGAGAACTTATAGAATCTCTTGTAGGGATCTGTAATCTACAATCACTGATATAAGGAAATCACACAGTTGAAATTATAAACAAAAAGATTAATCGCTGACCAAATACAGACCACATGGTTTTATGTACAACAGAATACCACAAACATCTCTAATAGCTATAAATCTAAAATTGGTTACAAAAGTGTATAAAAATTATTAGTGAACAAAATTGACTCAAGAATAGAAAATACACCATTAAAGAAATAATATCAGTAGTTAAAATCTTCCTAGAAAGATAAATGTAAAAAATTTATTCTTCCATCATTACACTAATGCTGTTCAAACTTTAAGATATATTTGAATTACTGGGAAATTTTGCAGAAATGCAGGTTCTGACTTAGAAGGGCTTGAAATTCTGCCTTTCTGCAGACTCTCAGGTGATGCTGGTGTTGCTGATCCAGGACCAAACTCTGAGCAGTAAAATTTCATTATGCATACATACACACACACACACACACACACACACACACACACACGACTTCTTATACTTATTGCAAACACCTAAAGAACAGGTATAAAAAGTTAACATACTCCCATTCCTCATTTACTTACATAGAAACTATGAGACAAGATATATTATTCTTCTTTTCAAAATCTGGTAAGAGTATAGACAATGCTAACAATTCCTCAAAGGATTGAAGAGAGAGAGAGAGAAAAAGAAAAAAAAGAGGGGCTAGATCGTAGCACAGTAGGAAAAAACGTGGTACTTCACCAAGCTGACCCACAAGGTAAGGCTCCAGGTTCGTGACCAGAGCCTCTGAATATACCCGGCACAAATGTGCTCGTGATCTAGGACTGCCTGAGGCTGAGGGGTGCATCCTGGCATCAAGACTCTCTTGGGGATGCTGTATCTATTGCTCTCATTCATAGAAGAAATGAATAGATAAACTCTAAAAACATGAGACTATTAAATAATTATGTATAGAATGGAGCCAATGTAAACAGCCTCAGACTTACTTAGCTACTATAAGATGCTTTATGGGCCAGCAGGTGGCATGGTGGAAAGGACACTGGACTCCCACATGGCCGACCATGGTTGGAATCACAGACTTGGCGGCTTGCTTTCTCACTTTCTCTCTCTGTCTCTGTCTCTCTCTCACTCACTCTGTCCCTCTCTGGTCAAATTAGAAATAAATAAATAGTCCCCACATGGATCCTGAGCTTCAGCGGTGAAATATTGTTTTCAGAGACTTAGAATGAAGATTTTCTGCCGAAACATCTCCCTCACTCATTTCTACTCCTACACACTAAGTGTGTAGACAGGTCCAAGTGAACAGGATCTAAACATCTGAATACAATTAGGGTCAGAATATTCCTCTTTTCCAGCTGACTCTGACACACAAAGAGTGAAAACGGAACAGAAGAGATTGCAGATCACCTCCTCCTGAGTGCCTCTGAACGCTCAGATTGAACTTCAAAAATTAGAAAGAAACGCACCATCAGATGACTAGAAATCACCGCAGGGTCACAAGAAATATGGAAAAACTTGAAAATACTTCTCCTCCAAGGAAAAATAATAACTCCTCTTCATCCTCAGACAGTACGATGAAATTCATGGAAATGTCAGATATAGAATTTAGAATTTTCATGGTGACAAAGCTTGCAGAGATCAAAGAGAAAAGACAATGAACTGTCAAAGAGGCAGGGGAAAGAAGCTGACGAGCTTCAGGAGGTGAGGAAATTCTTGCAAGATCTAAAAGAGGAAATACACACTTTAAAAAATAATCAAATGGATCTGTTAGGGGTGAAGGCTATAATACAGGAAGTCAAAACCTCCCTTGAAAGTATTAAAAGCAGACTAGACCATACCAAAAATCCAATCTCAGATGTAGAAGACAGAATCACTGGCCTAGAAAAATCCACCATGAAGACTGAGAAAATTGTCCCCCAAAACTGCCTCAAAATGAAAAGTACTAAATACCATCAAACGTCCAAACATCCAGATGATTGGCATTCCAGAAGGTGAAGAGCCCCCAAAGGAGATTGATAATCTATTCCATGAAATCCTGCAAGAAAACTTTCCAAACTAGAGAGGCATTCAAAGATCCAGTCCCAAGAAATACAAAGGACCCCAAATAGAATCAACCCATAAATACAAAGGAAGCCAAATAGAATCAACCCAAGAAGATCTTCTCCAAGACACATTATAGCCAGATTGACCAAAACCACAAAGACAAGATACTAAGATTGGCAAGAGAGAAACAGCAAGTTACCTACAAAGGATATCCCATCAGGCTAATAGCAGATCTCTTATCAGAAACAACATGAATGAGGAAAAAATGGAAAAATATATTCAAAGTGTTAAGGGAAAAGCAATCTCAACCAAGAATACTGTACCCGGCAAGACTGTCCTTCATACGTGAAGAAAAGACAAGAACATTCTCAGATAAACAAAACCTGAAAGACTTTACCAACATGAGACCAGATCTCTAAGACGTTCTGCAGGGAGCGCTATACCTGGAAAATTCAATACAGACACACAGAAATAAGAGTTCAAAAACTAAGAAAATGGCCAACTTAATCATGGGACAAGTCTGGAGCTTAATATTATATCCCAGAATTTAACTGGGAAAATTGAACCAAAACAGAAGATAGATTAAATACATGAGACTGAACTGGGGAAATAGAATTTTATGACTTTTGACGAAAACATTGCTAATTTTCTTGTAGGCTTTGTTTTTTAGGTTTAAGGATTTTTGTCCTGTCTTGAGCTGCCAGTAGGTTCATGGACCTACTATTTGAACAGAATCCCAAACTATTTCCTGGCTTTAAGTTTTAATCATAGTTTCTTAGCATTTCTTTGATTTATTAAAGCTAAAACCGCTTTTCTTAACATTAAAAAATGTAAACAATACGTAATCAATGACCACAGTAAACTATATAGTATCAGCTAGATGTTACCTTATAGTATATTCATTCTACTAAGAATTTCATGCCTAAAGTCAGACATGTATTCATAAATATATATCTATCAGCTGAGCTTGCTATTGAAAGTAGTTACATTACTTAAGAA
>NW_006203868.1:1000746-1004541 GCF_000334495.1 Tupaia belangeri chinensis
TTCCAGAAGGGGAAGAGACTCATAAGGGCGTTGACAATCTATTCCATGAAACCCTGAAAGAAAACTTTCCAAACCTAGAGAGGCACTCAAAGATACAGTCCCAATAAATACAAAGGAAGCCAAATAGAATCAACCCAAGAAGATCTTCTCCAAGACACATTATAGCCAGATTGACCAAAACCACAAAGACAAGATACTAAGATTGGCAAGAGAGAAACAGCAAGTTACCTACAAAGGATATCCCATCAGGCTAATAGCAGATCTCTTATCAGAAACAACATGAATGAGGAAAAAATGGAAAAATATATTCAAAGTGTTAAGGGAAAAGCAATCTCAACCAAGAATACTGTACCCGGCAAGACTGTCCTTCATACGTGAAGAAAAGACAAGAACATTCTCAGATAAACAAAACCTGAAAGACTTTACCAACATGAGACCAGATCACTAAGACATTCTGCAGGGAGCGCTATACCTGGAAAATTCAATACAGACACATAGAAATAAGAGTTCAAAAACTAAGAAAATGGCCAACTTAATCATGGGACAAGTCTGGAGCTTAATCTTATATCCCAGAATTTAACTGGGAAAATTGAACCAAAACAGAAGATAGATTAAATACATGAGACTGAACTGGGGAAATAGAATTTTATGACTTTTGACGAAAACATTGCTAATTTTCTTGTAGGCTTTGTTTTTTAGGTTTAAGGATTTTTGTCCTGTCTTGAGCTGCCAGTAGGTTCATGGACCTACTATTTGAACAGAATCCCAAACTATTTCCTGGCTTTAAGTTTTAATCATAGTTTCTTAGCATTTCTTTGATTTATTAAAGCTAAAACCGCTTTTCTTAACATTAAAAAATGTAAACAATACGTAATCAATGACCACAGTAAACTATATAGTATCAGCTAGATGTTACCTTATAGTATATTCATTCTACTAAGAATTTCATGCCTAAAGTCAGACATGTATTCATAAATATATATCTATCAGCTGAGCTTGCTATTGAAAGTAGTTACATTACTTAAGAAATTTTGTGAATCAATAAAATGTGGG
Source organism: Tupaia belangeri chinensis (assembly GCF_000334495.1). Lineage (NCBI taxonomy): Eukaryota > Metazoa > Chordata > Mammalia > Scandentia > Tupaiidae > Tupaia > Tupaia belangeri. The sequence goes on from NW_006203868.1 coordinate 1,001,800, forward strand.
GAAAAAAAGGAATGGAATACAACTATGGACACCTGAGATAGTATAGGAAATAGAAGAGGGTGAGAAATAGGGGGAATATATATATACATATGTATGTGTGTGTGTGTGTGTGTGTGTGTGTGAATGAAACTAGAAATGGAAAATTATTGACGATAACATGTATGATTAAGCCACTATACAGTATATTCTGGATGGGAAATCACATTTTGTATGCTGTAACAATGTTCAGTGAATGAATGTAAATTAATTAATTAAAAACAAAAAAAATTTAATTTAAAATAAAAATAAAGTAATTCTTTAAAAATAAAAAAGTAAAAGATTCTTCAGTACAATATTTCAAGTCAGAGAATAAAATAAATAAATTAAAAACTGCTCAATGATTATTGTTGAGTTTTCTTGATAAAAAATACAAATTACATTTAGGTAAAGTTAACGGAATAAAAACTTTAAGAGATCAATTTATTAACTGATGAGGTAAAAAAAAAAATTAAATAGATTCTCTTTCATATCTAAGAAGTGGCTAAAGAAGGTGCTAAAGAAGATGCCAGCAGGTGGTGGTTATGGGCGCTGGACTCCCACATGGCCAACCTCGGCTCGAGTCTCAGACCTGGAGGCTTGCTTTCTCATTCTTGCTCTCTCTCTCTCATGCTTTCATTCTGTCCCTCTCTGGTCAAATTAAAATAAATAAATAAAGTTAAATAAAAATAATTCTAAAAAAAAAAAAGAGATGGCTAAAGAATAAAATATAGAGAAAGGATGTATCATTCTTTTTCTTTATTCATCTATTAATTACCAATTTAAAGCAAGATGTCCTTTAATAGTAATGCTGCTACTCAGTAAATCTGATTAGATATTTGGTTGGACACAGGGTAAATGGGAAGGGGGACTCAGCCCCTCAGACTGAGAACCTGTCACACTTACCTTTCGACAATGACTGTAGATGTACCCTTCCACATCCACACTAACTGCACTTGTGCACTCATCCAAAATTGCAAACTGGGGTTTATGATAAAATAATCTTGCCATCTAAAATACAAAACCAAATATTTTGTGTAAACACATGCAAACCTAAAATCAATAAACTAAAATCAACTTAATTTAAACTAGATTTGCATTTGCCATCTTATAAAGCAAAAGTACAAAATTTGCATTTGCCATCTTATAAAGCAAAAGTACAAAAATTATTCCAATTCAAAAAATTTACTTCCCAGAAATAGAAACAATATAAATAACCTAATTATTTTTACTGTCGTCTTGAGCAAAGTAGAAAACATAATACATGGGAATAGTTATTGCTCAGAGTAAAACAAAAATGTTAAGACTGATGTCAGATAAAGCTGAGTTTTAAACATACTATTGAGAGTATAAAGAATATTCACTAAACAAAGACTAGAGGCTGCATATTAGAATTCATACTACAGAGACCAGCAGTTAGCATAATGGCTATGTCGCTGGACTCCCATGTAGTCGACCGCTGTTCGAGTCCCGGACCTGGTGGCTTAAACTCACGCCAGGCACGTGTGTGTGTGCGTGCCCAAGATCCTGAGAGGAGAATGGAGGAGAAGGGATTGCAGCGTGGCCATCCCCCCTGGAGGGTGATTTCTCGCTTTCTGTCTGTCTGTCTCTGTCTTTCTGGAGAGCGCACATGCCCTACAGCAAAAACCTCTCCCCCCAAAAAAATTCAGACTATAGATGGCTCTGGTACAAAAAGGTCTCTTTTTAAACACTCTGCTGGCTTCAGACAAGGTACTAGTTATAAATATTTATAACAATAATTTCTTTTTAAAAAGTTTGCCAGAGGATGGGTGCGTCTCCTGGGAAAAGACAGAAAAACAAACTGAAAGAGAAAGTGAGAAAGCACCTCTCCCCCTCAACAGGGCATGGTCACTCCATAATCCCGTCTCCCTTTCAGGATTTTGAGCACAAGGATGGGTTCGTCTCCTGGGAAAAGACAGAAAAACTGAAAGAGAAAGTGAGAAAGCACCTCTCCCCCTCAACAGGGCATGGTCACTCCATAATCCCGTCTCCCTTTCAGGATTTTGAGCACACACACACACACACCTAGCATGTTTTTCTAACTGCTAAGTCTGGGACTCCAACCACACAGTTGGCCATGTGGGATCCAGCCACCTTAACCAGCAGGCCATGGGCTGGCCCTACGCCAACAGTTTTTTAGTACACCTATTTTATGTTTCTGACTATCAGGTTGTTGGAAAAGTCGTAACGTATTTTGCTATTTCCCCACGCAAAAATGTGTCATGATTTTTCCAACAACCCCATAGATTTGCTAATTTTATAAACAAAAATTAACAGGATTGTCAAGGCTTACATTTCTTTGATTAACAGGAATGCTGAACATTTGCCCGCATTTCCATTTCCTGTGTTTTATTTTCTGGAAACTGTTTATCCTGGGCATTTGTCTAACAGATATTCTAGTCATCACTGCCCCTAACACTGATCTCCATGTTGCAAGACCCCTGGACACTTTTCTATCCTCACCCAGTTTAATTTCTCTGCAACATTCTACTCAGCAACCACATGTTGTTCTTGAGAAAGTGCCCGTGATGTTTCCAATTTGTAGGCTGTTTTCTCATTTCTTTTCTAGCATTTACTCTTCCACTTGACCACTAATTGTGGGGGTTCATCAGGGCTAAGTCCCCCTGGCTATCCAACAGGACTTCCAGATCAGACTTTTTATTTTTTTAAGTTATGTTTATTTTATTCATGATAGTGTATGAAAGA
>NW_006203868.1:1004552-1024387 GCF_000334495.1 Tupaia belangeri chinensis
AGAGAGAGAGAGAGAGAGATCTTGACGAGGTCTCATCACACTGTCATCTCCTTTCCAGTGCTCCAGCTTGTTGCTATCTCGGACATCTGTGCGTGCCCATGGTGTTTCATGTCCACTTGGCTCAGGATCCCTGGTTGGCCATGGCTTCCAGCATCACAGTTTAGTATGGTATTGACCGTGCCAGCAGGCTGGGCCAAGGACTCTCAGGCTTTAAAAAGTTTAAAACACAGACCCAAAGGTGGCATGGTGCTGGACTCTTACAAGGTCGACTGAGGTTTGAGTCCCAGAGCTTTCTCATTTTTCTTCTCTCTCTCATTCTGTCCCTCTCTGGTGAAAAGGAGAGGAGAGGAGAGGAGAGGAGAGGAGAGGAGAGGAAAGGAAAGGAAAGGAAAGGAAAGGAAAGGAAAGGAAAGGAAAGGAAAGGAAAGGAAAGGAAAGGAAAAGAAAAGAAAAGAAAAGAAAAGAAAAGAAAAGAAAAAAGAAAAGACGGACTCTAAACAAGTTCAAAACACAAATACATTTTCTAGCAATTCTAAAATTCCTTCCTCTCCTAGACATAAACATGTCAGAAAATGGGACTATCAAATAGTCACTCAAGCTATAAAGCCAGGAATCCTTGATCCTCTCCCTTCTTCTCCCCTCCAGGCCCATTTTTAATCCATTCAGGTGTAGGCTCTTAGTCTGGCGTCTGATCTCTTTTTCCATCTTCATCACGGGCATGCCCTGAGCCCACACATACTTGCTTCCTGCTAGATGACTAAAACAACTTCCTACTTTCTCTCCTGCTTCTCTCTAATCCATTCTCTATGTAACCAGAGAGAACCTACAAGAAATGCAAATCAAAGAACTGTACTCTTTTGCTTTAAACCCTTCAACAGGGGTCAGGCAGTGGCGCAGTGGTAACACAACGGAAGGAAAAGGACCTTAATTTGCAGCCTGGGACTCACTGAGCACACTGGGGGCCCACACATTGTGTCTGTGATGTGAGTGGGTCATGGCATGGGTACCCTGCTGGGGTGCCTGTCTCTCAGTTTGTCATAGAAGAAATAAATTAATAATAATGACTTAAAAAAAAAAAAACTTGCCTTTTCATTTAAAATAAAATTCAAATCCCTTATCATGGCCTACAAGGCCCTACATAATCTTATTCTTATTCATGTTCTAACCTCAATATTCAATTGCTCTTCTTGACTGCTAGAGACAAGGTGTCTTGGGCCTTAGCATGGTTTGAATGTCCCCAAAACTCATGTTAAAATTTAATCCCCATTGTAAGGTATTATGAGGGTAGAAACTTAATCTGACTATGGCATTAAAATGCTGAAGCCCTCAGGAAGTAATGAGAATCAGATAAGGGCCTGGGGAGGGGGGGTGTCATAACTGAAGACTGTGGCTTCATAAAAAGAGAGCAAGCGGCCAGAGCTGACAACTGCGCCTGAACCTCAGTCCGGCCACCCAGCAGCTGACGGCATGAGGAAGCTGCTAAGGCTCTCCACCTCTCTTCCCTACCTGTACCTCACTTTACAGGCTGCTGGGCGGAGTAAATAGGCTCTGCCACTTGCAAACAGCCTTCTCCTCTGTACCCCCAATGCACTGTAACAAAAGCTGCCTGGCATTAGAGTTGGCTAAGAATATGCAAAACTCCTAGGTGCATTATAAGGGCAGGCTCTTTTCAGTGTCCTGCATAGAGCAGATTATCAGTTAAAACAGAACTCTGTGAAAAACATGTCTTAAAGTTAACTTTTTTTTTTTTGAGAGAGAGATTTTTGCTATAGGACACGTGTGCTCATCAGAAAGAGACAGACAGCGAGACAGAAAGTGAGAAATCACCCCTCCCCTGGGGGGGGGGGTAATGGCCACACCGCAATCCCTTCTGCTCCATTCTTCTCTCAGGATCTTGGGCACGCACACACAAACACCCGGTGTGAGTTTAAGCCACTGGGTCCGGGACTTGAACCGCAGTCGACTACTTGGGAGTCCAGTGACATAGCCATTACACCAACTGCTGGTCCCAAAGTTCTTTAATTTTTAAGTTAAAGATTAATAATCTTATTTCCCTCTATGCTGTTTTGTAAAGATAATACTTTTATTCAACAGTATTATCCTACTCCCTTTCATGCCCCATATTCAAATCCTGACCCTCTTTACCCAAGTGTCCCTTTGGTTTATTTGTTTTACACCAACTTTCACTCTTCTGGAGTCACTGCTTTGAGTGGCTAGGCCTTTCAAGTCTGTTCTTCCTAAAAATTATGTCTCTTTTTCCTCAATGTGTTATTTCAACAATGTTCAATTCTACCAAAAAGCTGAAAGAATAGTAAAATGAACACACATATACCCTTAACAATGGCAGTATTTGCTGCACAGCCTTCTCTGTCTCCCCCTCGGAAACAGTAAGAGGCTTTCTCAGGCTTAACGCTGAATTACCCCAATACTGGCCTACACAGCACACACCCTGTCAACGGCTTGGTCATGCTCCAGTCACATGTGCAGCTGTGTCATGGATGAGCTTCCCTCATTCCCCCAACTACTGGGTCACAGGGAAATTATGACACTTTTTTTTAATAGAAAAATAGAAAAACTCATCATGACTTTCCCAGTGACCTAATACTACAGCTGATCAGATTTGACAGAATTCCTCCTGCCCCTCTCCTCCTTTTTCAAGATATCCTCTCATCCCCAATGCCTTCGAATTTCTTACCTTCAAATAAAAACTACCCCATCCGTACCTTCATACTACACACACAGAATTTCTTAGTTAAGCACATTTAAGATTCTTTCCCTGGGTTTCTATCATGTCTATTTGTAAACCATATCCTTCCATTTTCTTTGAAGTCACAGAACAGAAATTTTAATTTGTTGTCTTGACTTGCAGTTATTTCTATAGTCAGCTTCTGAACTGTCTCTGGAAATGCCCAGTCATTTCAAGTTGTCACTCCTTCAGCCCAATTTCCACTTTTCAATTTTTTTAGAGAGAGATTTTTGCTACAGGGCACGTGCACTCACTAGAGAGACAGAAAGCAAGAAATCATCCTCCAGAGGGGATAGCCATGCCACAATCCTTCTCCTCCATTCTCTTCTTGGGATTTTGGGTACACACGCACACGGGCCTAGCCTGAGTTTTAAGCCCCGGGTCCAAGACTCGAACTGTGGTCAACTATGTGAGGGTCCAGCAACATAACAATTAAGGCATCTGCTGGTCTTTGCCCAATTTTCATTTTAAATATGGCTAATAGCTATTTTGTTTACAATTCAATATTCACACTAGATTAATCTCATAACACTAGCCAGACAAATCATAATATTAGTTTGATACTAAATTCATATAGTGCAGGTATAATTTTTTGTGGTGAAAGGGCAAAACCATGCAACAGAAAGACTGCAACATGAAGACAATGAGTAAGAAATTCTGACAAAACCCATCTGTTCTGCCTGAGACCACATGGGAGGCTCAAGTCTGATTCCTGGCCCACCCTAAAAGCCAGGCACAATGGTGTGTGCCTATAGTTCCCAGGACTCAGGGGGCCGAGGCAACAGAACTGCAAAACAGCAAGATCCCATGGGATAACAATAACCCTCTGGATCTATTCAAACTATGGTATGCATAGTTAGAAAGTGACTCTTTAAAAGCTCACCCTCCTAACAGGGAACCCACAGTATCTTTTTTTTTTTAAGGTTTCTGTCATCAGGCGCTTGCTAGGGAAAGCCAAGAAGAACGAGGGGGTAGGAAAAGACAAGAAAAACGATGGGAGGGAACGAGAGAAATTACCCCCCCGCCCGGGAGGGTGGTCATACTGCAGCCCCTTCTCCTCCCTTCCTGGGATTTTCGATACAAATGCACACGCACCCAGTATGATTTTCAAGTTTCCAGGACTGGGACTAGAACCGCAGTTGTCCACATGGGGGGTCCAGTGCCTTACTCATTATGTCAACTGCTGCCCCCCCGCCCTCTGAATCATTCTTAGTGTAATGTTTGTATATTTTTTTGGTTTGGGGTATAAGTTTAGTTATTATAAAAATAAGAATAGTTCCTTGTAATGCTTCTTTATATTAGAACAAATTTTAAATGCAAAAGAAGTAGACACTGTGCCTGAAATCACACACTTACCCTTTCCCTCCACATATGATAGCAGAGGGAAAGGGCAAGAACAGAATCAAGAATAAAATGATAATGAAATTACAGTTTATCACCTCTAATACCTTCAGCTATTTCAGGGAAAAAAGCTTGAGTGAGACAAATGAGCTGTGTACAGGAAACACATATGGAAAAAGGTCTCCTCCCTCAAATAGCAGCGCCGTATCTCTCAGGACTGAAAGGCTGCAAAGACCTCCCCCAATGACTTTTAGAAAAACTGATTTAATAGTATATAATTAGAACTACAGCTTTTCCTTTCACAAATACTGGCAGTATACTTATGAATTTTTCAGAATTCCAAATTTGCATGTAAATTTTTATACACTTTTAAATGAATCCATACCGTAACAACTGCTAAATAAAAAGATAAAAATAAAACTTTGTGTCTTGATTACTCAAAATGCTGGATTCTAATACTGACTTAGTGCAGCCAGCTATGTTTTTATGCAATGTCTTCAGAGTACACTTACCGCCATTCTTTGTTTTTCTCCACCACTGAGTACATCCATCCAATCCTGAACACTATCCCAGCCTCCTTCTCGTTCAAGGATATGACCCAACTGGACATTGTCTAAGTATTCCTTCAGCACCTTTAAGGAAGATGATTACAGATGAAATCGGTCTTAATTTAAATCAGCATTTTCTATCTTGCTGTATTTTTTAAACTAGAATCACTGTCATACCATTGCCAATACCACATACTTCAGAAAAGAACCTTTCAGTTCCTACTAACTCTGACGAAATATGTCTCACAGCTCTGAGAGAACAGCACGATGGAGCAGGTACAGAGGACACCAACAGTGGTGTGCAGTGAGGCTAAACTAAACCTAGTGAGAGCCGGGCCAGCTGCGGTGGACGTGCTGCTGAGATGCTGTGCCCTGCAGGGTGGGACCACATGGGAGGTCCAGCTTCAATTCCCCACCCAACCTCAAGGCCAGGCACAGAGGGCTGAGCCTGTAATCCTAATGACTTGGGGGAACTGAGGCAGGAGGATGTGACAAAACAAGAGCCTGACTTTTTCAAACAAAGCCAAAAAAAAACTTGAAGAGTCGTATTTAAGCAAAGTGCTTATCATCTCCCCTCAACTTGAAAAGCTGTAATTAATGGCTTCGGAAAGCTCTGCAAGTGTGGATAAACTACCTGTCACGTGAAATATCTCACTGATCAAGATGAAGAATTTGAAATGGGCCATGTTCAGTAGATCTAGGATATAAATATTCTCTTACCAGGTCAGATATCCCTTTCTTTTTCTGATCTTCTCTTCCATCTGGATATATCACTTGGTCTCGAAGTGTTCCAAGGGTCATGTAAGGTCTCTAACAGTAGCAGAGCAAAAGCCATTAGAAATGAAAAATTTTAAAATTATATATATATATATAGTTAGACGTCCTCCAAAAAGAGGCCATAACTATAAGCAGAAGGAAAGAGAGGAAGAGCAGTTGTAAAATCACCCTGTGGTAGATGGGATGACAAATGAAGGCTCCAAACTCTGAGGTCGATTTGTACTTACTTCCCCAAGAACACGGAAAAGTGAACTCTTTCCACAACCATTTGGACCACAAATGAGAACATTGGCCCCAGATCGAACCTGAAAGAAAATGAGTCTATGAATTAATTGAGTGAATATATATACTCAATGAACATTTCCTAAGAGTTAAATAACTCTTCACTAGTTTTAAGTTTTGTCTGTAAGTGGGATTATGAGGTAGAGAAGTAGACGGGTAAGGTAAGATGACCTTTCCTTTCCTTTCAACTTCTACTGTTACTTTTTATTTTCATTTAAAAATTCTGTTTTTTGTTTCTTCCATGAGAGATACAGACAGAAACAGGCAGTCCCAACAGGATCTGCATGGTGTGACCCACACACAGTCTTGGCCAGCCCAGATCAAGGGCACACACACGTGCCCAGTGTGATCAGGGGAGACCTCGGGATGCAAACCCAGGGCCTTCCCCATGGGCTGCGTTACTGCCGTGCCACTACCTGCCCCTAAACAACATTACTGATGATCTCATCAATTTAACTGCCGTCAAGATAAAGAGAGCTAATGCTTAGAAATTTGGTGAAATTCTGGAAAATAGTAAGTATGTGTGTATACATAGTCATTTTTAAAAAATGGAATGGTACCACAGAGACTCTCTTCAATCTTCCTTTTATTATTTAACAGTATATCAAAGAGATTCTTCTAGGTCTGTATATTCAATGCTATTCATTCCTTTAATGCTTGCAGCATATCCCACAGTGCACCATAATTTATTTAAACCCTTCCCTTTGGTTAAATATTTAGGTTGTCTGTATTCTGTTTTGCTCTTTTAGATAATACTGCAGTGAACCTGAGTCAGCAAGTAAATTTATGCATCAGTAAGAAATGTTTCTGTAGATCAGATTCTTAGAAATTTAAAAGTGTTGGATCAAAGTATATTTGCACTATAAATATTTACAAGTGTCACTAAAGTATTCTGCTATAACCTAAAGTTAAGTAAGGAGATGTACAGAGCTGTTATGTTCTAAGCTTCCAGTCTTATAATCAGCTCTGTAAGTTAGTAAGAAAGTTGGGACCAGCAGTTAGTATAATGGCTATGTCGCTGGACTCCCATGTAATCGACTGCAGTTCGTATCCTGGACCTGGTGGCTTAAAACTCACACCGGGCACGTGTGCATGCCTGCCCAAGATCCCGAGAGAAGAACGGAGGAGAAGGGATTGCGGCATGGCCATCCCCCCTGGGGGGGGGGGTGATTTCTCGCTTTCTGTCTCTCTGTCTCTCTCTGTCTGTCTGGTAAGCACACGCGCCCTATAGCGAAAACCTCCAAAAAAAATAAAAAAAGATTAGTAAGAAAGTCTGGGTTATAATTTTAGGTTACGATATTAAACACCATTAGCAAAACAGGAAAGAAGACATCAGAGATATGAGGTACCCTAGTCCTATAACTTGCCTCTGGCAATTTTTTTAACTGGCAAGCCTTAGGTTTCTATTATTTAATTCAATGAATTTATAGAATGCTCTGTGGCAGGCTCTGTCCTAGGTGATAGGGTGACATTAGTAAATAAAAGAGACCAACGGAAAAATTCTACACTTCCTACTACTAGGTTGTTGGGACAGTCATAATTTTCAAAGTCGAAAATGTGTCATGACTTTACCAGCAATCTAATAGCTTCCATTTTAGCAAGAGACTAGCAATAAAGAATATGAATAACAAATACGTAAGTGGTATGCTAGGAAATAAGCGCTGCAAAGAAAAGCCAGATCAGGGTAAGCACATGTGGGAATAGGTGGGGGAGTTACAATTTTAAAGTGGTTGATGCAGACCTCATTGAAAATGACAACTGGACAAAACTTTGAAAGAAGGCGTTAGGTTGAAAGTTTATCTGGGGGAAGACTGTTCCAGCCCTATCATCACCCACAAAAAGCTGATGTGAGGGCACGAAGGAGGAATGGATCTGCCCTGTTCATAAAACAGAAAGAAGGCCTATTTGGCTGGAGGCGAATGAACAAGAGGGAAGAGCAGCAGGACACAGGTTCAGAGGTAAGAGGGGATGGCAGGGGTGGCAGGCACATCACACAAGGTATGTATGGTCAACCTCTAAAAGCCTGGGTCTTCTGTAATGGAATGGTACCAGCAGCATTATTCACAATAGCCAAAAGGTGGACGCAACCCAAGCAGATGAATGAGTAAACAAGATGTGGATATACATACAAAAGAACAGTATTCGGCCTCAAAAAGAAGTGATTGTGATATATGCTTACAATGTAGATGAGCCATGAATGCACTATGCTGAGTGAGTAAGCCACACACAAAAGAACAAAGGTGTGTCTACTTATTTGAGTTGTCTAGAGCAGCCAAATTAATAAAATCAAAAAGTAAAACAGAATTTACCAAGGGCAGGGGAGGAGGCAGGAAGGGGAATTATTGAATAGATACAGAGTTTCTGTTTGGAATGGTGGAAATGTTCTGAAAATGAATAATGAAAATGGTTGCAAAACATTATAAATGTACGTAATACCACTGAATTGTATACTTAAAAATGGTTAAAAAGGGGGCTGGCAGGTGCTGTGGTGGTTGAAGGCATTGGACTCCCACCTGGCTGACCGTGGTTCAAGTCCCAGACCTGATGGCTTGCTTTCTCACTTTTCTCTTCTCTCTTCTCTTCTCTCTCTCTCTCTCTCTCTCTCTCTCTCTCTCACACATACACACACACACACACACACACACACACACACACACACTGTCCCCCTCTGGTCAAATAAAATAAAATAAAATAATTATTTAAAAAAAAGAAAAAATGTTTAAAATGGCAAAGTTAATGTTACAGATATTTTTATCTCAATTTTTTAAAATTTTAAAAAGAAAAAAAAAGCCTATTTTTAAAAAGGTTGAGAATTATCATCCTAACACATAATTCATCTATAATAAAATGCCATAATTTACACATATCACTGTTAGAGAATGAGTTATTCTAAATAACTGTTCCAGATGAACTCTTTTTCTGAGAAATTATTTTAAAGAACCATTTTGATGGATTTCTCCCAAAAACAGCTACATATTTCTTTATTGTATTAAGTTGAATATGTTTCATATTCATGATACTGCAAGGCTGTTGTTGCATGTAATAACTGTAATAATATAATGGTGTGTCCTTAGGAATGCCTATGGCTCAGAGCACTGGTAAGCGGATCCCTGCAAGGGTGCTTTATCTGAATAATCTCAGCCACATTTCTGCCCCTAGTGCTCTTCGTGGTTTACACTGGTATCAATATTCCTATTCTTGCTTCCAACAATACCCCGCCACAGTACTTGTTGCTATATTCTAGGAAACCCCAAAACCAAGCTCGTAATATGTATAAATACTAACTAGTTTCACTGAAATCCTCAGGTACTCTCTTATGTGCAAATGTTTTATGCTCAGTCTTAACTTTTTTTTTAAAGAATTATTTTTTTTAGCTTTATGTATGTATGTATGTATGTATGTATGTATGCATATATTTAAATTTGACCAGAAAAAGAGAGAAAGTGAGAAACAAGCCGCCAGGGCCAGTCCCCGAACCATAGTCAGCCATGTGCGAGTCCAGCCCGGTTCTTTTTTTTTTTTTTTTTATGGAACGCTTCACGAATTTGCGTGTCATCCTTGCGCAGGGGCCATGCTAATCTTCTCTGTATCGTTCCAATTTTAGTATATGTGCTGCCGAAGCGAGCACCAGCCCGGTTCTTAACCACCACGTCACCTGCTGGCCCCAGCATTAACTTTCTTTACTACATGGCTTTTGAAAGTGTTGGACAAAAACTTCCAATTATGACACCAGCCATAGTAAGCCAGTGATAATTTTTCCCTATTAAAAATTTATACACATTATTTTTAGGGTATTAACAATAAAATCTAGGGCCAGCAGATGGCATAATCATTATGTTGCTGGACTCCCATGCAGTCGAATGCAGTTTGGGTCCCAGTCCCCGACCCCACCCCCGGTGGCTTAAAACTCATGCCAGGGGGACCAGGAGTTAGCATAATGATTATGTCGCTGGACTCCCACGTAGTCGACCGCAGTTTGCGTCCTGGACCCGGTGGCTTAAAACTCACACCGGGTGCATGTGCGTGCGTGCCCAAGATCCCAAGAGGAGACCGGAGGAGATGTGATTGCAGCGTGGCCATCCCCCTGGGAGGTGATTTCTCGTTTTCTGTCTCTCTGTCTCTGTCTGTCTGGTGAGTGCATGCACCCTATAGCAAAAACCTCTCCAAAAAAAAAACTCATGCCAGGCACCTGTGTGTACAAACCCAAGTTCCCAAGAGGGGAATAGAGAGGGGATTGCAACACAGCCACCCCCTCCCCGGGGGTGATTTCTCACTTTCTGTCTCTTTGTCTCTGTCTCAAGTGAGCACACGTGCCCTATAACAAAAACTCCTCAAAAAAAAAGAAAAAAACCCTAGCTATCTGCAGTGTTGTTGTGTTGCTCCACTGCTTTTGTCAGTAATAAGAAAGCCTATATTTTGTTTTTATAGATATAAATCCTCTTCCACAGTCAAATCAATATCAACCGATTTGTTTTAAATTTAAAGAGATTAAAATTACATTTATATATTTAAATATTCATTCTATACTGGATAATTCAATTAACTATATCTTCTATGGCTTTTTTGACATGAACTTTCATTTGCAAAAAGTTTTTTTGATATTAATATTTAAAATTTTGAAATCCTACCCATTAATTAAGTAAAACAGACATCTAAGTGTTTCAAAGACTTATTATGGGGGCAGGGGAGTAGAGGGTGTGTGTGTTCTTATCAGAGAAAGTCAGAGAAGGAAGGAGAGTAGAAAGTAACCCCCTATGGAGCAATCCCTTCTCTCTCACTCTCCGTCCTTTCAAAATTTTGGGCGCACACACACACACACACACACACACACAAATCTGGCATGTTTCTCAGGCCACTGGGTCCAGGACTCAAACCAGGTGGTTGGTCCTGTGGGATCCGCTACCTTCAACACTGGGCCACGGTGGCAGCCCAAAGACAATTTATAAAGCAATTCTGCAGATCCAAAGTCCAGGTCAAGCCCTAAAATTAAGTATTCAGACAACAACTTTCAAGTTCACATTCTGAAGATAACTTAAGCTTTTATATGATCATTCTAAAACTTACTTCAAAATTAAGGTCTCGGATTAAGACATCTCCATTTGGCGTTGCTAAAGGAACATGATCAAACCTACAAAAGAAATGAATAAAAAGAGGGCAATTTTAAAATATATAAAGAACTCACACAACTCAGTATGAAAGATACAGTAACTCAATCAAAAAATGGGCAAAGGACCTAAATAGATACTTCTTAAAGGAGACTCCAATGGCCAAAGGGCACATGAAAAAGGTGCTCAATATCTCTAGTCGTCACGAAACTGCAAATCAGAAGCACCATGAGAATCCTTTCAAGCCTGTTAGGATGGCTCTTATCAAGAGAGAAAAAGATCACTGTGGGCAGGATTTGGAGAAAGGGAACCCCTGCACGCTACAGTACAGCCATATGGAAAACAATCGAGAGATTCCTCAAAATACTAAACATAGTACTGTATGATCCACCAATCCCACTTCTAAGTATATATAGCCAAAGAAAATAGAGTCTGTATATACTTCCACCATGTTCATTACAGTATTATTCACAATAGCCAAGATATGTAAACTACCCAGTTGCTCTTAAACTGATAAAAGGATAAAGAAAATATAGTACGTATGAGGGAACTTTAAAAAGTTGGTGGAAAAATAGAATTAAGGAACAAGTTTATTATGGTGCAAAAAGGTTAGAAATCCATGCATGATATTTTCATAATATATAGTTTCCATGAACTTTTTTAAGACCCTCTAGTATTTACACAATGATGATTTGACCATAAAAAAGAGGGAAATCCTGCCGTTTTTGACCATATGAATGGAGCTGGAGGATGTTACATTGAGTGAAATAAGCAAGACACACAGAAATTCTGTATGAGCTTACTTGTTATATGGAATCTAAAATAGGCAAACTGATAGAAGCAGAAAATAGGATGGTGATTGTCAGGGGCTACAAAAGGAGTGATGTCAGCCAAAGGGTACAGAGTTTTGGGTTACACAAGATGAACAGAGATCTAATGTTCAGCACGGAGACAATTAAAGTACTGTATTGTATTCTTGAAATCTGTTAACATACATCTCAAATCATCACCACATACACTCATACACACACACAAATGGCGACTGTGTAGATGTGACGATAAATGAGTCAGCTGGAATATGGTGATCATTTCGCAATGTATGCATGCATCAAAAACATCCAGTGGTATACCTTAAATATTAATTTTTATGTCAATGATATCTCAAAGCTGTTTTAAAAAAGAGGATAATTTAAATTAAACACTAAGCAACTTAAGTGGAACGAGAAAGGCTAGCATGAAATCTAACAGATGTTTAGGTACTAGGGACGCTTTCTCTGTACGTACTTGATAATGTTATCCGCATTGATGATTTCTCCAGCACCAGGTATCAAAGGCATGACTTGTACTCCTTCAATACCTTAAATGGAAAGTAAGTATTAACGCTTCATATTATGTCAGCGGAAACTTAAAACTGTGACCTCTAATTGTTACCTTCACACTTACCCCTTTCCTGCTGGGAGACCATTGTGCGCTCATATTTGCCATGATTTAAGTCCTTTAGTACTTGCATTAATTCTGTGATCCGAGCAGTAAAGCTAATTTTTTTTAAAAAAAGGAAACCATAATCAAAACTTCCAGACTATTAGTACATCTTTTATTTTATACAAACATTAAGTGAAGTTTCTGAAATTATAATTTAAATGAAATAACCTAAAAGAAGCCTCATCAACATAAAGTACTATAGTGAGTTGCTGGAAAAAATCATCGCATTTTTGCAGAGAAAAACAGAAAAAAATATGTCATGACTTTTCCAACAGCCCAACACAAGTCTTACTATGATTCTTTAGGAGGGCAGGAACAAGGAGATAAGGGCAGACGTTTCACAGAATCCTCACCTTAACAGATACTTCATTAATAGGCAGGTTGAGACAGCGGCTTGCTATAAAGGATGTTAAGGTCATTTCTAGTGTACATGACAACAGGACGCCTGCTGTGCCTTCCTTGCACCCAGGAAGCATGGGTCCTAAGTTCCCGCTGAAGTGAACTATAAAGCCAGGTCTGAGGCTGGCCTTTCTCTTTGCATTCTGCCTCCCTGCAAACTGAGAAGCATTTGAAAGAGACCTCCTTTCTTATGCAGAAGAAGGGAGAAGATGAAGAGTTCTTGATATTAACGGTAGATGGATATCACTGTGGCAACAGAGAGAGATAACTACTGACAAGAGGCTGGTGGGGGGGTGTGTGTGAATGATATGATGGTTAAAAAGAGGCCAAGTAGGATTTCTGTGACTAACAAACAGAAACCTTCTAAAGGTAACTTTGGGAGGTGATCAATGTTTATGGTCTTGATGGCGACAGTTTTGGGACTATGATCATTTATCTCCACATTTATCAAATTGTATACCTTATATATGTACAGGTTTTTGTATGCCCATCATGCCTTGATGAAATGGTTTTTGAAAAAAGACAGAAACTAGGGCCAGCAGCTGGCATAGTAGTTACATCACTGGACTCCCACATGGCCAACTGTGGTTCAAGTCCTGGACTCAGTGGCTTGAAACACACTGGGCATGTGAGCATGTGTGCCTAAGAGCCCGTGAGGAGAATGAAGAAGGGACTGCAGCATGGCCATCTCTCCTGGGGGGTGATTTCTCACTTTCCTTTCAACTCACTGTCTCTGTGTCCCCCCACCCAAGTGTATGTGCCCTAGGGCAAAAAAAAAAGAGGATAGAAAACTCTTAAAGGAATAAAATATTCCATGATGCTATGAATAGTAAAGGCATAGGAAAATGTATTAACCAGTAAGCAGGAAGTTTGCATTCTCAAAGTAGTGATACAGAGGAAAAAAAGGAATAAAGAGGAAGAAATACAAAAATGGGTCACCAAATTTCTTTGGGTAACTTGAAATTTGTGATGTTGTTTACCCTACATCATACCCATTACATTAGAGCTTAAAATACCGAAATATTTCATTCCATTCTATGGTCTATGAACAGTTTTCCCACTAGACAATGATATTACAACTGCACCTACACAGGCTGTTAACTTTTCATTTTTTTCTACTGACGTCAGCTTCACCTCTTCTGTTTATCAGGTTTGCTAGGTTACCAGTATCAAAGATCTAAGGAAAAAAAGTATGGTGGAGAACAAAAATGTTCAAATGAGAAAGTTCTGTTCATTAACTTAATTTCTGTGAATTAGGAAAAGACAGTCATGACTCAATTTTTCTCAACTCATCAAACACCAGCATCCATGGAGCAGCAGCTTGAGAACCACTAATCTAGTGGAAGGCGCAAAGAGCTGTCTCCAGGAAACACGGAATACACACAGTCAGAAAAACTCTTCCTTAACTTACTATCCAAAGCAGCTTCCCAGAGCAGGAGAAGTTGCCCCTTTATCGCAACCTCAAATGGGCACAATCATTAAGGACAACATTGAAAAACTAATTATTCTCTGCAACTGTTCATTATTATTATTCTTACCCGGCCAATCTAGTCATCTCACGCCCAGCCAAAACTATTCGACCCAGAGCTTGAGACATTCGCAAAAGCATTCTTCCACTTTGGTAGTAATCCTTAAACAGAAATAAATATTAGTTTTCACTTACATTTCTAAGATTAAAACTAGGCCTTTTTTATTTTTATTTTAAAATTTTCACTTTATTATTATCATTACCTCCAGAAGTTCTGAATGTGTACTCTTAAGATGTCGAGGGTGAGACAAATCTAGGAAAGGACGACTGACAACGAGGTAACCAACTACAGTGGCAAGGTCTGAAATAAAAGTTAAGATTTAAAATGTTAACAGTATTTTACTTTTCCCAAAACCTCACTATACCATCTCTCTCTCTTTCTCTCTAACTGCCAGAGACAGAGAGAGGGAAAGGAAGAAAATAACCACCAATAGAGTCTGATCATGCCTCAATCCCTTCTCCATCCTGTTGGAAGTTGGGGCATGTACACACAGTATGTTTTTCAAGCCTCGGAGGCCAGGATTTGAGCCATGGTTGGCCATGTGGGATCCAGTTCCCTTGATTAACTACAGGGTGCAGGGCTCGCCCACACCATCTCTTTTAAAACATACTTACATTTGGCAATTATGCTATCAATGAAGCCCATAGAGAACCGAAACAAAATGAAATTATGTAGATGCTCCACCTACCAGAAAACAAAAGCAAAAAAAAATAATTTTATGTATAAAAAATTTAATCTACCATGAGGATAAAACAAATTGTAGAATTCATTTCTTCGACAAATATTTTCCCATGATTTCTGATTGTATTTCACATTACATTTCACTGAGCACAATGCCATCACAGAGCAGGTACCAAAAAAAATATTTCTTGTAATATTAGGTCATCTGAAAAGTCATGACGCATTTTTGCATACAGAAACATAGAAAAATATGAGATAATTTTCCAGCGCCCTAGTAGCACAATGCTATTCACAATACTGGCGGATATATATATCCCAAAATAGACCTACCACCAAAGCAAAAAGGAAAGAAGGAAGAGTTAATTTGGATGAAACACTAGCTGTCCAGATTGACTGTGCTTTCTCTAAGAATTGTACCGAAAACAAGCCCAGTGCGAATGTAAATCAATGCCACACGGTCCCAGTCTGCAGCTTTAACCTGAGCACAAATTGTCTTAAAATTACAAGTCTAAACATGCTTTTGATTCTGAAGTATAATGTTCACAAATTGTCTAGCAGATTATTCAAGGTCCTGCATTTTCTGGCTCTACTTTCGAACTAATCTGCTTTTACTTTACTCCTTCTCACTAAGCTTCAGAAATACTGATTTCTCAAACAATACTCTTTGTCTAAAGGCTTTGTTCTTACTGTTCCCTCTGCCAGCAACATCTTCCTAGATATATTTACATTTTGTGACTAATTCACTTACTTCGTGTGGGTTTCTGATTAATTATCACCTCCTCAAGAAAGACCTTCTTAAATCATTATAGTTAAAAATAACTATGCAACAGCCTCCATAAGACTCTCTCCATAAGACTCTCTCCCTTTATCCGGCTTCATTTTGGGTCACAAAATTTATTATCACCTGAAATTATATACAACACCCAGTTGTTTACCTATTTACTATGTCCTCCACTAAAATATGGGTTTTCTAAATACAGGGTAGCTTGTTCTTAGTGTCTTCTGCAACTAGAGCAATTTGGAACATTTATTCAACACCATGTGTCAGGCATTGCTCAAAATTCAAATTAGCCAGGTGAAGGGCAAACTGGTGCACAGCAATCCTCTGAAAAATTACCTCAAATGCTTTTCCTTAGTGAGCACTCTCAAAGTTCAGTCATGTTAAAAATCGGGAAGGTGTAGAATCCACTTTCTGTTTATGATACCCTATCTTTTCTAAATAATCTAAGTATGCGTGCATAAATTTATAAACGTATATATGTATTTCATATATATGTGTGCGTGTGTACATGTGTACATACAGTTTCACAAACATCCACTAAAATGCAAGCTCCTGAAGGGCCGGATTTTATCCTTCATTTTCACCACCCTACATAGCATTCATCTCTTCTGAATAAATAATGAATAAAACTGCTTGAATTCAAATTTGCCAAGTGAATGAACACTCAAATACAGCTTTCACAAGAAATAATGCTTTCATTCTAAATCAAAAGTCAGCAAACTATGGCTCATAGGCAAAAACAGCCTGCCATGTGTTTTTATAAACAAAGTTACATTACAATGTAGCCATTCCCATTGATTTAATATGGTATACAGCTACTTGAGTTAGAGTTGAACAGTTGCAATGGAGACTGTGTATTCTAAAAAGCCTCAAATATATGCATCCTATCCTACCCTTGACTTTAAAAAAATTGCTGATCCCTTCTCTTCATGATACACTTTACTGCATTTTCATAAACGCTACAAGACAAATTCCTGTGAGAATCACATTTATCACTAAATAAGATTCCTAAAGATTATTTTAATAAATCTGTCCATTTTGGGACCAGCAGTTGGCGTAATGGCTATGTCACTGGACTCCCATGTAGTCGACCACAGTTCAAGTCCCAGATCCAGTGGCTTAAACTCAGGCCAGGTGCGTGTGCACGTGTGCCCAAGATCCTGAGAGGAGAACAAAGGAGAAGGGATTGCAGCCGTGGCCATCCCCCCTGGGGGGTGACTTCTTGCTTTCTGTCTCTCTATCTCTCTCTGTCTTTCTGGCAAGCATACACAATATAGCAAAAAATCCTCTCCAGAAAATAAATAAATAAATAAACAAATAAATCTATTCATTTTTATAATCAGGTAGTTTAACATACTGGTGATAGTTTTTAATATGTTTTATTAAAAATATAGTATAACATTCTTTATGACTATTTACATATCTTTAAGACATGTTTATATACATAAGATTATACATATTTTGGCACAGGCTGAAAAAAATCTTTCCGTAAGCACAAGCCACAGTATGCTATCTTACCAGTTTCCGGAAAACAGAGTGGATTGTCTGCTTTTCTCTTTTATTCCCATTGTAAAAGGCAATTTCTTCACTGTAAAAGACAATAATTTAGCAATTAATTTTACTTACCTACGCCTGAAATATAACAGAAATACAGTATTTGATGCCTGAATATCTGTTTTGAAATGTACGTTTTGTGACTAAGAGCTCAGCTGGTGCACCTTTAAGCTATGATCTGTACTTGCCATCCTGCTCCTAGGCCAGATGATCAGAGCACAGAAATGCACACTCCCGCATTTCTGGTGCATACCACTACACTAGACAACTCACTAGACTGCAGCCTGTGTCAGATGCAGCCTGGCTGGAAAAGACGTGCTGGGCTAGTCTCAGAAATCTGCAAGAAGACACTGCAGGAAGATGCCATGAAAGACAGGGCTGGGACATTTTAGGCTACAAGTTGAAGTACGGATCCAGAGAGGAAGGAAAGGAAAAATTAGCAGCTAGGAAAAGGTACAATGCCTTGACACAGAGCTTCTGAAAGACAGAAGAGCCGGCTAAGTCTTCCAGCCCCAAGAAGGCCTGAATGTACTGCAGCTGTTCTTAATCTTGGAACCCCACCAAGCCCTCACAACAATTTCCCTTTTCTTGAGCTGGCCTGAACGGGCCCACAAGGGCCATGAGGATCTTGATTAAAAATAAAGGGTACTTTATAGGTGAAGAAAGGTTCAGTGTGGTTAAGTAAATTTGTCAAAGTCACACAGCCAGGAAGTCAAGGAGCTGAAATTGAAACTCATTTTCAACTCTTTCCATCATATAAGGATGATGTAAACTTTCCCAGCAAAGTATCTCTTACAGCAGAGGGAAGTAAATATTTTATAAAGAAGTCCAGAAGGTGTGGCTAAAACAGTCTTCAATAAACATCTTATGTTTCTTTAAAGTCTCTTTTTTTCCCTTAAAAATATATGAATCTTGGGACGAGCAGTTGGCGTAATGGCTATGTCACTGGACTCCCACGTAGTCAACCATGGTTCAAGTCCCAGACCTGGTGGCTTAAACACATGCGGGGCGCATGTGCGTGTCCGCCAAGATCCCGAGAGGAGAATGAGGGGAAGGGACTGCAGCATGGTCATCCCCCTTGGGGGTGATTTCTCACTTTCTGTCTCTCTGTCTTTGTCTGTCTGGCGAGCACAAGTGCCTTATAGCAAAAGAAAAAAAAAAATCTCAAAAAAAATATGAGTTTTACACTCTACTTCTAAAACTTACCAGTATTCATTCCAACATAAAACCAAGGCACCTCCTGTGCCAACCCCTTTATGTAAAATTAACTTTCTATAAAGATGCATCATGTTTATCCCACGGTTCATAGTTCCTTGACATGACGATACAGAGTCCAGGGTATGAGAATTCCAGGATATAGGAATCCCAGAATTTCACATCTATAACTACTTTTTTTTTTTAACCTTTCTTCTACCTCTTTTATACATCTCAGCCTACAGAGACTGACTGCAGATTGACATTCTCCTAAACTGAGTCATTTAGCCCTTACCAAAATCTGAAAGGACAGCAAATCCTAAAATCCTCATGGGGGCCTATCTAACAGGTATTCTTTCCCACATCTTTTTCCTAAGAGAACTCCACTTTTTTAAGTCATTTATCCTGTTCTGTGCATCTTAATGCTTTAGGAATGGCTCCCAGGGTCGTATGGGCCCCAGCTGGTCATCGCCAATCACTTTAGGGATGGCAAGTGATCATTCCAGCCAATGAGACCAGAGGGGAAAGTTGGCCACACGACTTTGGAGAAAAATGTCTTTGCTCTCTTTAAGAGACATCACAGGAGATGCCTCTTTTGTTTCTGGACCTTTCTGCAGGGGAGAGGGGCTAGAGAAATCTGGAAATGTTGTGCTATCTAGGACCAAGCAGGAGCAGCCGAAGGAGAAGGCAGCATTTAAAGAAGAGCAGAGACAAGAGAAAAGCAAAGAGCCAGAGCCCTGGCCAAGCTGAGCCCAGCATTGCTCCATCTCAAGAGTTCTGACGTGAGGCAGCAAATGCCTTTACTGTTGGGGCCGTCGGGGGCAGGTCTGCATGCAGCAGGAAGCAGCCCACCTGATGCCATCCTTTACTTGGCACTCCCTTCTACCTAACCTTCTACTCCTCTGCCTTCTCAAAGCATAAAACTATTTTAAAATTAGTACCGTTTTAACAGTCTAAGAAACCACGGGAAGAGGATACTGTCAAAAGAGTAATTTCCTAAGTAGTTTTGTAAATTCCTACAGAATGGCCTAGAATATTAAATAAATACTGGGACCTTCAAAATGAATTAATGTTGAGAGATCATTATATGAGAAAATTTATTGAGGGCTAGCTTTATGTCAAAAATTATTAGAAACTTTGTATGTACTATCAAATTTAATCCTCATAATAACCCTATATTATCTACCTATTATAAAATAAGAAAACTGGGACCAGCAGTTAGCATAATGGCTATGTTGCTGGACTCCCAGGTAGTCGACTGTTTGAGTCCTGGACCCGGTGACTTAAACTCACACCGGGTGCGTGTGCATGCGTGCCCAAGATCCCGAGAGGAAAATGGAGAAGGGACTGCAGCGTGGCTATCCCCCACTGAGGGGAGATTTCTCACTTTCTGTCTCTCTGGTGAAGGCACGTGCC
>NW_006203868.1:1024418-1033742 GCF_000334495.1 Tupaia belangeri chinensis
AAACCCCTCACCAAAAAAAAAAAAAAAAAAAAGAAGAAGAAGAAGAAGAAAACTGAGGTCATGAATAACTTGGTAAAATCATATATAACTGATAAGTAGAAAAAGCAGCTTTAAAACTAGTATGGCTGGCTCTAAATCCCACACTTTTTCTTATTTTTAGATTTTAAAACGATCTTGGAAGCCAGCTGCATGGCCTGGTGGTGAAGGCTGGTAGATTCCAGATGGCCAACCACTCAGTCTGAGTTCTGGACTGGGCAGCTTGAGAAACATACTAGGAGCATGTATGTGTGTTCATGCCCAAAATTCTGAAAGGAGGGAGAGACAGAGGAGAAGGGATTGTGTCGTAACCAGTCCCCACGGGAAGGGCTTTCGTCTCTCCATCTCTCTGTCTCTCTCTGGCAAGCACACAAGCCCTCTAGGGGAAAAAAAAAAATCTATCTTGAAAATAGGGAAGAGCGCGTGCAGTGAGAGTGACTTATTAATGATTGCATAATCTCAAAATAAAACTGTACATAGACAAATTCGGACAATTTTCTTTGAACAAGTACTACAGACAAATTTGAATTTGAATTGTATCTTTAATATAAAGTGAAATTTTAAAACAAAATTAGTTAACAGAAGGTATGAAAAGATAAATCAAGTAAGCTACATGATTAACAAAAAAGGCTCGAAATATGGAGGATTACTACTTTATAAAACTAATATCCTTTATAATCTATATTTTCAAAACAAGTGAATGTACACACAAAGGTTCAGTAGCAACATTACTAGACTTTTAGGAGTCAACTTACCTATATCAAAATCCATAAGAAATCTTTTATACCTGTATTTAACACATCTGCCTTACCTGTTTGTGATGAGTCGGGAGTTTACGTATCTATATTCTCCTTCATACTTCTGCTCAGTAATTGTCATTTTACCAATGGGTCTCCTAAGCCGAGTTAGGAAAAGACCAGAAATAACCAAGTAGGCCATCATGCTTGCTGGACCCTATTATGGGGAGAGGAAAACAAATTTTAAAGATATCATAATAAATTCAATGGATGGGGGCCGGCAGGTGGCATCATGGTTAGGGTGCTGGACTACCAAGTGGACGACCGTGGTTCAAGTCCCGGACCTGGTAGCTTGTTCTCTCTCTCTCTCTCTCTCTCTCTCTCTCTCTCCATCTCTCTCTGGTCAAAATGAAGAAGAAATAAAATTTAAATAATTAATTAATTAAAGAGCTGAGTGTACACTTTTCCATAAATAACCCTGATCTGATACTCTGAAATTGCTCCTTTAGTGAATTTTTTCCCTTGTTTCTTAAAAAAAAAAAAAAAAAACCCAAACACTCACTGTGTACTTAACTACTCATTAACTCTTCCTCCAACCTCATCCCCCAACTCTCCTGCATTTGCTCATCTAAACACTCTTAACTGGAGTTCTCACTTTATCTATGGCGTCTAACACTCTTCTGTTGGAACTCTTAATTTTCTCAAAAATTCCATGGTAATTCTCAGATCGCTTTCTTGCCTTCTCTTTGAATGTTTCCCCTCAGGTTCCTTTCTGAGCTTTCATCTCATCTCAAAATAATACCTCTAGTTCCATTATTCTTATGAAGCCAGACATTCCCAAATAAATACTATATACCTTCACTTTACTATTGTGTAGAAGTCTCGAGTTTAATTCCCGCAAATGAGTTTCCAACTCTTGTACTTTCCAACTTTGCAAGGGACCTTATCACCTACTGACCATTGCAAGAACGTTTGAGCTTATTTTTCCAAGCTCACTGTGGGCCCTTCACTCATTCCCAGATGTATCCTATGCTGTCATACTGTTACATCATTCACAAAGTCATGATGTATTTTTCTATGCAAAAATGCATCATGACTTTCCTGACAACCCAATAACATAATTATTTCTTAAACATGCCATTCCGTATGGTTGTTCTCATGACTGGCAAAATCTCATGGATACGATACCTAAATCTCCCCAAAGCAGCTTAAATGTCAACTCCAATTGTGGGTACTAAATATTTTGTTACAACTTTCAAGATTAGACTTACCAAATACTTTGTAAGTGCTAGAATACCTACCTCTTTCACCACACAGCGGATACTGCCTTTCTCACATTCTTAGTCCTATTACAGTGTATGTGAACTACAGTATGTATTCAAGATTTTAAAAATTAAATCTGACTAATTCAATGCATTTCAACAGCTATATGGGCCAAAGAGAGCATTAGAACTCAGTTTCTACCTTTAAGAAATGCATCATCAGGTAACAGAAATATATAGGACATATTTTAGTATTTTAAAAATGCAGTAAGTACCATAAAAATATCAAAGCACAGAAACAAGAGGGATTGAGTCTATTCATTTTCTTATAGAGAAATAACTATGGGAATGATTAAACTTGGGTCATGGAATACAAAAGAGTGAGAAAGACAGACAAGAAAATACAAATAACAAACTGCTTTCCTCAGTGTCCTGGGAAGCAACAAAAATTACTATGCATATCATTAATCAACTGAAAAAATACACATATAGATAAACGCATAAAATAACCATGCTATTATATAGTTGTTATATAGATAACATTACATATTAAATTATTGAAGTTAGACTTCAAAGAGAATACTCAGAAAATTTAAAGGTGATTCTTATCATCACAAATACATGTGATAAGGCTCATGAAATAGCCAATAATTTATTTTTTTAAAAAAGAATTATTTCACTTAACTTTACTTTTTATTTAAATTTGACCAGAAAGGAATAGAAAGAGAAAGTGAGGAAGCAAGCCGCCAGGTCTGGGAATTGAAGTGCGGTCAGCCATGTGGGAGTCCAGCGCCCTTAACCACAACACCACCTGCCAGTCCCAAACAATAATTTATATTATCATAAAATATTTTTGAAATTGTTATACCCACTTTAACAACACTGCTGATACTCTAACAGTTGAATTTCATATTCAAATGACTGTCTCCAAATCTCTTTTTAGACTTTACTTTGCAATTATAAATACATCTACGTTCAATGTTTAAATACTGGGAAAGCCCAGAGGAAATTAAAAAGCCAAATTAGAATACTTTTAAAATCTCTAGTACAGGCACCAGTAGATGGTATGATGGTTATATTGCTGAACTCCCACGTAGTTGACTGCGGTTCAAGTCCTGGACCTGACAGCTTAAAACTCACATCAAGCACATGTGTATACATGCCCAAAGTCCCAAGAGGAGAATGGAAGAGAAGGGACTGTGGTGTAGCTATCCCTCCTGGGGGGTTATTTCTCACTTTCTGTCTGTCTCTGTCTCTGGTGAGCACACATACCCTACAGCAAAAAATCTTTCTCAAAAATAATAAAATAACCTCTAATACAGTATTATTTTATAAGCAGACTTTGTTAGGTACATCATGTGAAAATCTGTTGTTTGATATATACAAAAATTCTAATGGATTATATCAAGCTATTTGTAACCCAGTCTTTTAGCAATTTGAAGGGCAGAATAAAAATGGACTCACCTGAGCTCCAATTGCGCTCGTTAACTTGAAGATATACAAAACTATGTCTAAAAAGGGCTGTAAAATAAATATTAGAATATGCATTATTAACACTTAAGAACTAGACTTCCTGGACTAATGGCTAATACATATTAAATACAATATGTTATTCAACATTACTACCTATTTATCAACATTTAGAGTTCCTACTATGTATAATGTACTATAACAATACATAGATCAATGTGTACATAAAAGATACAGTTCTTATCTCAAAAAATTTGAAATAGAGAGTGAACAATGTCTATAAATCACCAAGTGGGAAAAGACATTTATCACTTTCCATCAGCTGAGTTAGCTCTGCTGTGATAACCACTGGTGCCTTAGCAATTTCTCAATGTGACATAGAGACACTGAATAACATAACCTGAGCTGTAACCCAAAACTGTTACCAGCTCTCCTGGTTTTTGTATCTCTTTAAAGCAGCTCTCTCTGGGACCAGCAGATGGCATAATGGTTATGCCACATGGTCAGTCATGGTTTGAGTCCCAGACCGAACAGCTTAAAACTCACACTGGGCAAGCCTGTGTGCCTACCCAAAATCCCAAGAGGAGAATGGAGGAGAGGGGACTGCAGCATGGTCAGCCCCCCAAGGGGCCCAAGGGGTGATCTCTCGCATTCTGTCTCTCTGGGTAGCCCATGCACCCTCTAGCAAAAATCTCTCCTTAAAAAAAAAAAAAAAAAAAAAAAGTGGCTCTCTTTTCTCTAATGTGACTTGATTCTATTACTTTATCACAATACCTATAATTTCAACTTATCTGCTAAGCCTATGAATCTAATTTTGTGATTTTTGTGACTCAAGTTTCAAGAACTAAACTAATAATATGCTGTTCAAAACCAACTCAACTGGCACACTCAGTTGCACAAATTTTGAAGTGTTTTTTTAATTAGCCCAAGTTGTGTTAATTCACTGTAAGTCTATAGTCACTCCTAACTAATAACTACATGATTACTAGGACAGATAGATTAGTTTGTTCATTGTTTTATGCTGAGATCTACCTTTATTTGCTTTATAAATTATCCAGACGCTAGAAATATTTGTTATTTGGGCCATTTAAAACTTATTTTGGCCAGCTTGTGGCATGATGGTTCAGATAGCTGGATCCCACATGGCCAACTACGCAGTGCAAGTTCCAGACATGACATCTTGGAAAATACACTGGATGCATGTTCCTATGAATGCCCAAAATCCCAAAAGGAGTGAGAAATGGAGGAACAGGAATTATGGCATGACCATACCCCATGGAAGGTGCTTTCTCATTCTCTCTCTCTCTCCAGCAGCACATGGGCCCCATGGCAAACTTTTAAAAAAGGAAAAAAAAAAAAAAAAAAAAAGTTGCTGACCAACAATGACTCATAATTTAAGACAGAGATCAAACCGTTTACTGTTTAAAACAGTAAACACGCTGTAGTGCACAGCACCACTACAATTAAATTACCCTGATAATACTCTGCAGCTGTGACATGACCTGAGCTATACAGACTTGCATTAAGTGCCAAAGTATAAAGAATACAAATTGGGACCAGCAGGTGGCGTGATGGTTAAGGTGCTAGACTCCCACATGCCCCACCATGGTTGGAGTCGAGGACCTGGTGGCTTCAAAATCATGCCAGGTGCATGTGTAGGTATGCCCAAAATCCCAGGAGGAGAATGGAGGAGAAGGGATTGTGGCATGGTACTCCCCCCTGGGGGTGATTTCTCACTTTCCCTCTCTCTGTCTCTCTTTCTGGCAAGTGCACATGACCTATGGCAAAAAAAAAACCTTAACGGGAACCAGCAGTTAGCGTAATGGCTATGTCGCTGGACTCCCACATAGTCGACCGTGGTTCGCGTCCCGGACCCGGTGGCTTAAAACTCACGCCGGGTGCGTGTGCGTGCGTGCCCAAGATCCCGAGAGGAGAATGGAGGAGAAGGGATTGCGGCGTGACCATCCCCCCCTGGGGGGTGATTTCTCGCTTTCTGTCTCTATGTCTCTCTCTGTCTGTCTGGCGAGCGCACGCGCCCTACAGCGGAAAATCTCTCAAAAAAAAAAAAAAACCTTAACAAAAATAAAGAAAAAGGAAAAAAAGAAAAAAGAATACATATTAATATCTACAAGATTACCTTTTAAGTTTTATGTATATCCCCCGCCCGTACTCCACACACAGAATAAATTTTAAATTTTGTAGGTAATAGGAACAGAAAATAAAATTAAATTACTAATTACGTGAAGTTGTCAGATTTCCCAGATTTGGGGATCAGTCAGTAAGGCTTCTGGAGAGCTAAATAAAGAACGAAGATTGACACGAAGTGAAAAGGTATCTATAGTAGTGGGCCCGTGCACCTGGAAGGATGCTCTTGTAGATACATACCAGTTTTCTAAGAATTTAAAAGGCCAAAATAAAATACTTTTAAAAGCTCTAGTACAGTATGATTTTATAAGCAGTTCTCCTCCTCCTATGCACATAGTTTAAACAAGGGCATTCCAATTCTTACCATGTGACCCAGCTTCTCGTATATAGTTTTGTACCCCATCACTGAATATCTGGGTCAGATGTGACCAGAGACAAAGATACTCTAACCCAGACCAAAGGTAGTTGTGGACTAGAATGAGGATTAGAGGGCCAGCAGGTGGTGTGGTGGTTAAGGTGAAGGACTCCCACATGGCCGACCACAGGTGAGTCCCACACCTGGCAGCTTGCTTTCTCTCTCTCTCTCTCTCTCTCTCTCTCTTTTTCTCTCTCTCTCTTTCTCTCTTTCTCTTTCTCTCTTTCTCTCTGGTGAGTCCACGTGTCCTATAGCAAATTATTAAGAAATTATAATAATGATGCATAAAAAATTAAATAATTCTTTAAAAAATAAAAAAAGAATGGGAAGTAGGAAGAATATCTCAGATAAAAGAGAGAAGATACTTGGTTAACAGCCATATAGTTGCCTTCTACATGCCCTTAGTAAAAACAGGAAATAAAACAAAGAAGATGGCTTACTGAGACTACAGAAAAAAATCTCTAAGAGTGGTGAGATAAGACAAGTAAGAACCAAAGAAATGAGCAGGAAGAGAAAAATCTGGTTAAAGCCTGGCAGTCAAGAGCTTTGGCAAGAGCTTTCTGAGAAGGGAAAATTTACTATTAGAAAATGCAAATAAACGTATCTTGTGAAGATGTTATGACTAACACTTAAATGATCAACTAGAATTAAAGATACTGAAGTAGAGAATAGGCAGAAAGGAAGTTCTAGTCTAGTTTTAAAGATGCGGAATTACAAGTAAAACAACGAGCTGTAACAACCACTGGAAGCGCATTGGGAAAGATGAGAATCCATTATTTTATGGGAAGCACCCTGCAAAATTCTTACAAAGTCTTCGTGACAGGGGCCAGAGGGTGGCACCATGGTAACACACTGGACAAACACAGAAAGGTCCCCATGTCCCAAGGCCACCCTCTACACACACAGGGACACATGTCCACCATGGGGGCTGGCTGAGATTGAGGGTGGATTGTGATGTGGAGACCCTGGGATGACTGGATTAGGGTCTTTGTTCTTTATTTAGTTCTCCAGAAGCCATGGCTAACTGATCCTTCATGGATAAAATAAATACATAAACTTTAAAAAATCCTTTAAGATACTATATAATCAGTTCATGTCCAAAGCATTTTATAAAAATAACATAAAAAAGTAAATAATTATAATTAAAATTATTATAACAACTCTAATTTTTTCCTAAAAGTATTAAGTACTTATATGCTGCTATTCTATATATCTCATTAATTCTATATAAATCTGCTTAGATTAAAAATTCAATAAATTTAACGAATAAACTTACCTTACTAAGATTTGAATACAGATCAACTACACTGTTACAAAATTTTTCTACATCTTGTGTAAGCAGCTGGTCTGGATTAGCTATTCTGTTGTCCAGATTTCCCATTTTGTAATACGTAAAAGCTCTAAAATAGCAACAAAATTATTTTAGTAAAAGTTAATTAAAAAAACAAAATTTCGCATTATATCACCTAGTACAAATAAATAGAAAAAGTGAAGTCTAGAGCCAGAAGATACCCTAAAAATTGCCCTAACTTATTTTAGAGATGAGGAAGAAAGTCCAGAAAAGGATGATTAGCCAATTAATGAACATCCAGGATCAGATTCCGAATAACTGAGTGATTATTCCCAACATACTTCTGTGTCTGAGCAATTTTGAAAATCACATATAGTAACTAGGAAAAACTTCTATATCTCAGTATCATACATATTTCTGTTCAAGTTAAGTACTTTTAATATATAAATAAGTTATCACTTACTGGAGATATTCCTCATAGAGGTATTTAGTGAGTCTCACTCGGAAGCACAGTTTGAGTTCATTTAGCCCATACTTCAAGAAGTTATTGACCAGAGAGATCTAAAACAAACAAGCATTAATAGTTTCATTTCTGCTTCATTTCTCCTTACAAATTATCCTATGCTAAACTTTACATAGAATTTAAGTTTAGTGTATCACTGATGACGAGACAGATCTTGCCACCTTTTTACTGATAAACAGTCCAATTTGTCTGTCACTTTTTTAGCCAGTGTAAAGACTTTTAGAAGTCGCAACTTTTATACTTTCTGTTCCCTACTATCAGCACTACAACTATGTACAATGAAATGAAATTCTGTACACACTGTGTTTGCATTTGTTAAAAAAACCATTAAGTTTTATACCAATCAATGTTATTTTCCAAATTTTGTCTAGAGCCATCTTTACTAACCTTTTTCCATCATTACATAATAATTCCATCATTATATTAATCTTTTTCTATTATTATATTTCATCATTTTATATATATAAAAAGATGAACTATTTTATATATGTGTGTGTGTGTGTGTGTGTGTGTGTATATATATAAATAAAATCTTTCCATAGTTCCAAACTCACATTTCCATTTCCATTCACACTCACATTTAACAAAAAACTTTCTCAAGTAGTCTTTGCAAAACACTGGTCTTCCACTGAATCTCAAACTTCGGTATCTAGGTTGCTTACTTCAATTTTTATTTTTTATTTTCTTAAATTTTTAATTTGCATTTAATCACTGTACATCTTTACAGAATACATGGTTTTTCCCAGCATGAATATCATGCATATTAATCAAGTCAAAACATTAATTACTATATACATTATGATCAACAGGTAATGTTTCATTTTTGTTATCTATCAAATGTTTTGTTTTTTCCCCTCCCTCCCACCCCAAATTACCTACCAGCTTCTATACTGTCTCTAGTATCTACAGTTGGTCTCCCTGCTGTTACACCTTCCAATCTTTCAGTTTCTGCTATACAGTGCAGACATCAGTATATATTAAGCACAGGCAATAATTCCTCAAATAGACAAGTGGAACAATATCTGGCTAAAAAGCTTTAACATGGCAAAAGAAATGATAATTAGGGTGAGGAGACAACCCTCAGAATGGGAGAATATATTTGTAAAATATGCCTCAGATAAGGGACTGATAAACAGAATATACAGGGAGCTCAAGCAGCTTACCTCCCCCTCAAAAAATAATAAATCTGGGACCAGCAGTTAGCATAATGGCTATGTCACTGGACTCCCACGTAGTCGACCGCAGTTCGTGTCCTGGACCCGGTGGCTTAAACTCACGCCAGGCGCGTGGGCGTGCATGCCCAAGGAGAATGGAGGAGAAGGGATTGCAGCGTGGCCATCCCCCCTGGGGGTTGATTTATTGCTTTCTACCCTCTGTCTCTGTCTGGCGAGCACACACGCCCTATAGCAAAAAAAAAAAAAAAAAAAAAAAAAAAAAAAAAAAAA
>NW_006203868.1:1033758-1042024 GCF_000334495.1 Tupaia belangeri chinensis
AAATAAAAAAATAATAATAAATCTGATCCAAAGATGGACAAATTAGCTCAACAGACAACTTTCCAAGAAAGACATATGAACAGCCAAAAAAGCATATGAAAAAATGCTCAGTGTCTCTTATTATAAGGGAAAGGCAAATCAAAACCACGATAAAATACCAATTAACCCCAATCAGAATGGTTAAGATTAAAAAAGAAGAAGAAGAAGGAAGAGGAGGAGGAGGAAGAGGAGGAGGGCTGGTAAAGCTGCAGAGAAAGAGGAACCCTTCTACACTGTTGGTAGACGTGTAGATGTATAACTGCTATGGAGAACAATATGGGAACCAGCAGTTAGCGTAATGGCTATGTCGCTGGACTCCCACGTAGTCGACCGCGGTTCGTGCCCTGGACCCAGTGGCTTAAAACTCACACCGGGCGCGTGTGCGTGCATGCCCAAGATCCCGAGAGGAGAATGGAAGAGAAGGGACTGCAGCGTGGCCATGCCCCCTGGGGGGTGATTTCTCGCTTTCTGTCTCTCTGACTGTCTGGCGAGCGCACGCACCCTATAGCAAAAACCTCTTCCAAAAAAAAAAAAAAGAGAACAATCTGAAAGTTCCACAGAAACCCACAAACAGAACTACCAATATGACCCAGTGATTCCACTCCTAGACAAACACCTAAAAAATAGGAAAACACTCAGTTGGAAAAACACTTGCACATCCATGTTTATTGCAGCATTACTCACAACTGCTAGGACACTGAATCAAACCAAATGTCCAAGAATAGACAAGAAGATTGGAAAAAATGTGGCACATGTACTCTATGGAATAGTATTCAGCTATAAAAAACAATGAGATCGTGGTATTTGCTATAAAGTGGACAAATATGGGAGATTTAATGCAAAGCAAAGCAAGCCAGATTATGAAAGGCAGGCATTGCATGTCCCACAATGTATATACTGAATGGCTGCACTCTACAGCAGAAACTGAGAGATTAGAAGATATAACAGCAGTGAGGCCAAATATAGAGAGTAAAGTCAATGTTTTATTTTTAAAAGTTCAAAAACTTTACATGCCCATCTTTAAGCTTTATTAAACTAGAATGTCTAAAGTATTTTCAATTTAATTAGAATTTACAAACATGTCTCTCTTTTTCACCCTCAATTTAGAATACTCAAGTTTTCTTAGGGCAAATAATATTTTTCAAATGAACCAAGAAAGAAAAAAGAAAATCATTTTTGTGTTTTAGACTAAACATTTTTAATAATTTCATGTCATGGGGCCAGCAGGTGGCATGGTGGTTAGGGGCAGTGGACTCCAACATGGCCGGCCATGGTTTGAGTTCTGAACTTAGCAACTTGCTTTCTCACTTTCCCTCTCTGTCTCTCTCTCTCTCTCTCACTCTGTCCATCTCTGGTCAAATTAAAAAATAAAATAAAAACAAATAATAAAGTTAAATAAAAAAATTATTTAAATAATAATAATTTCATGTCATAATTCCAATTTAACTTAAACTACTTCAGTGATTCAAGTTTTTAATAACAGTCTATGGCCTAAAGTAATTTAACTCTCACATAAAGTGACTCATTTCCTGACACCTCCGATTTGGCAATGTCTGAAAATATTTTTGGTTGTCATAAATATGAGAGGAGGGCTACTGCCTTCTAATAGGAGGCCAGCTAACCACTGGAGAAAACTTGACTTGAAGATGAAGATTAAAACAAAAAAAAAACCCACCCACATATGTATACCACAAATGAAAAAGGACCCACTATAACCCCTTTTAATTTTCCTATCTATTGTAAATGTTTACATCAGAAAATGCCATAAATTACAAAACTATATTTGAAATAGGCATTATGACTCTTAAGAAATTTTATAAATATGCTTATAGATTTTAGTAAGATGGAAATTTTCCCTATGTATAAAAAAGATTTTTCAAAGAATTAAACTTACGAGAGGCATGGCAGCGATGAAGTTGAATAAGTATCTTTTGAAATCTTTTCTGCTACGACCAATGATACCACTGCAAACCACCACATGCAATACGTTAGTTGCGAAAGCAGCAAACATAACACTAAGAAAACATCTTTAAAATCTCTAAAATTACTCTTAGAAATTTCTATTGAATCAAGAGATTAGAAAAAAGATTCTAAAAGACATTTTCTTACAAAAACACATTAACAATTTTTGAAACGATCTTTTAAACAACTTGCTTAAACCTCACTCTGTAATGGCAAAATTAAGTAAGAATGATAACTAGTCCACTCCTTAGGGGAAAATGGTAATTTTGCTTACACTAACAAAATTCTGATGGTGAAACAATTAACTTCATAGCCCCAAAAATGAGTTGCTATGGAGAGAACAAAGTAGCATTTGTTTGTTTGCTTTATATACTTTAACATCTTGATTCTCATTTGTATGAACCAATAGCAGGGGAATAAGGCTATGGGGAGATCAGGAAACTTTTACTATTGTACGAAGGGTCCAGAGCATGGTAAATGTTTTAGGCTTTATAGACCATGTCTCCATCTCTACTGCTCTTCCACAGGAGAACAGTTCCTGCTACAGTAGAACAAACGCAGTCAGGAATAAGCGTGCAACAAAAGCAGTCAGGAGTGTGTGGCTATGTTCTAATAGTTTTATAAAAACAGACTGGAGACAGTAGATGTGACCTAGTTTGCCAAGCCTGGGACTAATGACAGATCAGAGAATAGATCAGCGAGGGTCATCAGCCTCAGAATTATTCTATGGAGGCTTCAGTCCCTTAAAACACTTTGACTAGACCAGCTCCCCTTTTGCTTACCCTTATGAGTCTTCAAACAGATCACAGAAAACAGTACCATGGAGAAAAAATGTACAGATTTCAAAAACTCTTTTTATACCAAAATAAACTTGTACCATTTTTTCCACAAACTTTTTGAAGCCCCCACATTATTTGTTTTACATATTTTCCTAGTTTTAAAATATGTATTAAGGGACCAGCAGTGGTATGGAGGTTACGGTGGATGAATCTCACATAGCTGACTCCACAGTTCAAGTCCTGGACCAGGTGACTTGAAAATCATGCCAGGAGCATGTGCATGTGTGCCCAAAATCCCAAAAAGAGAATGGAGGGGAAAGAATTGTGGCATGGTCATGGGGGAAGAGGGTGTGATTTCTCCCTTTCCCTTTCTCTCTTTTTCTCTGTCTCTCTTGCTCACTGGCAAGTACACAAACCCTAGAGCAAGAACAAAATACAACAAAGCAAACAAAAAACCCCAACATATTAAGACTTTATAGAGTGATAAATCCACTACTTTATTAAAAAGTTTGAAAACAAGTATAAGTAAAGGACCTTGGAGTAGAATATTTTTGTGATCTACTAAAGAGAATTTATCTGAGCACAGAATTATTTTTCTCAAATAATACTAATTGATACTCCTAAATGTAGAAAGCTATATTTTGAGAAATACTGGACTAATGATTTAACTCTAACTCTCCACACAAAGTGACAAAAATAATAGAGAAAAAAATTCTTTGTTTTTTAAAGAGTTTTTTTTTTTTGGGGGGGGGGCTATAGGGCACATGTGCTCACCAGAGACAGAGAGACAGAAAGTGAGAAATTATCCCCCAGAGGGATGGCTACACCACAATCCCTTCTCCTCCATTCTCCTCTTGGGATTTTGGGCATGCACGCACATGTGCCTGGTGTGAGTTTTAAGCCACCGGGTCCGGGACTTGAACCATAGTCACCCACGTGGGAGTCTAGCAGCGTAACCATTATGCCAACTGCTGATCCCAAGAAATAATTTTCTTTTAATGAGAAAGTAGATAAAGAAACTTGGGGAAATGTGGGTTAAATACAGCTAAACACCATCTTTATCAAAGACCTTCTCAAAGCTTTCAATGTATAACATGTGCACTGTAAGTCTATGAGAGGGGTTTGTAGCATGTAGCACTAACTGTCATAGTTTGAAATCCACTGAATATACTTTGGGGATGTTACTTTAGACTCTGGGAAAAATTAATAGTCAAAAAAAAAGGGCAGTTGAACTAGAAGAGTGTAAAAATAGAACCACACACAAAAATGTTCACAACAATAAGAACATTAGAGACATTAAGCAATTCTATTAAGACGGTACGGAAAGTTTAGAGGTGTAAATGCATAAAAACAAAGTGCCTTAGTGCTGCCCAAGTTGTAAAACACAAAAGATGATCAAATCTTGGTAAAGCACATGCCATCATTCAGCAATGGTTTACCATTGGAGTAGCAGCTATAAATTTTAAAAATGGTTTCTTGAATAAAGCCTTATTTCTGCTTATTATTCCACTGCAAAAGAAAAATGTTAATTAATAAAAAGTAATTTTACATTAGCCCTAATCATTATCATTTAAAAGTACATAAGGATCTTTATTAAAGTTTGGTAACCTTAAAATTCTCCTTATAGTTAAATGGGTGAAAATAAGACATATCTTTATGATTAAATAAAGCATCAAGAGTGTATGAAGAATTCTCCTCCGTATCATGGAATTACTACATTTTCTACCTTAAAGAGGGTCTATCCTATTAAAATCATCCATATGCCAAAGTAATGGTCACCACTAACAAACAAGCCTAAAATGAAAAAAATATCAGTATGAGGTGGCACAGTGGTTGGGGAAGCTGGATCCACATGACCAACTATATAGTTCAAGTCCCAGAGCTGGAGGCTTAGAAAACATGCTTGGTACATTTGTGTGTGTGCCCAAAATCCCAAAAGGAGAAATGGAGGAGAATCGATTGTGGCATGACCATCTCCCATGGGGGCTACTTACTAACTTTCATTCTGTGTCTCTTGGACAAGACCAAAAACTAAATTAAATCCAATAGCATAACGAATTCTGTTTGAAGCTCTTTTTAGCATAAATATATTATTCTAGACCTGCTTGAAAGAGGCAAAAAGGAAAAGACAAATCAATTTGCAATGTAGCCTGTTATGAGAAACAAAAATGTGCTATTTTTTCAGTAAAATAGTCTCGTATTAGGAATACACAATATTTTTTAAACTTTTAATTTAATCAAATATCAGAGATTGATACTTGACCAAATATTAATGACCTCATACATAGCACAGGCTCAGAAAATATTTACTAAGAAAAAGGTTAAGAGACCAGCAGTTTGTGTAATGGCTATGTCGCTGGACTCCCATGGAGTCGACCACAGTTCGAGTCCTGGACCCAGTGGCTTAAAACTCACGCCAGGTACATGTGTGTGAGTGCCCAAGGTCCCAAGAGGAGAATGGAGGAGAAGGGACTGCAGCATGGCCATCCCCACTGGGGGGTGATTTCTCGCTTTCTGTCTCTTTCTCTCTCTGTCTGGTGAGCGCACGCACCCAGTAGCAAAAAAAAAAAAAAAAAAAAAAAAAAAAAAAAAAAAAAAAAAAAAACCTCTAAAAAAAAGAAAAAGGTTAAAATTACTATTTTGCAACTAACAAGTGTAAGTTAAAAGTATAAGGAAGTTCTTTATACCATTCTTATAACTTTCATGTAAGTTTGAAGTATTTCAAAATAGGGACCAGTCGTGGTGATGCAGCAGTGCTGCATCAGTGGCACACCATTCCACAAAGCAAAATCCACGTGGAAGATCAGGGTTGGGTTTCTGCATTTACCTATACATGCCAAGAATGTGAATGTCCCCCAAGATCCTGCCTGACTGAGAAGCTGGGAGAGGACTACAGCATGAGACCCTGCTGAGGGTGCCTGTATTTATCCCATTACCTCTCTCTGTGTGTGTCTGTCTGTCTGTCTCTCTCTAGGAAGTAACAAAACAAATGCTTTTTTAAAAGTGTAACAAGATAGGGGCTGGCTGGTGGCACAGTGGTCAAAGGCACTGGATTCCCACATGGTCGACCATGGTTTGGAGTCCCGGCTGTCGTAGCTTACACTCTTGTTTTCCCTTTCTCTCTCTTTCTGTCTCTGTCTGGTCAAATTAAAAAAAAATAACAACAACAATAATAAATGAAATTAAATAAATAATTCTTTTAAGAAGGAAAAAAAGTGTAACAAGAAAATGTTTTTTAAAAAGACATCTAGAAGGTGGAAGAAAATAGAGGCAAGACATTCATGGGACACAGGAACAGATTATTATTTGTTGATGATGTGTATCCTCAACTGAACTGGTGTGAAGTGTACTCATGTAAATTCAACTTACAAACTGAGTGATGTGTAGTGATTAGATGTATAAAATAGATTATAAATTTTTTAAATGGGGGAAAAAAAGAAACAACTAACAGGGGGGAAAAAAAGACATCTAGACATTTGTAGAAAGAATGAAAAACAGGGCCCTGTGGTACAGCAGTTAAGCACTGGAAGCCAGGTCATACATGGCCAACCGCATTTCAAATCCCGGCCCTGGTAACTTAAGAAACATGCCAGGCTCGTGTGTGTGTGCATGCCCAAAATTCTGACAGGAAGAACAAATGGGGAAAAATGACTGTGGCATGGCCTCGCCTCACTGGGGGTGTTATTTTTCTCTGGTGAGATCAGGCACTCTCTGAAAATGAAAGAAGATGAACAAAAAACTTTTTAATCTCATAATTAAATGTTAAAACGGAATACCCAACAGGTTGACTACTTTATCTAGTAAACTGCTTCATAGTAACTTTTTCTCATTTATTATCAGCAAGTAAACTGATGCACCACCTACTCTTGGCAACGCATTTTTCCCCAGGTTACTAAGTCTTCGGGAAAATTCAAACTAGCATTTATTTGATTAAATTTGGAAATTCTTAAATTGACAAAAGTTAGTTATTATTTTATTGGATTACAAAAACATAAAAATCACAAACCTGAATAAAAGAAAAAAAACTTTTAAAAATAAAATTTTCTAAAGAATGACAAGGGTTGATGAGGCTATGATGAAAAGGGAACCTTCTTACTCTGCTGGTGGGAATGTAAACTGGTACAGCTACTACAGAAAACAATATAGAGGGGCCTCAAAAACCTACAAATAGAACTTCCATATGATCCAATAATCCCATTCCTTGGTATTTACCCTAAGATAGGAAAATACTCAGTTGGAAAGACACTTGGACAACCATGTTTTACCACATTATTCGCAATTGCTAAGACACGAGTCAACCTTAGTTGCCCAAGAACTAATGACTGGATTGAAAATTGTGGCCTATGTACACTACGGAATATTACCTAGCCATAAGGAACAACGAGACCCTGTTATTTGATACGAAGTGGATAAATATAGATTTAATGTTACAGGAAGCCAGCCAGACTATGAAAGACAAACACTGTACGTGCCTGCTCAATATAGATAACAACATCAGCAATTTAAAAAACAAAAAGATCCTGTTAACAAAGACCAGTCAGACTGGCAGTAGGCTTCAAAACACACCATGGAGGTACGGCCATGGTTTTTAACATATGCTGCACATCAGAATCACCTGGAATGTTTCAAAAAGTAATGACTACTTAAATCAAAATCTCTGAAGATGCAGTTAAGACACTAATAGTCTTAAAATTCTGCACATGATTCCAATCATTCTGCAGCCAAGGTAGAGAAACAGAAAAATTCTGAGGAAAAATTATTTCCAACTCGGAATGCAAAAACAGCTAAATTATCAATCAAGTATGAGAGTAAAAGACATTTTCAGATCCACAAGGTCTCAAAACTGTACCTCTTGGGACCAGCAGTTAGAGTAATGACTATGTCACTGGACTCCCATGTAGTCGACTGCGGTTCGAGTCCTGGACCTGGTGGCTTAAACTCACGCCTGGCGCGTGTGCGTGTGTGCCCAAGATCCCGAGAGGAGAATGGAGAAGGGATTGCAGCATGGCCATCCCCCCTGGAGGATGATTTCTCGCTTTCTGTCTCTCTGTCTCGCTCTGTCTTTCTGGCGAGCACACATGCCCTACCGCAAAAACCTTATGTATCTCTTCTGTACACTTTTCTCAGAAAAGGACTGCACCTACCAAAATGAGAAAGCAAATTGAGGAAAAATAAAAGATACAGAAAACAGTTTATTTAATGCAGAAGATAAAGATAAAAAGAATTCTAAAAATAATAATAAAAGCACATTAAAAATAACTTAATTAGTAGGCCTACTGTGTGATGGATTCTGATTATAAAAGAAACAGAAGAGGTATGTGTTGACAGTGAAAACAGGGAGGGGGACCAGCAGTTGGCATAATGGCTATGTCGCTGAACTCCCGTGTAGTCGACTGCGGTTCGAGTCCTGGACCTGGTGGCTTAAACTCACGCCTGGCGCGTGTGCGTGTGTGCCCAAGATCCCGAGAGGAGAATGGAGGAAAACG
>NW_006203868.1:1042582-1058240 GCF_000334495.1 Tupaia belangeri chinensis
AAAAAAATCTATAAATAATAATACAAATGTTATACAGAAAGAATGATATAAGTGGGGAAACAGAAAGAACAGAAAACAATGAGCTCCAGGTAGTGGAAGTGGGAAGAGTGAGCAAAGGGACGTGTCCTAGAACTTAAGCCCTGTAGGACTGCAAAGCATTATGCGTTCTATTACCTTTTCAGCTATGCTTATGTGTTACTTTGATTAAAATGAAAAGCCATGGAGGTTACCATGGGTTTTAGGAAGACTTGTATTGAATAGAAGAGCTTACATAATTTATTTACCCATATCTAGGTACATACTAAAGGGCTTTAATCCTATGTAGGTCAGTGTCTTTGCTCTCCAGAATGAGCCAGACAATGTGAGCATAAAACATAAAGCATTCCTCGTCTTCCTACAAGTCCTCTAAGAAGCAAATCAAGACTCTAAGAGGAGACACACCTTTGCTTGTTTAAAAAAAAAAAAAAAAAAGACGACGTCTAGGGGGAAAAAACACTGTATTTCAAAATTTAGGAACATTTAAAATTTTTAAGTACTATCATTCAAAAAATTTTCTTAAATTAAGTATTTTAAGAAATTTTCCAACAAAATATTGCATACCAGGAAACAGAATACCAAGAAAAACTTTTCTACTGTCAAATTGGTATAGGAAGAAGTGAATTAGAAGTACCTTTCAATGAGTGTCCCATTTTGAATCATCCAAACATCAC
The DNA here is from genome assembly GCF_000334495.1 of Tupaia belangeri chinensis. Classification (NCBI taxonomy): domain Eukaryota; kingdom Metazoa; phylum Chordata; class Mammalia; order Scandentia; family Tupaiidae; genus Tupaia; species Tupaia belangeri. Next base: position 1,043,293 of record NW_006203868.1, read on the forward strand.
AATATGTCCGAGACACCAGCATAACAGCAATAAGTATCAAGTAACCTGTCTAAAATAAATGAGATGTAGTAAATTAAATACATACATTTAGAAAGTGAAAAGAAACATCTCAGTACAATTTCTGGCTTTCAAATTCAAAGTTTTATTCTAGTTTCAATACAGTAGACTGACATCTTACATGTTGGCAAATTTTAAATACAGTTTAAAAGGAGCCTAAAAATACCATGTAAGTGGGAAATGCCTTACATATCACCTAATCGTTCTCCAGAATTCATAAGTAAATCCCAGGCAGGTCAAATAACTTGCCTTCCTACCATTAGCCAATAACAGAAACTGGGAGTATAGCAGATTACATGAATCACTGTGCTTTTCCTGTATTTTTAACATACAACTTTAACCGAGAAAAATGACAATAACTGTCAGTATATAAATAACTAACAAATACTGAAGCCTAAAATTTTACCTAAGTAGAATAAATTTAATTCAATTTGTTAGAAAAATCTCTAATGATGCCCAAGTCCTCAGGGAATTGTCAAGATTAACACATTAAAAAAATTTTAAAAAGACATATTTAGGCAAGCATAACTTGTGTAACTTTATGTGGTAAGTGGTGGGATGGGTAGAGGTTTGGGATAGCAGAAGACAGTTATAACATTAGAAACATGTAGAACAAAGGAGAGTATAGGAATTAAAGATTTTTTAAAAAGGTAAAGGATTTAACGGGAAAAAAAAAACGATTAAAACCATATGAAGTATAATGCTACATATCCAGCAGACTTTAGGCCATATAAATTACTGCAAGCTTCTAAGTAGACTAAAATGTTAAAAAGTGATGTTTAGAGAACAATTAAGCAATGCTATGCAAGACAGATTATGAAGAGCTTAGAGGCTGGAAGACTGGCTAGAAGTCAGTTGTTTCTCTGTGTGAGATTCAACTCCACCACCCTGCCCCACCCCAACACACATACATTCAAAGCTGACCTCGTGTTTCTAACCGGGAAGAGTATGACAATAACAGAGAAACTAAAGTCAGGGACAAGGAGGTGGGGAATTGTCAGATAATGTGTTTAGTTTCAAAATTATTACAGCAAGAAAAAACTGCATCAATCGCTTATGTAATTTTTGGAAAACAAATAATTAAAAAAAAAAAAAATGAAGACACTGGGGGCCAGAGGGTAGCATGGTGGTTAAGGCGCTGGACACTCCCACATGGCTGATCATGGTCTGAGTCCCAGAGCTGGGGGCTTGCCTTCTCACTTTCCCTTTCTCTCTGTCTCTCTCTCTAGTCAAAATAAAATAAATGAATAAATAAAATTAAAATAAATAATTCTTTCCAAAAAAATAAGACACTAGAAATAGAGTTCTTTAAATAAGATCAAACAGGGAGTCATAAGTATAGAGGTGACAAAAGAATCCTAAGATCATGTCAATGAAGTGTGTAATGGCTGTACATTTGCAACCCCAATATTTGCCAGAGTGGCTGGCAGGGGAGATACTATCTTCCTACCCTAGCTCACCATCCCAAAGGTATTCAAATGACCACAGAAGAATCTACTGATTGTAATAAATGGGGTCTGTAGATAACACCTTAACTATGATGAAATCTTTGAATTCAGACCTCAGATACAGTCTCGGTCCTAAAGTAATCACTGAGGTACAGGTAACATCAGACAAAGGTAGTTTATTTTTTCCCATACTTTGTGTCCTTGGCTTAAGAAGTACCAAGTGTATTTGTCTCACTTTAGCAAAAGCTGGTGAACTTTGACTACTGAGTAGTGACATGACTTTAGATCAAAGATATAGGGTCACTGGAAAAGTCATGACATAATTTTCTACTTTTGTCTATGTAAAAATGTACCGTACCTTTTCAGATGACTCAATATCTTTATAATCACTATTATTAATGTGTTAGTGCAATAAATCAGAAACTAAAGATTTACATAGTACCTTACCTTTTGAAACATGTGAACTTCCATATATTCATGTACTGCATTTTCATTTCTCTATTTCATACATTAATTAATTAAGCATTCTATCTCTGCCTCCTATCTCCTATGAATTTATGGGACTTTATTTCAATTTCTTGAACCAGGGTTAAACTTAGGTTTTTTTTTTTTTTTTTATTGCCAGCAGGCAGATGCACTTGCCAAAGACACAGACAGAGAGACAGAGTAGGGAGGGAAGCAATCCCCAATGGGGCATGGACACATTACAATCCCTTCTCCTCCATTTCCCCATTCTGTCAAGATCCTGAGTGTCTATGCAAACATGCCTGGCATATTTTCCAAGGTGCCAAGGCCATGATTTGAACAGCAGTCAGTCAGGTGGGATCTGGCTCCCTTAACCTGTAGACCACAGGGCTGGCCCAAACTTAGATTTCTGTATTTTCAAGGATGGTATGTAAAATGACTGTGTGGCATGGCTAGTCCTAGACAAAACTGGGAGGCTGGCCAAGCTGGTCCTCTCTACCTACCTTACTAATGCCTTAGACCTAACCAATGTCTTACATTCATTTATTCATCTTACATGTAGCAAACCCCTGCAGTAGTCAAAACATGCATTAAGTTATTAACTCATTAGGGGGTTAATACATGAATCTTTCCAAAGAAGCCTGTATTTTAAATAAGGATTTTTTTTTTTGGAGATGTTTTTGCTATAGGGCACGTGCGCTCACCAGAAAGACAGAGAGAGATAGACAGAAAGTGAGAAATCACCCCCCATGGGGGATGGCCATGCTGCAATCCCTTCTCCTCCATTCTCCTCTCAGGATCTTGGGCATGCACACACATGTGCCCGGCATGAGTTTTAAGCTGCAGGATCTGGAACTTGAACTGTGGTCCACTATGTGTGCAGTCCAGCGACATAGCCACTACTTACACTGCTGGTCCCTAAATAAGGATTCTTTAAATGTAAATATACCTGAATAGTCACGGAAACCTTCACAAGGAAGATAATAGGCACTGGGGCCAGCAGATGGCAAAATGGCTATGTCGCTGGACTGCACACATAGTGGACCACAGTTCAAGTTCCAGATCCTACAGCTTAAAACTCATGCCGGGCACATGTGTGTGCATGCCCAAGATCCTGAGAGGAGAATGGAGGAAAAGGGATTGCAGTGTGGCCATCCCCACCGGGGATGGGGGGGATTTCTCGCTTTCTGTCTCTCTACCTCTCCAGCTAGCATACATTCAACTTTTCTTTTTTTAACATATTTGGTTTTGTTGGGAGGAAATACTGGATGCCACAGACATGATAATATGAACAAATGAAAGCATGAGAGCCAACCATGACCATGAAATATTAGGTCATCAGGAAAGTCATGACGTATTTTTCAAATATGAAGAAGCAACACTCAAAGACATCAATGTAGCTTGTTAACAACTGTCTCAATGTAATTAAAAGGTTTGTCTTTTTAAATTTAATTTTTTATAGTATTTAACAGTAATAAACAAAAAACAATACTACTTACACCAGCTATACTGTAGTCCTTTAGTATTTCAAATAAAATAGAAATAATTCTTTGTAAATGAGAGAAAACCATTTAAAAATTGGCACTGTGAACAAGGATACTTCATGACAAGTAATGATTAAAAGACAAAAAGCAGTCTTCTCTACCTATACAGAAAACACTTGAGCCATAGTATAACCAAAGTGTTGTTATGTTATTGTTATCATTTCACATAACTTTGAAAATCAAACAATTAACATTTTAATTTCAAAAGACTTACCTCTTTACAAAATGTTCTAGGGACCATGATTTTCAGAATCTGTGTGAGCCTTGATAAAAACACTTTGTCCACCACAGCTCGCTCTTTCTTTCCCTCTTTCTACATTTAGGAGAGGGGAAAAAAAAGCCTATTTAGGACAGATATAGTAAATGTATCACAAGTAACACTGAAGTGCCATGTTTTATCTAAATCAATATAACTACAATATGGATCATTTAGCAAGCATTTGCATATTCAAAAATGCTTTCAAGAAAATATGACATGTAATAACTGAGTAAGGAAGTGAGAAGTCCTCGATCCAAAGAATCTGGGAGGACACTGCACGTAGAAGACACAGCAAGTACGAAATACCACTGTGAAATCCTGTTAATGTAACTGAACAACAAAACAGCCGATCTGACTAGAGCTGTGAGCAGGTATAACAGGAGAAAAAGAGGTCCAGCAGACAGCTAAGAAATGGTCAGGTAACTTAACCACTTTATTATTATCCACTTCCTAATTGACAACAGACTAAAAAAAAAAATCCTGAACCGGATCTTCCTTGGTACTTACTACATAGACTTCTAGTTCACCATTTAACATTCCAATATGCAGTCTGCCAATTCACTCTCTATTCCCCATAAATTTAAAGTTAGATGAGGTTCCTTCACTCACACAACACACATTCTTGTAGGGGAAAAACAGATAAAATTAAACCAATAAATAAATTATTATAGATAGACTACGCAGGGTCATAAGAAAAAGAATGGTTCAGATAGGCTGACCAGAGAAGCCTCATGACATTTAACATGACACATAAAGTGAAGCTATGAGATTACTGGGGAGGGGTGGGGTAAGAGAAGGTAAGAAGCACAAGGAACACCAACCACAGAGGCCCCGGTTGGGAATAGAACTGTGGGTATGTGCACTGAACAGCAAGGTGAGAGTACTGCTAGAGCAAAGGAACAAGAATGAGAGAGGCTGAAAAGATAGAGCCTACCAAGGGCAGAGCCATGAGGCTATAGTAAAGGCTGAGAATTTATTGTTAGTATAAAGGAATTTAAGGTAAGATCATCTTATTTCTTAGAGAGCTCTTCATTTTCATTGGGTCAACGAAAAGGGAAGCATGAAACAATTTGCAAAGACAAGGAAAAAGTGGGACCAGCAGTTAGCATAAGGGCTATGTCACTGGACTCCCATGTAGTCAACTGCAGTTTGAGTCCTGGACCCGGTGGCCAGGCGTATGTGCGTGCGTGCCCAAGATCCCGAGAGGAGAATGGAGAAGGGACTGTGGCGTGGCCATCCCTCCTGAAGGGGTGATTTCTCACTCTCTGTCTCTCTGTCTCTTTCTGTCTTTCTGGCGAGTGCACGTGCCCTATAGCGAAAACCTCTCCAAAAAAGACAAGGAAAAAGTTGACCTGAGCAGATTGTGAAATAGGCTATGTACCCTTGTGCTGTCCTGAAATAGCTTTAAAACCATCCACTACAAAACCAAATCAATGGCAGAGGGTGGCATCTGAGAAAAAGAAATGTTCTCATTAGGAATCTGAACTGAAGAAGTTGCTTAATAGGGACAGCGAGGATTGTAATTTTAGAGATAAATAAAATTGGATCCTGAAATTCTAAGAATTGTTCCTATTCTTACATGTCTAAAACTTGACTGGATTCTCGCGACATTTCAGTTCTTTAAGCTTTTTTAAGAGACATCACAGTATGTTATGTAAAGGGGAACCTGGACTGGAGGGCTGAATCAGACAGAAGAGAGATGATGATGTTCTACCATCGTGATACATAATGCAGTTATACCTAAGATCGATCTAAAAAACAATACCTGCAGTGACAATGCCTCTCATAACACTACTAATCCTTCCTAGGAGGGCTGGCTCAACAAAGCTGAATTCAGACAGAAGAGAGATGATGATGTTCTACCATCGTGATACATAATGCAGTTATACCTAAGATCGATCTAAAAAACAATACCTGCAGTGACAATGCCTCTCATAACACTACTAATCCTTCCTATTTTTTTTTAATTTACCAGAAAGACCATGTGCTTGCCTGAGAGAGAAAGAGAGAGGCAGAGGAAGGAGAAAGCATCCCCTGTGGAGCACGGAGCATGGTAGCACAGTAATTCCTTTTCTTCATCACCTAAACTCTTTTTAGGATGTTGGGCATGTGCATGCACCCAGTGTGGATTTCTTTTTCTTTTTTTTGAGAGAGAGGTCTTTCCTATAAGGCACGACGAGCACTCCCCAGAAAGACAGAGAGAGAGACAGAGAGACAGAAAGCGAGAAATCACCCCCCGGGAGCATGGCCACACCACAATCCCTTCTCCTCCATTCTCCTCTCAGGATCTTGGGGCACGCACGCACTCGCTCCCAGTGTGAGCTTAAACCACCAGGTCCGGGACTCAAACCATGGTCAACTACATGAGAGTTCAGCGACATAGCCATTACTCTAACTGCTGGTCCCCCCAGTATGGATTTCAAGCTGCAGATCCAGGACTTAAATTGCATTGTCAGCCATGTGAGATCCAGCTCCCTCAACCATTAGGCACAAACTGAATCCCTAAGAATTCTTCCCCCTCCCCAGAGGTTTTTGCCATAGGGCGCATGTGCTTGCCAGCAAGACAGAGACAGAGACAGAAAGCGAGAAATCTCTTCCCAGTGGGGGATGGCCACACCATAATCCCTTCTCCTCCATTCTCCTCTTGGGATCTTGAGCACGCACGTACACGCACCCAGCGTGAGTTTAAGCCACCAGGTCTGGACTCAAACCATGATTGACTACATGGGAGTCCAGCGACATAGCCATTACGTCATCTGCTGGTTCCCCTAAGAATTCATTTTTAATTCACTATTTTCCCCACCTCTGAACTCCCAGTGATTTTTTAAAAAGAAAGATAATACTTTTATAATGTAAATTAATATTGAAACTATAGAAAAAGCAAACGAACCATAAACACCAGTTTTTTAAACTGCCAGAGTGAAAGCACACGAGCGCATGTGCGCGCGCGCGCACACACACACACACACACACACACACACACACACACACACACCAGTAGGGCATGGTCATACTGCAATCCCTTCTCCTCCATTCTTCCAACCTGTTGGGATTTGGGGCAAATGTGCACATGCACCTGGCATGTTTTTCAAGCCGCCAGGGCCAGAATTTAAGCCACAGTCAGCCATGTGGATCCAGCCCCCTTAACCACTAAGTAAAGGGCTGGACCCTAAACAAAGTCCATTTAAGTAGGGCAGCTGTGGTGGTGCAATGGGAACACAATGCTCTATGATGCTGAAGCAGCATGGAAAGGTCCCAAGTTCACATAAGAAGGCTTTCCTGTAGAAGTCAAATGTGTGCACAGGTGCCCACGATCCCAGCTGGCTGAGACTGAGGACAGCTGGTAACATGAAGACACTGTTGGGAGTGCTAGTGCTGCCTGCTCTTTTCTCTCTCTTCATAAAAGACATAAATAAAAATATTTAAAAGTCATAGTAATAAAGCACTAGGAAAAAAAAAATGTACCTAACATTAAGGTGCAAACAAGGTCAAAGGGCAAAGAGAAGTTTCTATTAATATGTTACAATTATCTTCAAATACAATAAAAATACTTAAAAGTCACAGTAATAAAGCGACTAGGAAAAAAAATGTACCTAACATTAAGGTGCAAACAAGGTCAAAGGGCAAAGAGAAGTTTCTATTAATATGTTACAATTATCTTCAAATACATGTGGCTCTCCTAGAGAAGACAGAAGCTTGTCCTGTATTACTACGAAATACATAATAGAGTCAATCATTAAGAAACTGGGAGCGAAGGGGATTAATTTCATAATGAGCTAGAACCCAAATGGTTACGGCCTTTTACTAATGTAGTTCTCTCCATCAAATGAACAGTTCCAAATAAGTACCAGAAAAGCCTGTTAAGATTCCTACTTCAGAAAGAATTCCATAACATGCAGCAGATTGGAAATGACATTTTTAAGTTACTTTCTAATTCCAAAATTCTATGATTTTATCCTAATCCAAAATTATGTTAACAAACACATATTAATGAAATTTCAGAGTAGATGACTTAAAATTTTACCTCATTGTTCTGTAATGGTGGTTTTCCACTTTTCTTACTGCAGAGGAAAAAAAGAGAGCACTTTATTTGCAAAGTGTTATTATCACTGAAATGATTTAATACAGCAGTCCCCAACCATTTGGCAGCAGAGACCGGTTTCATGGATGACAATTTTTCCACAGACTAGAGTGCAGGGGGATGGTTTCAGGATGATTATTCAAATGCATACATTTGCTGTGTACTTTATGAAATAATTTACAACTCACCGTAATGCAGATCAGTGAGAGCCCTGAGCTTGTTTTCCTGCAACTAGAATGCAACTGCATTCAAAGTCAAAGTGTAATTACGGGGGAAACAAGTGAAGGCTGACATGCTTGAATGTGAGACTCTAATGCCACTGCTGATCTAACACCAGGTGAAGCTCAGCTGGTAAAGCAAGAGATGGGGAGCAGTTGTAAATATGATGAAGCTTTGCTAGCTTACCTGCTGCTCACCTCCTGCTGTGCAGCCCAGTTCCTAATAGGCCAGAGCCCTATGGGTCCATGTTCTGGGAGTTGAGGACCCCTGATTTAATATACCAACTTCTCTAAATGGGTTTCTTTTTTTAATATCATAACTGAGAAAGAACATTGTTAAATAGTAACAGTATAATTGCTTCTAAGTGTTATTTACCAAAAATGCTCAATATGGAACCAGCAGTTGGTGTAATGGTTATGTCACTGGACTCCCATGTAGTCAACTGTGGTTCGAGTCCCGGACCTGGTGGCTTAAATTCATGCCGGGCGCATGTGCATGCATGTCCAGGATCCTGAGAGGAGAATGGAGGAGAAGGGATTGCAGCGTGGCAATCCCCCCTGGCAGGTGATTTTTCACTTTCTGTCTCTCTGTCTCTCAAAAACCTCTCCAAAAAAAAAAAAGAAAATGTTCAATATATGTTAATTATTACTATTATGTAACAGGCATTAATTACTTTGATAACTTTTACATATATGTGTGTATAAATAAATACAATCATACACAATATTTTACACATCTTCCCATGGAGAGGTGAAAGTATTTCTCCATCCTTGAATCAAAGTCTGACCTGAAGAATAAACATTTTCAGTAGTATGATTCCAGATCACTGAACAAGGCTTACAAGTCAAACTTAACACTTAGAATTCAATAGACGCTCTTAATTTTTAAAAGTGCTCAGGTTTGTTTCTAATTTCTACTGTATTACAGGACTGTTTGTCTTAAAAATTTTATAAATTGTAAAGCTGTTTCAGAAAATGCTCCTTTTACCACAGGAAAAGTAGCAATATATAGAATAAAGGACAACCAATGGAACAGAAGAAAATATCTGCAGACATACATCTGATAAGGTGCCAATGTCCAAATTACATAAGGAACTCAAACTCAATAGCAAGAAAACATCCTAATTTAAAGGTGGACAAAAGATCTGAATAAACATTTCTCATAAGGAGATACAGAAATAGCTAACAGGTATATAAAAAAATGCTCAACATCTTTAATCATAAGAGAAATGCACATTAAAACCATAATGGGCTATAACTCATATCTGTTAAAATGGCTATTATCAAAAAGACAAAAGACAACAAGTGTTGGCAAAGATAGGTAGAAAAGGGAAGGCAATCCTTGTCATTCCTACTACTGGTGGGAATATAAATTAGTTCAACTATTATAACAAGAAGGTGACTTCAAAATATTAAAAGCAGAACTACCACATGCTTCAATAATCCCACTTGAGTATATACTCAAAGAAAATGAATCAGTATATCAAAGAAATAGCTTCACTCTCATGTTCACTGCACCATTAACTCACAACACTGAAGACACAGAATCAACTGAAGTACCCATAGACGGACAAAGAAAATGTGCACATAGGAAGTATACATAGGGGACCAGCAGTTAGCGTAATGGCTATGTCGCTGGACTCCCACATGGTTGACCATGGTTCACGTCCCGGACCCGGTGGCTTAAAACTCACACCGGGCGCATGTGTGTGCAAGCCCAAAATCCAGAGAAGAGAATGAAGGAGAAGGGATTGCAGCGTGGCCATCCCCCCCCCAGAAGGGATTGCGGCGTGGCCATCCCCTCTGGGGGGTGATTTCTCGGTCTCTGTCTCTCTGTCTCTCTGTCTCTCTCTGTCTGTCTGGCGAGCACACGTGCCCTATGGCAAAAACCTTTCCCAAAAAAAAGAAAGTATACATGGAATATTATTCAGCCTTAAAAAGAAAAGAAATCCTATCAATTGTAACAATATGAATGAACCTAGAGGGTATTATACTAAATAAAATAATCCAGGTACAAAAAGACAAATAATGCATGTCCTCACATATGGAATCTAAAAAAGATGTCAAACCGATAAAAGCAGAGAATAGTGGATTGTAAAGAGCTAGGGGACAGGGAAAATGGAGACATGTTAGTTGAAAGATACAAATTTCAGTTGTTCAAAATGAATAAATTCTGGAGAACTAATGTACAAGATGGTAAATATCACTTGACAGTAGAATCATTTCACAATGTATATCAAAATAAAATTCTAAAATAAAATATTTAATAAAACTGACATAGTACTTACTGCTAATAATCATCATAAGCTGCTTTTTACACAGATGAATGGGGATGGACCCATGCATTGCAATTGCTCACAATATATTTTTAAGTTTGGTAATACATACAATGGTTCTTGAAAAGGTTCATTTTTTTTTTAAAGTGTATTAAGAAAAGACTACATGGATATCAAAAACTTTTTGCACCTAAATAAACTCATACTTTAATTACATTTTTCCATGAACTTTTGAAGTGCTCCCAAATACACTCACACACATACACACACCTGTGTACACAGTACATATAGACATACATACCTACAATTATCAATGAGCCGCATAACTAGTCAGTTCTCCTGTCACTTTTCTCTCCTCAATCTTCCATGAAATACCTTGTGCAGAGTGCACAATGACATCTTACAAGGCCTGAACATGTATGTAATCTACACATAAGTCCCGTGTGCTTTGATCGGTCTGTGACAATTAAAATAGTACACAGCATACTCTGTAGCTCTATGTCATTGTTATGATTTCGAACCAGATTCATTATACAATTTCCATTTCTCAGAAATTCTATGAAAACACCTTTCACCTATAATACTATAAAACATGTTAATGGCAAAATAATTCAATATGAGTTCAAAAATTGAAGTACGATGATTTTCTTAGTTTTACGTTAAAACACATCAACCTAATGCAGGTTCTAATGCAGGAGATTTCTTTACCATGCATGTGGTATCTATGAATAATCAATTCAAACACAAAAACTGGCACCAAAATCTGTGATACTATGGTAGTCATTCAAATAACCTTGAATGTGCTTATACTGATCTTTAATTTATCACCAAAACGAAAATATAAAATTAGAAAAAAAAATTTTTTGGAGAGGTTTTTGCTATAAGGCGCGTGCACTCGCCAGATATACAGAAACAGAGAGACAGAAAGCGAGAAATCACTCCCCAGGGGGGATAGCCACGCCACAATCCCTTCTCCTCCATTCTCCACGCGAGATCTTGGGCATGCACGTACACACACCTGGTATGAGTTTAAGCCACCAGGATCAGGACTTGAAGCACAGTTGACTACATGGGAGTCCAGCGACATAGCCATTACGCTAACTGCTGGTCCCGAATTAGAAAATTTTGATAGAACTTTAGGACTTGGAAAATGCATCTTTAAATTCATTATCTCTAGATTCTAAAGATAAAGCTCTAGGCCACCTCAGCCAACACTATAGCATCAGTTATTGGGCACAGGGATGCACATTAGTAATCCAAGCAACTCGAAAGGCTACTTTGGGAAACAGAGCAAGACCCAGTCTCTTAAAACAAAATAAAAACCAAGGACTAGCAGTTAGGGTAATGGCTATGTCACTGGACTCCCAGTTAGTCGACTGCGGTTCGAGTCCCAGACCCGGAGGCTTAAACTCACGCTGGGCGCATGTGCGTGCGTGCCCAAGATCCCAAGAGGAGAATGGAGGAGAAGGGACTGCGGCATGGCCATCCCCCCTGGGGGGTGATTTCTCCCTTTCTATCTCTCTCTCTCTGTCTGTCTGGTGAGCACACGAGCCCTATAGCAAAAACCTCTCCAAAAAACAAACAAACAAACAAAAAACCCAAAAGCATCAACTATCACCCTTTCTCTAATGACTTCCCAATCTCTGACTCCCTCCTCTTTTGTAAGTGCCTGTTCTGAATATTTGCAAAAAGGTACCTTATTATAAATATTAATAAGGTTTAAAGAAATCTTAAGATTTAATGAAAACACTTTTATTTTTAATGGCCAAAGGGCATGGGGCTCACCACAGAGAAAGAGAGACAAAGTATGTTCACACTCCCCAATGGGATGTGGTCACGCCACAATCCTTTCTCCATTTCTCCATCCTGTTGGGATTTGGTGCATACATGCACATGTACCCAGCGATAAACCCAGTGGGGCCAGGATTAGAATCTGGTCATGTAGAATCTGGTTCCCTATGCACCAGAATTGAGCACTGTACTGCAAACATTTTAAACTCAACATGTCTATATCTGAACTTAACCTTTCCACTTCAAATCTCTTCTTCCATTTTCCATACTAAACATGGGCCCTAACTCAGTGAATATGATGCCTTCATCTACCAGCTACCCAAACCACAAACCTGGGAGTTACTCACACTCTTCATTTCCAATTTCTGTCTATGCTCTTCTTTCCATCTCTATTGTCAAAATTTCAACTTGGACCTCAAAATTTCTCACACATCAATGTGTGCTTTCTCTCCTGCTTTCTAAGTAATTTATCATTAGTCTAACTTCTTTCAATTCATTTTCATAGCCATATCAGATATGACATGTGTGTTGTGACTATATAACATGTAGATATATATATGCGTACATACATATACATACACACAAATATGTAGAAACCACACACACATATATATATACTCACACATATGTATAACAGACAAAATACATATCCTGTGGAAATCAACTAAAACAATGCCCAGAACTTTATTTATTTCAACAAAAATGGTTAATAATTTAATAATCAAACAAAAAGAAAAATACAAAGGAAAGCAGAAGACATTTAAAACAACCAAATCAGGACCTCAGGAGCTAGAAAACAGAAAAACAGTAGACACTAATCAATAAGAATTAGTTCCAAGAGTTAGTTCTTTGGAAAATAAAGCACTAGATAATCTAATTTTAAAATGAGAAAGAGTATAAAAAATATATAAATAGAATAAGTATATAAGTGGGTGAAAATTTTTTAAAAACAGAAGAGACTTCTTATTTCTACAACTCTATATCCAGACATTTGGAGGCCAGCTCCATGACACAGTAGTATTGTATTCCTGAAGGGAGACTGGATACCACATGGCAACCACAGTTTGAATCCCTGGCCATCAGCCTGAAACAGACCAAACGCAAGTGCCTATGATCTAGGATCCAACAGACTGAAGGAAGGGGATCGTGGCATATCTGACCCTGTGGAGGGTCCTCATTTCTATCCCCCTCACTTTCGTGTGTGTATAAATGCACTCTATCATGAATAAAGAAAATTTTAAAGTAGAAAAAAAAGTTTAACACATGCATGAAATCATTAATTTACTAGAAAAATATAATTTTCCCAAAGTGACTCCCAGCAGAGAAAAAAAAAAAAAAACTAGAGTGAAACACTAAAAAAAAATGATAAAGTTATCTGAGATACCCACCTCCTACTCTTTCTACTCTCCCAAGAAAAAGTATTAAACCCCAAAACTGTACAGGACATTCTACAAAATCCCCAGAGAACAAATAAATCCAATATCTTAACTGTTTGAAGGCACAGATAAAAGAAAGATGCCTCCATAATTTCTGTTGCAAATAAAACACTAACATTGAAACTTAAGGAAAATTGCACAAAGATTACAAACTACTTGCATTTATACCAGCAGTCTGAAGGGGTTTTTTTTTTAGAACTGTCCATTTTTACTTATTATATTTTAATTATTTGACCAGAGAGAGAAAAAAAAAAAAAAAAAAAGAGAGAGTGAGAAAGCAAGTCACCAGGTCCAGATTAGAACCGTGGTGGGCCAGGTTAGAGTCCAGGGCCTTAACCACCATGTCACCTGCCGGCCACAAGGTTTCTGTTTTGTTTCATTTTGTCAAATTTCAGACCATGAGAGTGTACTGCCTACACAAAAATTAAGTACTTTATAGTTAAAATTTGAAAATAAACACATATAAGCCAAAAGTGGCATGGAGATTAAGGTGCTGGATCCCACTTGGCCAACTACATGGTTTAAGTCCCAAACCTGGCAGCTTGAAAATTATGTTGGGCATATGTGTATGTGTGCCCAAAATCTTGAGAGGAGACTAGAAAATGAACTGCAGTACAGTCATCCCTCCTGAAGAATGTTTTTTCACTTTCTCTCTCTCTCTCTCTAGTGAACACACAATGCCTAACAGCAAAAATTTCAAAAATAAATAATAAAGGGAACCAGCAGTTAACATAATGGCTATGTCGCTGGATTCCCATGTAGTCAACCGCGGTTCGCATCCCGGACCCTGTGGCTTAAAACTCACGCCGGGCGTGTGTGCGTGCATGCCCAAGATCCCGAGAGGAGAATGGAGGAGAAGGGATTGCAGCGTGACCATCCCCTCTGGGGGGTGATTTCTCGCTTTCTGTCTCTCTGTCTCTCTGTGTCTGTCTGGCAAGCGCACGCGCCCTATAGCGAAAACCTCTCAAAAAATAAATAAATAAATAAATAATAAATATAGAGACCACCAGATAGTGCAACGGTTATGTCGCTGGACTCCCATGTAGTCAACCACGGTTCAAGTCCTAGACCTGGTGGCTCAGAACTCACGCCGGATGCATGTGCATGCGTGCCCAAAGTCCCAAGAGGAGAAGGGAGGAGAAAGAACTGCAGTGTGGCCACCTCCCCTAGGGGGTGATTTCCCACTCCAGCAAGTGCACACATCCTATAGCAAATATCTCTCTCTAAAAAATAATCAATCAATCAATCATCTGGAAGAATAAAATTCAAATTCAACAGTATGACAGCCAAAGAACTTTTTTTTTTTTTGAGAGATTTTCGCTATAGGGTGCGTGCGCTCGCCAGACAGACAGAGAGAGACATAGAGACAGCAA
>NW_006203868.1:1058566-1059684 GCF_000334495.1 Tupaia belangeri chinensis
CACACACACGCGCCTGGCATGAGTTCTAAGCCACCGGGTCCGGGACACGAACTGCGGTCGACTACATGGGAGTCCAGCGACAGCCATTACGCTAACTGCTGGTTCCCACAGCCAAAGAACTTCATGAACAGAATCCTGCCATCTTTCCCAGGGTCATTTTCCACCACTAAGCACAAATACTCTGTACTCTTAGTATATCAGATTAAGCTGCTTAACAAAATGCAAATATTAGACCACGTGTCACTTACAAAGGCAGTTTTACCTACTTCAATCTAATACTATGTTCTCTCGTATCCTACTATCTCTTCACATATTATTCCTATTTAAAAAGACTCTTCATCACTCAAACTATTTAATTCTTGTCTCGAAAACTCAGCACATATCTTTTCGGAATACAGAGTAAACACTGATAACACTTTGTCTAGAAAGGTCCCTTGCTTATACCTGTTTTTCTGACATAATTACTAATTGCACCCCCTTTTCAGTATCAAAACTGGAAAATAAATTACATAGTGACCCTAGAAGCCTTCTCTGTGTGCTCTCTTCCCTCATTGTGTTCCCTCAACATGTCACTTGTTTGCCCTCATCAGCTACTTAAGAACAGGGGTTTTATGTGATGTATCTCTGTCACTGATGCCTAAAATACGCCTAGCACATGGTTAGTAATTCAAAACGTTTATCTTACTTCGTTTTCTTTCTTTAAAATAATTATTTATTTAATTCTATTTATTGTTGTTTTTATTATTATCACTATCATTATTTAATTTGGCGAGAGAGGAAGGAGAGGGAAATGCAAGTCAAAACAACAATGATACACCACCTAACTCCAGTCAGAATGACTAAGATTAAAAAACCAAAAATGAGGGATGTTGAGCATTTTTTCATATGCCTTTTAGCTATTTGTATGTCATCTTTAGAGTGGTTTTTTCAACTCATTCTCCCATCTTTTTATAGGATTGATCATCTATTTTTGGAACAGCTTCTTTTTTTTTTTTTTTTTGGAGAGATTTTCACTGTAGGGCACGTGCGCTCGCCAGACAGACAGAGAGAGACATAGAGACAGAAAGCGAGAAATCACCCCCCAGGGGGGATGGTCACGCCGCAATCCCTTCTCCTCC
>NW_006203868.1:1059992-1070370 GCF_000334495.1 Tupaia belangeri chinensis
AACTTCCCCCAGTGTTTTCCAGGAGCAGTTTTATAGTTTGAGGTCTTAGATTTAGATCTTTGATCCACCTTGACTTGATTTTTGTCAGATGTGAGAGGTGGGGGTTCAGAATCATATTTCTGCAAGTGGAAATCCAGTTTCTCCAGCACCATTTGCTGAAGAGGTTTTCCTTTCCCACTGGATAGCTGGTATCCCTTGTCAAAATTAGTTGACTGCATGTTTGGGAATTCATTTCTGGGGACTCTATTCTGTTCCACTGGTCCACATGTCTGTTTCTGTGCCAGTACCATGCTGCTTTGATTACCACAGCTTTGTAGTATATTTTCAGGTCAGGGAGTGAGAGGCTGCCCACTCCACTCTTCTTGTGCAGAATTGCTTTGGCAATATGGGGTCTTTCATGATTCCAGACAAATTTTATGATTGTCTTTCCTAGATCTGTGAAGAATGTGTCTGGTACTTTGATTGGCATTGCATTAAATATGTAGATTAATTTGGGTAGAACTGCCATTTTGATTACATTAATTCTTCTGATACAGGAATATAGGATATCCTTCCACTTTTTTTGTGTCATTTTCAATTTCTTTTTTTATCTTCTTGTAGTTTTCCTTGTAGAAATCTTTAACTTCCTTGGTTAGATTTATCCCTAAGTATTTTATACTTTTTGTGACTATAGTAAATGGAATAACTTTTTTCAGTTCTATCACAGTCTGCCTGTTGTTCGTATGTAGAAATGCTATAAATTTCTAGATAGTACTTAATTTCACTGTGAATGCTTGTAAATTTCCTTTCAACATTTAAAAAAATAATGTTTTCCTTGAGGGAGACTTTTTGTTGAGTCAGGCCAAGACTTTTGGAGTTTGTCAATAAGCCAGAAATAAGTGACCAGGTAAGAATCGGAAAACGTGCCAGAACTGAGACAGTTAAACTAACTGGTACAAGTGAACAGAGACCAGCTTCCAAAGACAAGCATCTGAGAAATACAAATCCCGGGTTTCTCATGAAACACACCAGATAAGACAATTTTTAAGAGTACCATTTCAAAACGAGCCCTCAAAAGCTTGGCTACAATGGAGTACACTTTTGAAAAGGTTGGGAAGGGGGCCAGCAGTTGGTGTAATGGCTATGTCGTTAGACTCCCATGTAGTCGACCGCAGTTCAAGTCCCAGACCTGGAGGCTTAAACTCACAGTGTGTGCGGGGGCTACTTTCTTTTTCCTAACTAAAAGCCATTAACTTAGAATAATTAAAGAAATAAGACACTGTAAATAAAAAGTATGAAAATAAAAATTCTACCAACTTTTATCAAGACCTCACTTAATACCACAGGTTCACAAGGTACAAGACATTGTGAGGGATTCAAAGATTAACAGGTAGAGTACTTGTCCTAAAGGGCTTTACAATGTAGCTGGAGAGAAACACAGATAAGTAACTATAAAGGTTGAATCAAAGTGTTATGAAAGGCAAAAAAGCAACTAATGTTGGGGCCAGTAGATGGTGTAATGGTCAGGGCAGCTTAATTCCATATAGAGGACTACAGAGTTTGAGTCCCAGATCCAGTGGCTTAAGAAACACACTGGATGAGTGTGCATGCATGCCCAAAATCCTGAGAGGAGAACAGAGAAATGACTGTGGCATGGCCACCCACTGTATCTGTCTCTGTCTGACTCTGGTGAGCTCATGTACCCTATAGCAAATATTTAAAAAGTAAAAAAGAAAAATGAACTAATGTTAACCCAAAAGAAACAAAAAAGTAAAGCTTTCATTCAGAAAGGATATGAATCTAAATAAATGTTTAAAAAATGAACAAGATTTAGGGTGGAGGTGATAAAAAGAACTGTATGATATAACAGGCTAAGAGAACATCGTGAAGTAATTTCTTTGGAAAGCAGAGTTTATTAGGAGAAAGAAAAACAATTCTTTCTAGTATGATCTAGAAAGTATATATATATATGTGTGTGTATATATATATATATACACACACACATATATATATGTTCTAGTCATACATATATGTTCTAGACATTCTGTTCAAACCCATTACACCAGTAGACCAATATTTTAAAATATTGCTCTAGGGACCAGCAGTTGGCATAATGGCTATGTCACTGGACTCCCATGTAGTCGACCACGGTTCAAGTCCTGGACCAGAAGGCTTAAACTCACACCAGGCACGTGTGCATGCATGCCCAAGATGCCGAGAAGAAAATGGAGAAGAGATTGCGGCATGGCCATCCCCCCTGGGAGGTGATTTCTCACTTTCTGTCTCTCTCTCTCTCTTTTTGGCGAGTGCACATGCCCTATAGCAAAAACCTCTCCCAAAAATATACATATATATTGCTCTGAAGAGAGTAGAACCCAGTTCTACCCTGTGCTAGCCATGTGATTTGGAGCAAATTATATACTCTTTCTGAACCTTAGTTTTCTCATATGCATAATGAAAATAATAGTAACACCATTGACTAAAACATGTAATGTCTATATAATAGAGTCTGGCACAAGGTAGAGC
Organism: Tupaia belangeri chinensis; assembly: GCF_000334495.1. Classification (NCBI taxonomy): domain Eukaryota; kingdom Metazoa; phylum Chordata; class Mammalia; order Scandentia; family Tupaiidae; genus Tupaia; species Tupaia belangeri. The sequence continues at coordinate 1,062,498 of NW_006203868.1, forward strand.
TGAAAAGGCTTAGTGATTATTAGCACACCACTTACTGGCTATGTCGCTAAGGAAATACTGATTGATCCTCTGTAAGAGTAGAGGCAATAATGGGACCAGCAGATGGCATAACAGTTATGTCAATGGACTCTCGCAAAGTCAACCATAGTTTGAGTCCCAGACCCAGAGGCTTAAAACTTACACTGGGTGCGGTGCATGCACATGCATGCCCAAAATCCCAATAGGAAAATGGATAAAGGATTGCAGTGTAGCCATCCCACCTGAAGGGTGATTTCTCACTTTCTATATCTGTCTCTAACAAGCACATGCACCCTATACCACAAATCTCCTTAAAAAAAAAAAAAGTAAAATAAAGAGTGGAGACAATAATATTTATAATTAGGCATCCAAGTGACTATCCCTAAGTGTGAGATAATGAACACTTGCTATTGGCTATTGGAAGAACCAGGAAAAGTATTAGAAATGACAGTGAATGAACAGATAAGAACTGGAAATTAAATATAGAAATGAGAGAGGGAGAGGAGTGCACATTTAACTGGGTAAAGGCGGAGGAATTATTAGAAACCATTAGCTCCAAACGAATGCCCTGCAAGGCAAAGCATTTTCCCCCATGTCTCACAGATAGAATACATCCTAGTGACTATAAGAAAGTGATTCCATTAACCACAATAAAGAATAACAGGGGCGGGAACCAGCAGTTAGCATAATGGCTATGTCGCTGGACTCCCACGTAGTTGACCGCGGTTCGCATCCCGGACCCAGTGGTTTAAAACTCAGGCCAGGCGCGTGTGTGTGCGTGCCCAAGATCCCGAGAGGAGAATAGAGGAGAAGGGATTGCGGCGTGACCATCCCCCCTGGGGGGTGATTTCTCACTTTCTGTCTCTATGTCTCTGTCTGTCTGGCGAGCGCACGCGCCCTATAGTGAAAATCTCTCCCCCCTCAAAAAAAAACAAAAAAGAGTAACGGGCCAGCTATCTGGTACAACAATAAAGCAGTACTCAAGAGAAACTGGATCTTACAATGGCAACTGTGGTTTGAATCCCCAGCCCAGTGAGCCTGAAACACACAAGGCACACATGCATGTACCTAGTAGCCAATAAACCAGAGGACTGGAGGATGGGTCCTGCAGTGTGACTGAACCCTGTAGAGGGTGCTTGTGCTCATCTCTTTCTTTCACATGTGCACATGCACATGCTCTATCACAAATAGAGAAAAACGTAACAGCATTGAAAGGGAATCAAAAGAGTGGAAAGATAACCTGCAGAACGAGAAAAAATATTTGCAAATAATTCACCTGACAAGGGATTAATATCCAGAATATACAATGGACTCAAAAAATTCAGCAACAAAATAATAACAAGGATCTGGTTAAAATATGGGCAAAGAATCTGAATAGACATTTATTTCTCAAAGGAAGACATATATACGACTAACAAATATGAAAAAATGCTCATCATCACTGATCAGGGAAACTCACAAGGAAAAAAACACAATGAGTTAGGTGTGGTCACACAAGCCCTGGAGGGCACACATGCCCTCTAGCAAAATGGTGGGGTTTTTTGTTAGTTTTTTTTTTTAGAGAGTCAAATACATGAAATAATTAAAAGAAATCTATCAAGAACAGAAAATTACAAAATGTAGCACTGAATTGAGAGTATTAAATGAAATTTCTATAAGTGAAATGGACAACTTGAATTAAGTCTATAATCAATGGGCTTAACAGAATTCATACACTGAAGAAAAATTTACACCACAGCAAAAAAAATATAAAGAGGAGGAAAGATATAAAGATAGTGTTCTACTACTAAAGTTCTACTGTCGGGGAGGGTGATAAAGTATTACTGATTAACATTCAGACTTCAAAAGTGCGATGCACGTGGGAACCAGCAGTTAGCGTAATGGCTATGTCGCTGAACTCCCACGTAGTAGACTGCGGTTTGCGTCCTGGACCCGGTGGCTTAAAACTCACGCCGGGCGCATGTGCGAGCGTGCCCAAGATCCCGAGAGGAGAATGGAAGAGAAGGGACTGCGGCGTGACCATCCCCCCTGGGGGGTGATTTCTCGCTTTCAGTCTCTCTCTGTCTGGCAAGCGCACGCACCCTATAGCGAAAAAACGTCTCCCCCCAAAAAAAGTGCAATGCATGTTAAAATTTGTAGGTAAAGAAAAAAAATAACTTTCAAACTATTTGAAGGGCTAAAAATGAAAGAAAAAGAAATCAATAAAAGCAAACCCAGACAAAACCAGAACTGTCCAGCTGCCCACAGAATTGAGAGGAAAACATTAACTGTTTTAAACCACTGAGTTTTGGGGTGACTGGTTATGTAGCAATAGATAACTGATATAAATAAAGAGATAAACTTGTAAAAAAGACATGGGTCAAAGAAATGAGAAAATATCTTGAAATGAAAGATATACATATCAAATAATGTTTACAAAATGGAAAAGTTTACATATCAAAAACCTGTGGCATCTGGGGGCAGCAGGTGGCATAGTGGTTAAAGTGCTGGACTCCCACATGGCCAACTGCAGTTCTAGTCCTAGACCCAGAGGCTTGAAACTAACTCTGGGCATGTGTTCATGCATGCCAAAACCCAAAAGGAAAAATGGAGGAGAAGGAATTGCAGCATGGCCATCCCCAACTAAGGGGTGATTTCTCACTCTTTATCTCTCTCTCTGTGTGTCTCTCCAGTGAACACAGGTGCCCTATAGCAAAAATTCTCTCTTATTAAAAAAAAAAAAAAAGAAGAAGAAGAACCTGGGCCATCCAACTAAAGCAGTATAGGAATAACAGAATTATCATATAACATTCAACTAGATTTCACAATTAACATTTATTATTCTTTTCTATCTAACTCTCCCCACACACACATACAATCAGGACTGTTTTTTATTATTTTTTTATAGGTCTTTGCTATAGGGCATATGCGCTCGCCAGGAAGACATAGAGAGACAGAGAGACAAAAAGCAAGAAATCACCCCCACCCAGGGGAGATGGCCATGAGGCAATCCCTTCTCCTCCATTCTCCTCTCGGGATCTTGGACACGCATACACGCACGCACACGTGCCCAACGTGAGTTTAAGCCACCGGGTCCAGGACTTGAAGTGTGGTCGACTACATGGGAGTCCAGAGACATAGCCATTACACTAACTGCTGGTCCCTACAATGACTGTTTTTGAACCATCTGAGATTGTTAACCCTAAATACTTCACTTTTTACCTTCTTAAAACAAAGTCTTCCTCTTATATAATTACAATACAATTAACAACATAAAGAAATTAGCATTGATATAATACTATAAACTAATCCAGAATTGATTCAAGTTTCTCCAACTGTCCTAATAATATCTTTTACCTTATTCGACTACTGCCTTCCTTTCATTCTGTTTGCAGTCATGCCCTATAAATAATCTGTTTCATATTTTCCGATTTATACATTTTCTTTTTGAACAAAGTAAATAAATGTGCATATGTTTCATTTTCCCTTCTTGCTTACACAAAGGTAGCATACCAGTCCCACGGTTTCCCTGTACACACAGGTGCCCATGCCAGCATGTGATCCTGGCTGGCTGCAGCTGGGGATGGATATTGCATAAAGACCCTGTTAGGAGTCTCTCTCTCTCTCTCAGAAAAAAAAAAAAAATTAAGTTATACATGTGCTTTATGTAGTTTTCTGTATCTTGGTATAATCTACAATAATTTTTTTATTGTTAAAACATTTTACTATTATATTTTAATATTAATAGACTATCATAAATTTCAACAATTAATCTCACCTTGTATTTTAAATAAACCCCTTTTTAAATCATTCTTTCTTGTTGTTGCTTTTTCTTTGTAAATGTTTATTTATGTATGTATGTATGTACGCACGTATGTATTTAGAAAGAGGTGTGCCTCCAATAGTGTCTTTATACTGCGATCTCCTCCATTCTCCTCTCAGGATTTTGAGCATGTACCCACAATGGCCAGCATGAGTTTCAAGCTGACAGGTCCAGGACTCGAACCATGGTCAGCTACATGGGAAACCAGCAACATAACCATTATGCCATTTGCTGGTCCACCACTGTTGCTTTTTAATTAATTGCCAGAGGGCATGAACTTGTCAGTGAGAGAGTGATAGCACCTTCCACTGGGGAATGGTCATCCTACAATCCCATTTCCTCCATTTCCCCATGCTGTCTGCATTGGGACATAAACACACACACACACACACACACACACATAAACACACACCCCCACGCGGCCAGGATTCAAACTGCCATCAGACATGCAGGATCCAGCTCCCTGTGCTGACTATACCATGGGGCCAGCCTTACTCCATGATTCTTTTGAATCTAACTCACATGAAAAAATTTGATTAAAAAGTTTTAGTCTGTCTTTTATCTTCCATATTTGCTAAATCAAAGTTAAGTACTCTCATAATTAGGTACCATTTCTATCATTCTGATTTTTTCACCTGTAAAATGACAATAATAAAAAAAAATTATCTCAAAACAGTGTTGTGAAGACTAGATGTAAAATACTTAGTACAATGCCTAAAATATGACAAAGGCTCAATAAACAGTTTATAATAACATTTCTTTGTTTCATGTCCTTACAGCTTCTTCTTTTCAAAGCATAACTCTTAATTCCATGTCCTTGAGGATTCAAACTGCCATCAGACATGCAGGATCCAGCTCCCTGTGCTGACTATACCATGGGGCCAGCCTTACTCCATGATTCTTTTGAATCTAACTCACATGAAAAAATTTGATTAAAAAGTTTTAGTCTGTCTTTTATCTTCCATATTTGCTAAATCAAAGTTAAGTACTCTCATAATTAGGTACCATTTCTATCATTCTGATTTTTTCACCTGTAAAATGACAATAATAAAAAAAAAATTATCTCAAAACAGTGTTGTGAAGACTAGATGTAAAATACTTAGTACAATGTCTAAAATATGACAAAGGCTCAATAAACAGTTTATAATAACATTTCTTTGTTTCATGTCCTTACAGCTTCTTCTTTTCAAAGCATAACTCTTAATTCCATGTCCTTGCCAAGATAGTTGGCCTACCTGAAATGCCTTTTTTAACCCATTAGCAAAATATTACACCTTCCTTAAGGTCCAACTCAAATTTAAAATTTCCCTAGGAAACAACCAGAAGAAATGAACTTTCCTACCTCTGTGCTCTCTTTCATACAAGTGTTCCTACCACAGGTCTAGTCATACTGGGTTGAACAAATGTCCTCTGAGCAATATTTCCACAAGTGTAGGTTAGACATAAAATTCAATTTGGTATTTCAATGCCTGGTTTAGTGGCATACAACAACTGGCACATAACACTCAGTAGAATGCACTAGGTAAATGTTTTATTTCCTCCTACACTGGTATTTTCTTCAAATGCGGAGGAGAGGAAATAGATATTTGAGCTGAACCGGTGACAAGATACATACAGAAATGTACACATCAACCGTTAAATTGGATAGTATCTAATACTTACATTAACAACGAGATCATATCCCTTTTTTGTCCTACACCTGCTCCTCCCCCACCCTTTTCTTGGGCATAACTGAGGAGAAAGAGTCAAATGAGTCCTATAGTTAAAAACACCTCACACGTAATTTACTGGGGTGGCTCTGTAGCCTAGAGTTTAAAGGAGCTGGATCCCGCATGGCTCACTGTGATTCTAGTCCCTGCCCCAGTGGCTTGAAAAACATGCCAGGTGCATGAGCATGTATGCCCTAAATCCTACCAGGATGGAAAATTGGAGAAAGGATTGCAGCCCGACCATGCCTGACTGGGGAGTGCTTTTTCCCTCATGGTTGTGTTGCCTCCCTCTCCTTCTCCCTGTCCCTCTTTGGTGAGCACACACACCCTCTGGCATTTTAGTTTTAATCTAATTTCTTGATGAAACATAACTATATAGGTTAATGGAGAACAATGTTTTAAATAAAACATTATCAGGGAATGTTTTATCTCTTTTTTTAACTAGAAATTTGATATGAAATGTTAAGAGACAGGTGTCTCTCAATAGTCTGTGAATTCTTTAACAGCAGAAATTGTGTCTAAATTGGGACCAGCAGTTGGCGTAATGGCTATATCACTGGACTCCCACATAGTTGACTGTGGTTCAAGTCCCAGACCCAGTGGCTTAAACTCGCGTCAGGAATGTGTATGTGCGTGCGTGCCCAGGATCCCAAGAGGAGAATGGAGGAGAAGGGATGGCGGAGTAGCCATCGCCCCGGGAGGTGATTTCTCAATTTCTGTCTCTCTGTCTTTCTCTGTCTTTCTGGCAAGTACACGCACCCTATAGAAAAAACCTCTTAAAAAAAAAACTGTGTCTAAATTAATTTTTAACCTTTGCAAATACCCAATACAAAGCTAGCATGAAACAGGTTCTATCTTCTGCTATACGATCCATTTAGGAGAGAGACCAATCCTATTAACCACTGTGTCCTCAGCACCTAGCACTTAAATGTCAAATTAATTACAGTATAGTCTTCTCTATCTCCCAGCTCTTGAAAAGAAGGTCTCTTAATTATCTCCGTATTGAACATCTAAAAATCCAGCAACTGATGACAGCAGGCACTCCACTCAGACTTAGTGGCATGATTTTGGTTCTCTTCCGTCATTCACTGATTCTCATCTACTGATCACAGGCCGAGTTACTCCTCTGGCGCTTATTCTGTAATGAAGGCAGGATAATCTGATTCTACTTCAATTTCTTCTCTTACTGCTTTTTTCTTAAACTCACCTCCAACATACACTGAAGAATGGTAATAATCTGAATTTAGAGTCAGAAGTTTGAGTTTGATGCTGAAACAGTATTTTTACAAGCATGATCAAAATATGCATAGTAAAAAGGAAATGCAGCAATATGCTAATACTGATAAGATCAAAGCTCTGAGGCATCAGTTATCAGTGGCACCCTAACTTCGGCAAAATTCAAATGTGAAAGGAATGCTAAAATGAGAAGAAAGTGCATCTTAGAATCAATAAAATGACACTAATGATGACAAACAATAGATTGTTTTCTCCCTTCCTTTTCTGGTATTTAATTTTATAGTGTATATTTAACTTTGATAATACAAAAATGTTTAATTTTTAGAATTATAAAACATTAAAATAGGAGTTTGTTTTCTTTTGTTTTTAGTTTCTGTTATAGGGCATGTGTGCTTGCTGGATAGAGACAGTGAGACAGAGAGAAAGAGAAAGTGAGAAAGCAAGGAAGAATGGCCATGTCTCAGGCCCTTCTTCTCCATTCTCCACTCAAGATTTTGGGCACATACACACATGTGCCTGGCGTGTTTTTCAAGCCACCAGGACTGGGACTGGAACCACACACTCGACCAGTACCTTAACCACCATGCCACCTGCTGGCCTAAAATAGTATATAATTTTAAGACAACGTTTTAGCGGGTTCTAGGCAAGGCTGCCCACTTTCTCCACTGCTCTTTAATATAGTACTGGAAGTCTTAGCTGATACAATCAGAGAAGAGAACAATATAAAAGGCATTCAAATAGGCAAAGAAGAGTTGAAAATATCTTTATTCGCAGATGACATGATGGTATACTTAGAAGACCCAAAAGTCTCCATGAAAAAAACTTCTTGAAGTAATAAGTGAATACAGTAAAGTGGCAGGATACAAAATCAATATCCAAAAATCTATAGCATTTCTATATATGAACAATAAGTTGAAAGATCTAGAGCTGAAGAAAGAATCCCTTTCACCATAGCCACAAGATGTATAAGATACCTAGGGATAAACCTAACTAAGAAAGAAAACTATGAAAATCTTAAAAAAGATATTGAAAGTGACATTAAAAAGTGGAAGGACATCCCATGCTCCTGGATTGGAAGAATTAACATAATCAAAATGGCAATTCTACC
>NW_006203868.1:1070819-1084322 GCF_000334495.1 Tupaia belangeri chinensis
GATTGGAAAAGTGTGGTATATATACTCTATGGAATACTACTCAGCCATAAAAAAAAAATAAAAATAAAAATAAAAAAATAAAAAAAAAAAAACAAGACCCTGACATCTGATAGAAAGTGGTCAGATATGGAGGATCAGTTGCTGAGTGAAGTAAGCCAGGCTATGAAAGATAGGGTATGCATCCACTTAATATATACCGACTATCTGCACTCTATGGTAGAGAGCGAAAGATTGGAGGACATAAAAGCAGTGAAAGTACTTAATGAGAATAAGACAGTGTGCAATGGGGGGAGTGAAGAGAAGAGGATAGAGCAAGATAGCAAGAGAACAAATAGAGAGGCAGGATGTCAGTGGGAAACAAATATGGTTTATTACCTGTTGATGATGACATGTATAGTATTCTCAACTGGATTGGTCTGAGAAGTATTTCATGATAGGTAAAGTCTTTTTACAAGCAAAATGAGAAATAGTGATTGACTGTTTGAAAAAAATAATAATTAGAATGATAATAATAATGATTGGGGAAAACATTGAAAAGATATTGAATGATGAAGTGGGGAGGTTAATGTCTCTGTACTGACTGACATGCATGGCATTCCCTTTTGAAAAGGCAATGTAATACGCTGTAAAGTTATATGTAATCCAATGTAATATAAAGAAGATTATGATGAGAATACAAATAAATAAATTAATTAAAAAAAAAAAAAGACAATGTTTTAGGTCTAGTACTCATTAAGATAAAATTATAGAATCACTGTCTTTTGCCTTGTAAGAAGATACCATGTCTCATGTTGCTTATCTCACAGGTTTAAGATGTTATGTTCTATTTCTTGGCCTCTGGGCTGAAACCAAGTGAAGAATCTGTATGAACATTATAAAGTAATGACATGTAGTGACATATGAACACAACAAGCTGACTAAATTATTATTTACCCAAAGAAGTTGCCTCATTCTACATAGTCATTTATTTTCAGTGCTAACAGATATGAACTATTAAGAAGTCAAAATAATTTAAGTATATAGTAAATCATATAATTCACTTTATGTCATTTTATTACAGTACCATTATAGGGGGGAGACTGCTACATCTTTTTACAGATATTGAACATGCTAATTATGCTTTGATGAGTTTATACTCAATTGTACACTTTATTAATTTAACCACATTTACATAGGCCTATTAATCCAGTAAAAGGATAAGAAATGTGCATTTCTTAAAAAGTTTATTTTATTTCATGAGAAAGAATGGCACGAGACCCCAACTGACAGACACACATACACACACAAGAACACATTCCATCAACAGTGTTTTGTAATGCTGGGATCCCATTCCCCAAGCCCTCTCTAGCTAGTCAAGATCTTGGGCCTACACAGCACACTTGGTTCGTTTCAAGTCAACTCCAGATCCTAACCCAAGACTGGCCATGTGTCCCAGCACTGCATGTTTTCTTTTTTCTTTCTTTTTTTTTTTTTTTTTTTTTTTGAAAGGTTTTTATTTATGGCAAGCGGCACCAGGAAGAGAGAGACAGAGAGATAGAAAGCGAGGAATCACCGCCCCCAGGGGGGATGGCCATGCCACAATCCCTTCTCCTCCATTCTCCTCTTGGGATCTTGGGCACACATGTATGTACACGCGCCTGGCATGAGTTCAAGCAACCGGGTCCGGGACTCGAACCGCAGTCGACTACATGGGAGTCCAGCAACAAAGCTATTATGCTAACTGCTGGTCCCAGCACTGCATGTTTTTTAAAGACTAGCACTAACCAGTTATACCTAACAAAGCATCTTAATACAGTCATACACATTTCAATCAGTGATGGACCATGCGAACTGGACCACTCTGCCAACGAGGCAGTAACCATACTCTTTGATGTTCACACTATGACAAAATCACCTAATGACTCAATTTTTAGAATTTATACTCATTGTTAAGCAATGCAAGACAGTAGGTGTGACAGTTCCCACTAAGGAACATAGCCATTAGTTATCCAAGTATTTTTTTTAATTTTTATTTTTTTGAGAGGTTTTCACTATAGGGCACGTGCGCTCACCAGACAGATAGAGAGAGACATAGAGATAGAAAGCGAGAAATCACCCCCCAGGGGGGATGGTCATGCCGCAATCCCTTCTCCTCCATTATCCTCTAGGGATCTTGGGCACGCACGCACACGTGCCCAGCATGAGTTTTAAGCCACCAGGTCCGGGACGCAAACCGCGGTCAACTAAGTGGGAGTCCAGCGACATAGCCATTACGCTAACTGCCGGTTCCCTTATCCAAGTATTTTTAACGTTATTCTTATGGAAAGCTATATTCTTGACAGAAATATCTAAAATGAAAGTGACTTATTCATTAAAAAAAAGAAGTTATGATGAAAGCTATGTTTTAAGCACAGGCCTGACATCTAGTTTTCTGTAGAAATTTTAGATGCCATTTTGAAAACTCTAACATTACATAAAATCTTTTCAAAAGGACAGGGAAATATCACATAAATTTTATTTAATTGGCATATATAATTCCAAAGAAAAATTTTGAAGATCCTGTCTTCATAATTTCAGTTCATATTCTAGTACAATAGATTAAAGTGTGGTAATATTCAACAAGCCATGAATGATTCTAATGGTGATCCTGGAGGGAATTACAACTTATTTATCCAAATGGACAGTGTGGCGTGGCTACTCAGAAGGAAGCAGTAAATTCTAGAATAATCACCATAAGTCATGTCAGACTAAGCCCCTTCTCTTTACTAAAAGGGTCATGGAAAATCTGTAAGCAATGTTTACTATGCTATAAAGCATTTAGTGATAGACCACATCGGGAGTTTTCTGTCAGTATTTTCCATAGAGAAAGGACCAATATATCACTTACAGCTCTAGGGTCTCATCTTTACAGTTCCATGTTCAGAAAATACTCTTCCCCACCAGCTTCCACAGAAATATCCCAGAATATGTTTCTGGGCCAGTCCAGATCAGGTTATGGATACTGTCAAAACGACAGATGTGTCATCAGAAGGAAATACATAAAAAGATGCTGGTTGAAGATGAGAGCCAACACCAAAGGGTGTCAATTAATAGAAAGGTCATAGTGGTGTAGTTACACTGTTCTATACTTGGTTCTGTCCAATAATTTTTTTTAATTGGGAAAATATACAGAAGTATTCAAATACTTAGTGCAAGATCAAAAGTTTTCAAGGGAGAAAGTAACATATCCAAACAAAGTTAAGTGTAAAGACTTAAAAAAAAAAAAAAAGTTTAGACCCAGCAGTGGCGGCACAGTGATACTGCAATGCTCTGCAATGGTGGAAGCCAGAAGGAAGATGGAGGTTTGGTTCCCAGGTCAACCATGTGCATGCTGTGATCCTGGGTGGCTGAGAAGACTAGAGGGAGGATCGCAATCTAAGAGTCTGTTGATGCTTGTCTTTCTCTTCATCCTTCCCTCCTTCCTTCTCCTTCTCACTCGCTCGCTCTCTCTCTCTCTCTCTCTCTCTCTCTGTGGAAACAAATATTTATAAATTAACTTTTTATATATTTATTTTTTATTTTTCTATTTTTTTCTTTTCCTTTTTAGAAAGATTTTTGCCATAGGGCACATGTGCTCACTGGAGAGACAGAGAGAGACAGTCAGAAAGCAAGAAGTCACCCCCTAAGGGGTATTGTCATGCCACAATCCCCTCTCCTGCATTCCCCTCTTGGGACTTGGGCATGCACACGCACCTGAATGGTGTGAGTTTTAAGCCACCAGATCTAAGACTCGAACTGTGACTAACTATATGGGAGTCCAGCGACACAACCATTATGCCATCTGCTGGTCCCTAAATAAACTTTTTAAAAGTCTAACACAACAAATTGAGGAGAGGAATGGAAAGGGAAACCATTGTGTAAGCAAAATAGGGATAAAGAATACATGATTGTCATAAAAATGAATGTAGCCTCATGGTATTTTAACAGAAGCTTAGGATATACAAGTCACAGTTCTGATCTATCTGCATCAGTCAGATCACAATGAATAAAGAATTTATTGGGTTATCAGAAAAGCTATGACTCATTTTTGCACAGAAAATCAAAGAAAAATGTCATGACTTTTCTGATGACCCAATAGTTTAGGACTATCTCTTTAAGAAGTGGAGAAATAAAGAATATCATATTCAGGAGGCAGCAACTAAAAAAATACTAAAGCCTAACAACACATTGCATAATACATTAATGACTTTCCAATTCTGAAAGTAAATAATCTACCAGTGGAAAAAGGCTTCTTTCAGAATATTTTCATGGGCACGTCTAAGAAAATTTTAAGGAAGACAACAGTTTTTTAGAGCTAATACATTTTGCTGTTCTTTTAATTTTCCTTTAGCAAACATAAAGATAGCTAATGAGAGTTACCTTTTATTTATTGAGCATTGGGTTTGAGCATTGAGTTAAGACATTGTCCCTAAATCCTCATACAACTGCTGAGTTAAGTAAATACTACTATCCCTGTTCTGTAGACAGGTTAAATAAATTGACCATGGTCACAGATCTGTTAGCAAATGGCTAACTAAAAATCTGAATCCTGTATCTGACTCCACAGATCATGCTTTTATACTACGTCAAGCTACATGCATATTAAAGATCAAGTTGCTGCATATAAAAATATCCAAATTATAAAATACATGCAATAATAATAATAAATAAATAAAACTAAATAATTCTTTAAAAAAAGGTAGGGGCTGGCAGGTGGCCATGGTGGTTAAGGTATGGGACCCCCACATGGCCGACCATGATTCAAGTCCTGAACCTGGTGGCTTGTCTTCTTAATCTACCTCTCTCTCTCTGGTCAAATTGAAGAATAATAATAAATTAATAAAATTAAATTAAGTAATTCTTAAAAAATAAAAAAATCCAAACTAATCTTGAGATACTACTGTGTACCTCTAAAATAGAAAAACTTAAGCATCTTCTAATGATGAGTAGATAATTAAACTAGTACTCATTGAGGACCAGCAGGTGGTGTGGTGGCACTGGACACTCCCACATGGTCAACCACTGTTCAAGTCCCGGACCTGGTGGCTTTCTCTCGCTCGCTCTCTCTCTCTCTCTCTCCCTCCCTCCTTCCCCCTCTCTCTCTCCATCCCTCTCTGGTCAAATTAAAATAAATGAATAAATAAATTAAATTAAATAATTCTTTTTTTTTTTAGAGGTTTTCGCTATAGGGCGCGTGCGCTCGCCAGACAGACAGAGAGAGACAAAATCACCCCCCAGGGGGGATGGTCACGCTGCAATCCCTTCTCCTCCATTCTCCTCTCAGGATCTTGGGCACGCACGCACATGTGCCCGGCGTGACTACGTGGGAGTCCAGCGACATAGCCATTACGTTAACTGCTGGTTCCAAATTAAATAATTCTTAAAAAAAAAAAAAACCTATTACTCATTGATAATACTGCAAATCAGCACAATGGTTGAAAAGTAATGTCAATTTGTGTAGCTCCAAAATGTTCACACCCTTTCCACAAACACTAGGGAAGTTCATAAGCTTCTATTCATTAATCATAGTTCTGGCAATTTAGTTCAAAGAAATTATTCAGCAGAGACGGAAACATTCATTCGCAAAAATATGCAGTTCTATCTATAAAAATTTCAGAGCAATCTAGATGCCCAACATTTAATGGGTAAAATAAGTTATGACATAGTTACACAGAGGAATATTTATGTATTTCTTTCAAGATCATGCAAGGGGTCAGCAGATGATGTAGTGGTTAAGGTGCTGGATTCTCACCTGGCCAATCATGGTCCAGTACCAGATCTGGCAGTTTGAAAATCATACGGGGTATAGATGCATGTATGCCCAAAATCCCAAGAAGAGAATGGAGAAAAAAAAGACTGTGGCGTGGCCATCTGCCCTGGGAAATGATTTCTCACTTTCTCTCTCACCATTTATCTCTCTCTCTCTTTCCAGAAAGTGTATGTACCCTATTGCAAAAAAAAAAAAAACTAAAATCAATTAATTAATTGAATTTAAAAGATCATGCAGAAATATAGGGAAGACACATGCCTTAAATAAAAATAGAAAAAAATTTTTATGTAAAAACATATGCATATAGGGGCTGGCAAGTGGTGTGGTGGTTAAGGGTGCTGGACTCCCATATGGCCGACCACGGTTCGAGTCCTGGACCTGGTGGCTTATTTTCTCACTTTCTGCCTCTCTCACTGTCTCTTACCCTGTCCCTCTCTGGTCAAATTTAAACAAATAAATTAATTAAATAAAATAATTTTTTAAATCATATGCATATAAATAAGGATGAAAGGAATAAACAATAAACAGGTATTATGGTAACAGCATTATCGATGATTTTTATTTTTTTAATTGTCTTTAATGTTAACATGCTATTATTAAGTATAAAAAGTGGGTTATATGGTTTAAACAATGGCACAGTAGTTGGGACCAGCAGTTAGCATAATGGCTATGTCACTGGACTCCCACGTAGTCGACTGCAGTTCGAGTCCCGGACCCAGTGGCTTAAACTCACGCCAGGCACGTGTGCATGCGTGCCTAAGATCCCGAGAGGAGAATGGAGAAGAAGGGATTGTGGTATGGTCATCCCCTCTGGGGGGTGATTTCTGGCTTTCTATCTCTCTGTCTCTCTCTGCCTGTCTGGTGAGTGCACACACCCTATAGCGAAAACCTCTCAAAAAAAAAAAAAAAATCAATGGCACAGTAGTAAAGCACAACATTCTGTGAGGCCAACCCAAAGAATGACCCATGAGAGGGTTCTAATGTGCACCCAGAGAACTCCCTCACCAATGCCCATGATCTGGGGCTCACTAAGGCAGAGGCTGGGGAGTGGATCACGGCATCAGGACCCTGCTGTGCTCCATCTCACTCACTCATGAAATAAACAAATGTTTAAAAAGCAAGTTATGGGGCCAACCAGTGGAATGGTGGTTAAGGCAGCTAGATCCCACGTGGCCAACTGTGCAGCTGGAGATCCAGACCTAGTGGCCTGGGTGGGTACAACATGCTCACACTGCCAAAATCCAAAGAGGAGAAGGAAGAAAAGGGACTGCAGCATGACCATCATCCCTAGCAGGTGCTTTCTTACTTTCCTCCTCTGTTTCTCTCACTAGTGAGACAGAAATTTAAAAAAAAAAAAAAAAAAATTAAGCAAATCATCATATGATAATGATACCATTTTTGTAAGTTTCTGAGACTTGCTTTACCCATGTATATAAGGAGTGAGAGGTACAGCCCCTAAAAAGCCTCTACTACACTTGTGACAACATTCACACCTGTAGCCAGAAAATTTTGTTATTTAAAACAACAGTAACCATGGCCCTAGGATATGATTTCAGAGGAAGAGTCACTCAACAAACATTTTTGAGTGTCTACACATGCCAGTCCAGTTTCAGCCACTGGGGCTATAATAAACAAAACAGACAAAAATCCCTACCCTCTTGGAGCTTACACCCTAGCAGAGACATACAATAAACAACATGAATAGGTAAAATAAATAGCACATTTGATAATGGTAAGTGCTAAGGAGAAAAGCAACGCCAGGAAGGTGGACGGAGTGTGTGTACAGACTGCTATCTTAAACTGAGAGGCAACAGACGGTTGCTCTAAAAGATGTCTAGTTGAAGACTGAAAGATGGACAGGAGTAAGCAATGTGGTTACCTGAGGACAGAGCATTCCAGACAGGGGGAGCAGCAAGTGCAAAAGCCCCTCAGAATGCCAGTCCAAGGATGCTAATGTGCCAAAGCCTGAGAAGTTAATTGGACAACCTATACCTAGTTCCCCTCAGCAGAACAGCTCTAAGTTCTCCAACACTGCTCTGAGCCTGCTCTGCCTCAGCTGGGTCAGTTCACGACTGCTTTTACTAACAAATCCTGCAATGATAGTTTCTCACCTATAGGTGCTTAAGCATCTCATTTTTACTCACTTACTTACTTATTTATTTTAATTTGCCAGAGGGCACATGCACTCCTCCAGAGAGACAGAGAGAGGGAAAGTAAGAAAGCATAGTCCATGGGGGATTGGTGGCACCAAAATCCCCTCTCCACTTCTTCCTCCTTTCAAGATTTTGGGCACCATACTCTGAGAGATTTTCAAGCCACAAATCCGGGACTCAAAGTGCACTCTTAGCCATGTGGGATCCAATTGCCTTAACCATGAGGCCATGGGCTGGCTGGCACCTCATTTTTATTGTGATGATCCAAACAGAGCTAGCCCATGGGTCATCCTAAGGGTTTCATGAAACTCCAGTCCCTTCAGTGACTCATCCTAGTCCTTTCCAAAACACTCGGTAGAGTGAAAATGGGAACAGTGAAGCAAGCCCATTCAAAGTTTGATTTGAAAAGAACAGATCTTAGAAAAGAAAGCTGAATTTGGAGGTTGCAAAAAAACTGTTGAAGGGTTTGTGGGAAGGAAGTACAGGAAGTAAAAGCTAGAGATATGAAAGAACCTCTAAGTAAAGGAATTTTAATCTGTTCCCTGTGCCGGAATATAATCTCTGCCAAACTCCCAAATTTTCAATAAAACTCTTTTCTAAATAACTGCTTTGTGACAGATGTTTTGGAGAAATCAAAACAGATACGAGAAATGGGCTCAAGAGACATGATGAAAGTGGGGTCTAAAAGAGTCAAACAAAGAAGTGAAATAAGTTGTGAGTGAAAGAAGCACGAACTCCATAAAACTCCTCAGAATTATCTGGGAAAGAAACTGTTCCCAACAATAACAGACTGGGGCTTTAAAAAGGATGAAGAATCCACATAACCTGGTAGGCCTCATTATACCCAGCTAGATTACACCCGCTCAAGAGAGGAATAGGTAAAACAAGAAAGATATTTAAAAGCATACTTCAGACCTAACTCTTTAAGGACAATAAGAACTGAAGAACAGAGAATACAGAGATTCTGGATATAGCTAATAAAGTGAATGAAGTTCCAAACCCAGGAATGAGGATGGCCTGTTGAAAGAATGGTGTAGAAATTGGCCTATTTGGAACACAGACTACCCAACTGGCAGGCAATGGCATGTAAGATTAGCCAAGTAAAGTGAGACCAGGTTAAGGAAGGCTCTGAAATTCAGGATGAGAAATCTGAACTTTACTTGACAAGCACTGATGGGAAAAGAAATCGCTTTGTTCTGTTTGTTTATCTAAGATAACAAAATACTATGCCAGTGTAGACTGGTCCCTTTCCCTGCCTTCTAAAATTAACCCACTGATTTCTCACTACCCAGTTCATATTACATAGTCTCGGGGACACAACTATCACTTTTATGAAGATAAGGCCTCTATTTATGTTGTACTAATCCCACACACACAACTGTCTACATATCCATCACTCTTAAAAGTTCTCATCACTCATCCAACTTTATAAACACTGAGTATCTAGCCCATGATATAGACAAACTGGAGATTTAAAGATGACTCAGTCCCAGTCCCCAAGAAACTCAGGGTTTGACGCAGGCAGAGCCAAAGAAACAAATCAGTACAACACAGAGTGGTAACTGCAACAGTGGAGGAATGCTTAGAGTGTCATGAAAGGAGAGGACACCTTCATCAGTTTGGAGACTGGGGAAAGATGAAAACACCTAAGACAAAGTGCTGACTGAGCTGAGTCTTGAGAGAAAATAAATCTCAAAGGCTGAGAGTGACAGTGACTACAATTAGAGTGAAAAAGCTGGGCAGGGTCTGTCATACTCAGAAACAAGTTCATTCCCATGGCTGGCTGAGTAGAAAAAAATAGCCAAGGACCAAATCATGAATGCGAGAAGTCTGTATTCTGAGGTGAAAGACTTTTAAGAAGAAAAGTTACAATCATGTAAATATTGCTTAAAAAGAACTCCAGTGGCAGTGGAAAATGGATTGAAGAGCATTACTAACTTTCTTCCTATTATACCTGGAACAAAAAGCTGACAAAGGCTGCTGTAACACTCATCTTATCTCCGGTTACTCATTCCCATCCCCTTCCTAGGCTTAGCTCACATCCTTCATAAAGCCTCCCCTAACTCTTCCAATCACATTAATCTCACTGTTGTCAGAACTTCTAAGACATGTCTCTCTATACCTTCATTCTGCCATAACCTTGTTTTTTTAACTACTTTCTGTTTAAATTTCTTCTCCCTAACAAGAATGTAGGCTTCCCGAGAAAAGATAAATCCTGTAATATAAGTCTGAAACAGACACTTCCTTTGAACTGAATAAATGGCTCTCTTCATCCATAAACTCTACTTCTTCCCATAAGTAATAAACAAAATAAAATGTATAATAAACTCAAAAAAGCACAACAGTGAGGGTTAGACATGAATGAATGAATACAAGGGAGCTTTCTAGGGAGATTAAAATATTCAAACACAGAGTGTGTTATACAAATGTGTCTATTTGTTTGAAAAAAATGTACAACTAAGATTTGTACATTTCAATGTATATAAATTTTACTTAAAACCTATAAAAATAAGGAATGAAGAACAGGTGGCGATAGATGAAAAAAGAATAGCAGGATGTTGGTACTTCTTGGGTAAAGTGTACAGGTGGTCATATTTTCTATTTACTTTGTAAATGTGAGAAATGTTCTATATTAAAAGGATACCTACACACACCAGATTTAACTAGGTGGAAAAATCTACATTAACAAAAATTTAAAATAACTCAGAATATTAAATTACTAATTCTCCTTACGTGTGGGACAATGCTACATAACTTTTAAAATGGTTTTATTAGTTCTATCGCTTATCCAATTCTGAAAGAACATATATTTTAAGACTAACCTAACAATATAGACAAAAGAAGGACAAGCAGTCACAGGTTCCTTAACGCAGAACCAGATATTAAAATGTATTAGTCTTGTTAACAACGACAGCCAAAAGGCCAGTGAAAGACGAAGTCAGAACTGTCTTTAAGTTTATTTATTTATGCCATAAGCAAGAAAGACAAAGAGAAAACATTCCCAATGGTCTTGAAGGCGCCATCGACTTCCAGTCTCCAGGAGGCCGGATCACGGGCCTGCACGTGCCTGGCATACTCAGGGATGTCTCCGGACACGTGGGTCAGCTGCACAGAGCATCATGTTTTACCCACTGTGCCATTGTCTGGCCCCTAAAGTTAGAAATTTTTCATCTTCAAACGGTGATACCAAATGTAGTGACTGAAAGGTAGTCGTTAAGATTCTGAAAGTATGACATCTGCAGAGACTCAGCGCCATTCTTAATGGTTTTAACATAGTTCAATCATTTTATCTCAGTGATTTAAACTTCACATTTCTCTGCTTATCATCTGAATTTTCCTCCAACACAATATTTAATATATAAAAGATATTCATTACTAGTCCCAACACAAAAAATTAATGACAATCTTTTGTTCAATAGTTTAGCTGCTGCATAATTTAATCTCCCCAAAAGTTCACGAAGTTTCTCAAGAAGAGATTTGGAAAACAGACAGCTAAAACTATTTGGTAAGACAAATTCTACTATACTACTTGACTAGTATTGCTACTATCTCCCATTAGATTATGCTTCAAATTTCCCTTACTCAATAACCTATGGTATAATACATCTCTACAAGACTAATTTTGGGTTGTGACTGGAAGGGGGCATGAAGAAAGTTTCTGGGTGCTGATAATATTCTGTTTCTTGAGCTAGGTGCTGATTACGCAGGCATGTTCAAGTTGAGAAAATTCAACTACACTTATACATATGTTCCTAGGTGTATATGATACACCATTAAAAAAAAAGTTTTATAGAAAATCATGGAAGTGAGGTCATAAGGTGGTGGCATGGCGGTTAAGGTGCTAGATTCCCACATGGCCAGTCATGGTTTGAGTGCCAGACCTCACAGCTTAAAAATCACGCAGGGTGTGTGTGCACCAGATGTGTGTGCATGCAGGCCCAAAATGCCAAGGGGAGAATAGAGAAGGAACTGCGCCCAGGCCATCCCCCCTGGGGTGGTGATTTCTGACTTTCCCTCTCACTGTCTCTATCTTTCCAGTGAGCTAATGAGCCCTAAGGCAAAAAACTAAAGAAAACAAATCAGTAAAGTAATGGAGAGCTGTTAGAGCTGCACTTCAGAGTCCCGCTCCCCATATTAAAACATTTGTTCTATGCACTGAAAAATTTATCTCCAAAAATGTAATTCGTTAAAGCATTTAACATTTTCTACTAACATTTTCCCAAGTAACAGGTAACTTTCACCACCAACTGGGAGCTCAGAAAGCACACACTGCAAGAATTATTTTACATTTTCGAAAATTAATCCTCTTAAAGGCAAACTTAATAGAAAAAAAGTGAACAAATACTGTGCTGTCCACATTATGATGTAAATCGTTTTCAACTTCGTAATCAGATTTACAAAGAAAAAGAAAGGCCACTGCTTCAGACTTTAGTAATATAAAGAAGATAAAAGGCCAGAAAGAACTTTGTGGAAAGAGGACTGTGACCTAGAGTCCACCTGTCAGTTCTTTAGTACAAATTCTACTACTAATTAGATATTTAAGGGAAATCAAAAGCAAGAGGCAAAGTATCTGACCAGAGGGATGAATGAAATCAAATGTACGAAAGCAAGTATGTCAAGATTTAACATGAAATATCTAATGACCGGCAAGAATGCTTAGGAAGTGATATTCTTTGATTCAATGCTGAAGTGTCGCCCAGCAAATAAAAACTGTTATGCTGTAATCCCACAAGTATACCTAAATTCTCTCTCTTCCTTTTTCTAATCTTAGAACCTCCCAAGTTAAATCTAATCATTAAAATTTCTTTGCTGCAGAAGCAATGGAGCGTAATTAAAAAGGACCTCCGTTTCTCGCGTAAAACACACTTTCACCTACAGAGGCAAGGGGAGGGAACCTTGTTCCCCAAAGATCACAGAAGCGATTCAGTCATGCCAGGTCGTTCAACGATCTACCCACGGAGGATCCCTTCAACAGGCAATCGTGCCAGGAGAGCCACGATAGTTCACAAGAAGCCCCTTGGCGATATTCAACAGCAATCACTCGAGAATCGAACCCAACCTCGTTCAAGTGACTCAGACCACGGTGTTCAGCCTGGCAAATCCAATCCCATCCTCAAATCACCCACCCACGTCCAATGCCTGGCAAGTCCAATCCGCATTCTCAAATCACACATCCACGTCCACGGAACAAACCCTTCACTGTAGACAGCAAACTAGCACACGCCCAGAAAGTTGATTCAGAAAGAGGTGGTCTGGCAAAGGAGAGGGCATGGCGCTCCGCTCTCCCGCCCTCGACCACAGGCATGGGTGGAAAGACCCGCACTCTCGGGGGCAGAGAGCGAGGCCGGGCAGGAGGACGCGGAAGCCGGGAATACCCGGACACCCCGACATTGCAGCCTGGCAGCGGCCACGGCCGGCCCTCTCTCCGCCTGACCCCGCAGGCAGAGACCCGACGGCCAGGATCCGGGGAGGGAGAGCTCCAGCGGCGCCTGCTCGGCCCGGGAAGGCGGCGCGGCCACCGGCCTTCTTACCCATGCAGGCCGAGAGCGCGGCGCCGTTTGTGGAGCAGGCACAGCAGCAGGA
>NW_006203868.1:1085121-1098174 GCF_000334495.1 Tupaia belangeri chinensis
CCGGAAACGCGGCGCCGGGACGCAGTGGCTCCTTGCTGCAGCGCTTCACCCCGGGAGGCTTGGCGCTTGCCCCCGCAGTCCTCTAGCCCCCACCCTCCGCGCACACACCCTAGCTTTCACAAGAACTGGAAGAGCAGGCCAGGACCCTGTGGCTCCTGCTTCTCCACCGCACACCCTGCGTAGGGCCGTTTCCACCCTCTTAAAGGAGCCGGGGAGGAACGGGGCGGCCTCATCCCCGAGCTCTCACGAAACACTGGCGGCGCCCTGGTAATTGAGACGAAAACCCAATGGTCGGGAACGCCGAGGAGGTGTAGGGAGAGGTGGGAAGAATCACTACAGGAGGAATACCCTTTCCCAAGCCAGTGTTTTTCCAAAACTTGGGTTTTAATCTGGGAAATGCTGGATTCGGCTTGGTAAATCTGGGTCATGGCTTTACACGTTTTTTAATGAAATTGAGACGAATGGAACACAATAGAAAAATCTCGGAAGTGCATCACGTGGTGAGGGAGTTCTGAAAACATTCCAGTTTTTCGTATGTATCACGGATGGTGATATAAAATGTATTTATGTAGGTCTGGCCAAACAAAGTTTGAAAAACACTGCTTTTTGCCAAGGGGCATGCAGAAATAACAATCACGCATTGTATTAATGCTGGCCTTACTCCCAGAATGGAAAGGGCTGTACAGATTACAACATTCTTGTGTCTGACCCTATTATGCAAAAATTTTCACTTGCTTTTAGCCTATTGTACATACATGCAGTAACAGTGAATTGCTGTTTATCGTTGAGGAAATGAGAGACACCAGTGCACCTGTGAGAAAATAAGTTCATTGCACCTTCCAAGATACACATTTCAAAGTAACCTACACATGAAAGTAGCCTACAAAACAGGTGCCCCAGATGTTTTCTCCCTATCAGTGAGTGGTTGCCTAATACAAGTTCTGACAATCGCAAAGATCAGATACAGTCAGGTCTGTGTAGGGGTGCTCAACCTCAATTCTCAATCATGCAAAAGTGGAGCCACTAAGTCTCCCTTTGCCACGTGGACATTTTCATGACCTCAGTTAACAGTTAGATAATTAGGTATGGTTGGCACAGAGAATACAAGGTTGAACAAATCATAATCTCTGTTCTCCAGAGGCTGCTAGAGAAGAAAAACATGATCAAAAAATCATAAACGTGTTAAGTGCCTTATTAGAGGCACTAGGGAGAGCACAAAGGAGAAGATGCTTACGTCGTCCACATCTTTCAGTTAAAGTTGGAGAGCGAAGGTGATTTCCAGCTGAATCCTAAAGGAGGAATGAAGTTGTTCAGGGGGAGGACAGGAGGGAAAATTACTAATTCACTGATTAATTGCAGAATGATGTTAAAGTGTTGGGCACCTTGGGAGAAAGTGACTGGGAACAACTCTTCTTGGAGTTTTTAGTGAAGCCAAAGTGCATGCAAGGTTACTCAAAAGTATCATCTGAGGAAATGGATTTTCAAACAATCAGAAAAGTTAGGATGGACCGAAGGGACAAGATATTCTAAAAGCTACTCTTGTTCAAGAAGCATGGGAGAGTCTAAGAAAGGAAATTAAGTGTACGAACCTAGATAATTTTAGCTGTTGATAAAGCCCATCTGGTAACCAAGGACAAACCTTGAAACCCAATAGGTTTATTGACTTGCTTCAGCAAGGAACAAACACAGTTGTGGACAGGTTTTTTAAAAAAGAGGACAAAGTAAAGGACCATTACAGTATTGAGGGAAGAGAGGAATACAGGTTAAAATCTAAATGAAGCAGCAGCTGATAGTCTATAAGGAAATCATATCTGTATGTACCATCAAACCCGTGTTGAGAAGCAGACTCAAGGTTCTGTTTCCTTGGAAGCATAAATTTAAGGTAAATGTAGAATATTGGGTCTGAAATCTCTTATCTGAACTTCTGTGCTGTACATTGAGGCTGCTTTTCTAAGTCAAAGTGACCTAGTTTGAATCCTCCAGGTCAATAAGTGTCAGTTCTGTTCTCACTAAAATGATAAGCAAACAACAAAGTACCTGGCGGTCTAAGATGTTAGAGAACAAAGTTTCTCAACACTATGTCCTTTGATAATTCACTAAAGCAATTTTGCAAATTCACTAAATGAGTTGGTTGATAAGTGAGGAACATCAATATAGATACCATGTGGTGTATCATGGTGCCGTAAGGTATGTATTAGGTCGTAGAGAAAGTCTTGATGTCTTTTTCTGTGTTTTTCTATGCAAAAAATGCATCATGACTTTCCTGACATCCCAGTATTTTTCAAGAGATGTTGAACACCACACTAGAATTATGTAATTCATTCATACAAAAAGCATTCATAAGATAAATGCCAAAAAGTGAAAGATACACCATGATACAATAATATAAATCCAGAATAATTGTTTTTATTTATTCCGAATACTATTTTGGATACACGATAAAGTACAGATTTATAAACATGTAGTCGTGCGAGGTTGTGAACACTTCATGTAGTGAATATGCAAGTGCAGGAAAAGGACTGAGAAAGGAGATTTCTCTGCTCTGGAAAACTGATCATAAGTCCAAGCAGTCATTAAACAGGTAAGTTGTTAAGTCAGGAGTGGAAGTACCAAATTAACTAAGTAGAAAAAATGGAGGCTGGCAGGTGGCGTGGTGGTTAAGGGCACTGGATTCCCACATGGCCGACCATGGTTCAAGTTGTGGACCTGGAAACTTGCTTTCTCACTTTCTCTCTCTGTCCTTCTCTGGACAAATTAAAATAAATACATAAATAAATAAATAAAATAAAGTTAAAAAATAATGCTCAAAAATAAATAGAAAAAAATGTGATTTTATTGAGAGATTTTCAGGAACTCTGATTTTTACAGAATTTGAGCTCTTAAAAATAGAGAGGACCAGGGCATGTGGATTTGGGGAGACCGAAAGCCTCTTGAAGAGGTTTTGTGTTAGCTACCTTCCAAGATTGTCCCTGATGATCTTTGTTTCCTTCTATTATTTTTTAAAAGGAATGATTTTAATTTTTACTATTATTATTTTTTAATTTGACCAGAGAGAAAGGGGGAAAGTGAGAAAGCAAGCTGCCAGGTCTGATGCTTGAACCTTGATCAGCCATGTGGGAGTCCAACACCTTAATCACCATGCCACCTGATGGTCCCATGCTTCCTCATATTCTTGTCCTTGTGTTATATCCTTCAAATGTGAGCTGGTCTGTGTGACCAAAAGAGCATGATGAAGGTAATGATGTGTTATTTTTTTTCTTTTTTTGGAGAGGTTTTTTTCGCTATAGGGAGCGTGCGCTCGCCAGACAGACAGACAGAGACAGAAAGCGAGAAATCGCCCCCCCCCCAGGGGGGATGGTCACACCGCAATCCCTTCTCCTCCATTCTCCTCTGGGATCTTGGGCACGCATGCACATGTGCCCGGCGTGAGTTTTAAGCCACCAGGTCCAGGACGCGAACCGTGGTCGACTACGTGGGAGTCCAGCAACATAGCCATTACGCTAACTGCTGGTTCCCCATGATGTGTTATTTTTGAGGCCAGGTGATAGAAGGTATCATGGCAGGGCCAACAGGTGGAGTGGTGGTTAAGGGTGCTAGATTCCCACATGGCTGACGACGGTTTGAGTCCCAGATTGAAGAGATTTAGGAGAAGGAATAATAAAAGCAAAGATACAGAGAAGATACAAAGAAGATTGAGAAAGATAACTGGATTGGTGTAAACGGAAGTTCAGGGAGAGATGTGAAATGAGAGAAAAGATTGAAAAGTTTGATTGAGGTCTACGTGTGGAGGGTATAAAACAACAGGTAGGATTTTATTCTGCAAATGAGAGGGAATATTACAGGTTTAGGGGAAAGGCAATGACCTCTGCTTTCTTTAAGGAAGATCATGCTGGTAGCAGTGTGTAGGATGAGTTGAAGGAGGAAGCAGAGAGACCAGTTGGACATTTAAATAATCAAGGCAAAAGGTGTGGATCAACTGAATCAGGGCAGCACAGAACAAATAGGAGGAAAAGGACTCTGTGGGTTCAAATCAGATGGGGATAGATAAGATTATTAATTAATGAGAAGAAAACCCTTAAATTTCCTGGCTGAATACCTAAGAGGATAGTATCTACCCACCGTCAGAGGCACAGACCTGGTGCACAGTTGCCAGGGAATCCAAGTAAATAATGAGATGCAAAGAAGTAAATTCCTCATTTGTTTCTCATCACCAAGATAAACCCCAAGATCCTTAGCATCTCCCACAAAGCCAGTTATGGTACAAGCTCTGCCTATCTCTCCAAATTCCTCTGCCTTGGTATCCCTCCCCGCCAGCAGATGTGTTCTACCCCCATCTATCCTACCTTAAGAGACAAATGTCTGCTACTGTTCACTTCTAAGAACATTCCTTAACAGTCTATTCTTTCTACCTGAAATGCCAATCCCTTCCTATCCTAAATCACCACCCTAACTCAGTTCAACCTTTAAAATGAAGCATTGTCGTCTCTTCTGAACAGTCTTTTCTGACCACTCTTCCTCAGCCCTCTCCCCTTCTGCCAGGTTAATCTCTCTCACCTTGTACTACTTCTGTTTCATAGATAATCCTGTTCTCAAGTACTATGGTATTTGCGGAGGCAGATCGTAAAGCTTTTTTTGAGAAGTTGCTCATCATTTTTTTGTGTAAACACCTCAGTTCACTAAGAACAGATCACCTTTGCCTAGAAAAATGTCCTTTGTGAATCTCCTCTTACTGATGCACATAGAAAATAGGTACCCATTGCATTGTGGAAAGTGGCTAACGGAACACCCTGACGAATCAGTCCCTCCAAAAATCCCTAGTTAACTCAAACTGGTATTGGGAGAGTTTGCCCAGCAAAGTCTCTTGGGAGGAAAGATAATGAGTTCTTAACCTCGTCCCCTCTGAGGTTCAGTGTTATTAGAACCTTTCTGGTAGACTGAGAGAGTCCTGTCTCACTATCTCTGTGTACTGAAGAGGAACTCTTCAAAAGCAATGGGGGACGAGAAGGTAGTATGGTGGTTAAGGTGCTGGACTCCCACATGACTGATCACTGTTTGAGTCCTGGACCTGGCAACTTGCTTTCTCACTTTCCCTTTCTCTCTCCCTCTCTGACCCTCTTTGATAAAATTTAAAAATAAGGGACCAGCAGTTGGCATAATGGCTATGTCACAGGACTCCCATGTAGTTGTTCACAGTTTGAGTCCTAGACCTGGTGGCTTAAACTCACACTGGGCACATGTGCATGTGTGCTCAAGATCCTGAGAGGAGAAGGGATTGTGGTGTGGCCATCCCCCTTGCGCCAGCTCATTTTCTATCTCTGTCTATGTCTTTCTGGCGAGTGCACACGCCCTATAGCAAAAACCTCTCAAAAAATTTTTAAAAATAAATAGTAACAAAATTTAATAAAAATAATGCTTAAAAAACAGAAGTAATGGGAAGTCTGGGCTGCCAGAACAGAGCCAGAGCCTAGTAGCTAGAGGGAGAGCTGGTTGCTGCATAGCATATGGCCAAGCCCTTAAGGTCATCCCAATTCAGTCACTTAGGAAGAGGTTTTTGCTATAGGGCGCATGCGCTTGACAGAAAGACAGAGAGAGACAGAAAGTGAGAAATCACCCCCCAAGGGGGGATGGCCACGCTGCAATCCCTTCCCCTCTTGGGATCTTGGGCACGCACGCACACATGCCCGGCGTGAGTTTAAGCCACCAGGTCCAGGACTCGAACAGCAGTCGACTACATAAGATTTCAGCAACATAGCCATTACGCTAACTGCTGGTCCCAGGAGCTACCTATATATTTTTAATAGTTTCTTTCTTTAAGTTTATTTCTTTCATGAGTGAGCAAGCCAGCCAGAGAGAGAGAGAGACAGTATCCTCAACAGGATCTTCATGCTACAGCCCACCCCAGCTTCTGTCAACGCCAGCTCATGGGCATGCACATGCCCACAGTTTTCAGGAAGGTCTCCAGATGCAAACTGGGAACTTTCCCGTGTAGGATAGCCTCACAGAGCATTGCATTTTACTGCTGTGCTAACATATGGCCCCACTACCCACTTTTTTCAAGAACAATCTCCAAACGTAGGGAAACCTTGAGAGTCAGCCCCTGTACAACCTGTGCATCCAGAACCATGGTAGGAGATCAAAGAGACTTGGCATCGAGGAGACCAGTCTGCAAAATGGCAATACCAGCTGGCATTCAGAGATTTTTGGTAGTCAAATCCCTAGTCAACAGACTGCTTAGAAGCTTCAGTTCTCTCTTTTGTCTGGAACCAAGTCTAATCTCATTGGGCTGAATGGCTCCTACAGTTTTTGGTAAATTAAGTGAGAGAAGCAACCTCAGAATTTCCCAATAGTTACTTTTTAATAAGGGCTCAAATTGGGCTGTGAATTGAAAAATAAGTGATCTGTGATCTTAATCCCAGATAGATGAAGCAGGTCATACCAATGAAAACCACATGTACCACACAACAGTACTTCTTTTATTTCTGTATAGTAGGTATATTCTTTGGCCCTGATACAGTGTTGGTACATGAGAGGTATTCAGTAATGTTTGTTGACCTGAACCAATTGAGTTTAGGTGCTAGGAAGAATGCCTGATGGAAATGCTTTAAAAGTAATCAGAAAATTAAAATCCAGTGCTTAAAAATAATCAGTGTGGGGCCAGCAGTCAGCGCAATGGCTATGTCTCTGATCTCCCATGTAGCCCACTGCAGTTCGAGTCCCAGACCCAGTGGCTTAAATTCACGCTAGGCATGTGTGTATACGTGCCGAAGATCCCGAGAGGAGAATGGAGGAGGAGGCATTGCAGCATGGCCATCCCCCCCGGGGGGTTGGTGATTTTTCGCTTTCTGTCTCTCTCTGTCTGTCTGGCAAGTACACGCGCCCTACAGCAAAAACCTCTCCAAAAAAAAAAAAAAGAGTGCTAAACATTTATTCACATGAAAACATTTATTAATAACTTACTGTGTGCCAGGATCAAAGGTCAGTGGTAAGAAAACCAGAATAGTCCTTACCTAAAACAGTCTAGAAGGCTTTCCATGTGACTCCAACGTTAGACAGCATTGGCCTACCACCTGTGTCACCAGGACTGCACCAACTTTGAAACTGAAATGTCGAAAGAGACCATAAGCAAAGCCAAAAGACAAATGGCAAACTAGAAAGAAAAAAAAAAAAAAAAACTGCGATAAGAAAAAAAAAAAAAAAAAAAAACTTTGCGATTTCTTTAGCCAGGAAGGACGTTGGTGTTGAGGCACAGTAACTGCCACGGCTTCCAATGCTTTGGTGAAACCTCAGATGCGTGGCCTTCTGGCCAAGCATCTGCAATTTCATATTATTGGAGCATTCATTGTATCCCTGAGTGTTGCAGCTTTCTACAAGTTTGCTGTGGCTGAAGGAAGAAAGAGCGCATATGCAGATTTCCACAGAAATGTTGACTCCATGAAAGATTTTAAAGCGATGAAGAAGGCTGGTATCTTTCAGAGTCCAAAGTGACTTTGGAATGTAAAGAATGCCATTGGATTGGTGCCAAGTTCCTGAACTATGAAACATGAATACGTAAGCTAAAGAATGGTTTCTCTTGATAAATAAACACTGTGGACAGTTAAAAAAAAAAAAAAAGTGCAGCCTACATTGTGAACAAAACATTCATATCCTTAATTTAGAAAGAACTTGTAAAACTTGAAGAACAAGATTAGAACTCCTGTAGAAAAATGAGCGATTGACAAGAACATAAAATTTACCAAAAGAGATACTCAAATATAACCTTTGAACACACTAGAAGGTGTTCAACTTTACTCATCATAGAAAAATCCAAAGTAGACTATATTAAAGTCCATGTCCCTTTTGCTTCACTTCTCCACTGAAGACAAGAGGGGTCATCAGCAGCTCTACTGAAGCCACCCTTGAAAATTTGGCCAGGGTTCTTTCTCGTGCCAAGTGTGCTCAAACCTGCATGATCCGTTCTGGAAATACGGCTTCAATATGTGTTGTCAATGTCTCTCTTTTTTTTTTTTTAAGAGAGCGTTTTCTTACTATAGGGCATATGCAGTCACCAGAAAGATAGACAGGGAGACAGAAAGTGATAAATCACCTTCCAGGGGAAATGGACAGGCTGCAATCTCTTCTCCATTCTTCTTTTGGGATTTTGAGAATGTACACACATGTGCCCAGCGTGAGTTTTAAGCCACCAGGTCTAGGATTCAAACCACAATCAACAGCCTGCGAGTCCAGAGATGTAACCATTACATCATCTGTGTCCCTTGGCTCTCAGTGTTTTTGTCAGCATTTGAAGAACATAGGCTTCATCAGATTGGACTAAGTGATCTTCCTTGACTGGATTATCCACCCAGTGAAAGAAACCATGGTGGCTATTTGTATATAAAATAAAAATTTCTTTTTAATTTTTAAATTTATTATTATTATTATTTAATTCACCCCAGAGAAAGAGAGAAAATGAGAAAGCAAGCCACCAGGTCCAGGACTCGAACCACAGTAAGCCATGTAGAAGTTCAGCACTTAACCACCATGCCATGCCACCTGCTGGCCCCTGAAATAAATTTTTTTAAAAAAACTTCAATTTATAAGTGTTTTAATGTGACTAGACTAGTTATCGAACTTCCTTTTAAATCTTTTTAAAAATTATCTTCTCAATGGATTTGTCATTAAATATGCTGCTTCTTTTTCCCCAGTGATATAAAGATATTCATGTAGAACTCTAGGGGGGGGGCAAGAAAGTCCATGTCTTACCCACAACGTTGGCAAAAATGTAAAAGCTTGTTATTACTCTGTGGCCAAGCTATGGCGAAAACGGACACCTTTGTATGTTACTAATAGGAACAGAAAGAAATTGAGAAGAATTTGCCAGTACGTATTCAAATATAAAACTACATCTGCACTTAACCTTTTACCCAGAAATCCTACTTCTAGGGGTTTAAATACATGAGGAAGTAAATACAGTTCCAAACACACACACACACACACACACACACACACACACACTCACACCCTAAAGGGGAGAAAAGCACATGCACAAGATTTTATTGAAGTAGCAAAATATTGGAAACTAACCAAATGTTCAAACAGAATATTTATTGAATAATCTAAACTAGAGGATGAAAACATTCTCCCAAGGGGTCGGGAGAAAACAGAGGGGAAGGAATGCAAAGAAATAACACTTCTCTGAGAATATATTTTTGCATAATTTTGACTCTAAAAGCATGTTTATGTTCTATGTATTACAAAAAAATTTCATAAATAAGAACAAGAAGGAATAAAAGGGGCTAGATGGTGTCACAGTGATAATTTTAGTTTTTAATTTTTGAAAAAAAAAAAACTAAAAAAAATGAGACCTTATCAGGAATGAAGTTTCTCTCTCTCTCTCTCTCTCTCTCTCACCTTCTCACTCATGTAATAAATTTAAAAAAGGAAGAAAACCCAAAAAATAAACCCTAGTTGTATTTAAAATTAATACTATAACCACACTTAAAAGAAAAAAGAAGAAAAGAATCAAGGATGGAAGGAAGGAAAGAGGGAAGGAATCTAAACAACTTATGAACATAATATCTACTCAACAGCTTCAGTCTTAGGGTTGAGGAGTAGAGAAGACTTACAAATGAATCCTGAGCCCAGTTGTTTATTGTAGTAAGATGAGCAGAGTAACTGAAACTATTTTAGAACACACTATATGCCTGAGCAAATGTACTGATACTCTTGGTAGCTAGAGATCTCACTGAGGAAGAAGAAACATAGGAATATGAAGTGACTGGGGCCCGCAGGTGGGGTGGTTAGGCCTTTGGACTCCCACATGGTTGACCACAGTTCAAGTCTCAGATCTTGCTTGCTTTCTCACTTTCTCTCTCTCCAGTAAAATTAAAAAATAATAATAATGTGACCAAGAGGTGGTGTGGTGGTTAAGGTGCTGGGTACTCCCACATGACTGACCACAGTTCAAATCCAGGACCTGGTGACTTGCTTTCTCATTTTCCTTCTCTTTCTCTCTCTGTGTCTCTCTGGTCAAATTAAATTAAATGAATGAATAAATAAAATTAAATAAATAACCATTTTAAAAAATAATAATGATGATAATAATAAATAAAAATTAAATAAAGTCAGTCAGTGGCAGGACGCAAGAAAGAGAGGGTGGATTAGAACTAAAATTGTCGGGACCAGCAGATGATGTACATAATGGTTACATTGCTGGACTCCACAGTTTGAGTACCAGACCTGGAGGCTTGAAACCTACCCCAGACGCATGTGCATACGTGCCCAAAATCCCGAGAGGTAATGGAGGAGAAGGGATTGAGGTATGGCCATTCGCCCAGGGGGTGATTTCTTACTTTCTGTCTCTTTGTCTCTCTCTCTCTCTCTCTGGCAAGTGTGTGCACCCTATAGCAAAACTCTCTCTCTTAAAAAAAAAGAAAAAAGAAAAAGAAAAAAGAAAAGAAAAGAACTGGAAAGTCAGGTGTGATCCAATTTGTTAAGTATGTATATTGTGTGCATGTGATATGCATGTGTATTTTTAGTTGTTCCTTGACATTTATACATTTCTTTGTTCTGTCCACTGAAAGGGCCAAGAAAAGATACTCTGTTAGTAGCAATCATACCTGGTACCTGGCTTTTGGTTTTTAATATCAATCACCACTAAAAGGAATGATGATGTTTCAAAGAAGTTGCTAATTCCAGGGATGGGTCCGCACAGGTGTAAGATGGATGTCTGGTTATGCTGGAAAATAAGGAAGTGCTAAAAAATTAAAATAAGAAAAAGAAAAAGAAAGAAAAAAGATGAGGGCTTATCACAAGAACACAGGAGCCATCTTAAAGAGCTTCCACGTGACCAAATCTGGAGTCATTTGTGCACTAAAATAAGTATGAATTATAGGTCATCGAAACGACAGAATCAGGGAGTTCATATCTATAATGAGAAATCCATGACAGTGAAGAGGAGAGGGCTCTTGGGTATAAGCTGAATGTTGAGAATCAACTAGTAGATGACGGGGAGTGTGCAATTTGGAAAATGATCATTCTGCAACTTAGTGAAGATTAAATCAGACAGGAATCATCAATGTTAAAGCTAGGAGTAAAGTTTGATAAGGAACAGTATATTTTTATAGTCCTAAATTATCTCCCCGCAGACTGTTTATTAGCCATAATGGGGAAAAAATAGTAATTTTTACAGTGAATAAAGTGGAAAAAATTTGACTGGTCAATTCAAATTAATATCACCAATACAGGGCAGATGGATGTACCATGCCTCTAAATGTGCTACCGTGCGGATACAATCACTCCTATGCAGTATCTAGCCTGGAATGCACAATGTGGATCTAATGATAGGAAACAGTAGAACAACCTGTAATAAGAACCATTGTGTTAAAAAGGGGAAGAGGTACTATATTCATCAAAAATATCAACATTGTAAAAGACAAAGACTGTGATGGTGTACCAGATTAAAGGAGGCTAAAAAGTAGTGACAACAGAAGCAATAGTTGACCCCCAACTGAATTTCGTCTTTGGGCAGGTGAGGAAGTAAAGGACATTATTATGGGCACTATTGAGTAAATAATCAACAAAACTGTAATAATATTGATAGGTTAGAAAACTATATCAATGTTATATCAATATTACATGTATACATTTTTAGAGAGACTTTTGCTATAGAGAGATACAGAGATACAGAGAGAGATAGAGAGACAAAAAGAAAAAAATCACCCCCCAAAGAGGATGACCATGCCACAGTCCCTTCTTCTCCATTCTCCTTTTGGGATCTTGGGCACTCATGCACAAGAGTCCGGCATGAGTTTTAAGCCACCAGGTCCAGGACTTGAACCACTGTCAACTACATGGGCATCCAACAATGTAACCATTATGCCATCTGCTGGTTCCTCAATATTACCAATGAAACATTATTCAATATGAAGGAATAATTATATCCAGCAACGTGGATAAATCTCAGAAACATTGAGTGAAAGAAGACAGACACACACACACATGCACTATTTAATTCAATGAATTAGAATAGCTAGAAAAGACAAAAATAAACGCATGATAGAAGTCAAAAACGGGTTGTATGAAGGTGACATTGGGGAACTTTGTAGGATGATGGAAATATTCTACTTTTGTTTGAGGTGATGGTTTCATGCAAGTTGACAAACATCAAAACATTTGTCTGAATACTTAAGATCTGTATCTTTCATAGTATGTCAGTTATAACCCCATTTAAATGAGTGAATGAGAATCACAAACCATCTACATCTGAGCTTTGAGTGGCTCCTTTCGGGGACTCGGACAACCAAAGATTTTCTGCTCAGACTTTACCCTCCCAACCCGGAGATCAAGCTAGGACACGCCAATCACAAGCCATCTACATTTGAGCTCTGAGTGGCCCCTTTCAAGGACTAGGACAACTGAAGATTTTCTGCTCAGACTTCACCCTCCCATCCTCAAGACCTACAAGGGTAGGGCACCCTCTGTAGTCTGTCTCCTTCTATCTCTCTTTAATTTTTCCTTTTAATTTTTAATGTAAATGACTTCTTAGCTCTCTGATTCTTTTTCTTGCTAATTCTCACCTTTCCTCCATCCTACATAGGACAGGCCAATCACAAGCCATCTACATTAGAGCTCTCTGTGGCCCCTTTAGCACGACGTGCTACACAGCGCATGGTTTTCATTTTTTGCTTAAAATTTTAAAATTTATTTTTCTCGTTTTTCTTAGTTTTGTCCTGTTTTTCTTTTTTTCTTTGTTTTCTTTTCCTTTTCCTTTTACCATCCTCACTTTCCTGCTCAGCTTCCACACACTGAGTTTCTAGACAGGTCTAGGTGCATAGTAACAAAATATCTGAAAACTTTTAGGGTCGGAGTAATCCTCAATTCCCACTGAATCTGCTGCACAAAGGGAGAAAAACAGAACTTCAGAGAGATTGCAGAATACCTCCTCCTGCATGCCTCTGACTGCTCAGATTTAAATCCAAAAATTAGGAAAAAATGTGTAATCCAGGGACCAGCAGTTGGTGTAATGGCTATGTTGCCAGACTCCCATGTAGTCGACCACGGTTCACGTCCCAGACC
>NW_006203868.1:1098262-1112880 GCF_000334495.1 Tupaia belangeri chinensis
GATTTCCTCTTTTCTTTCTCTCTGTCTCTGTCTGTCTGGCGAGTGCACGCACCCTATGGCAAACCCCCCCCCCAAAAAAAAAATGTGTAATCCATCAGATGACCAGAAACTACCACAGAGGCACAAGAAATATGAGAAACCAAGAAAATAACTCTCCCCCAAGGGAAAAGAATAACTCCTCATCATCCACAGACAATACAATGGAACTCATGGAAATGTCAGATAAAGAATTTAGAATATTCATAGTGACACAGCTAACAGAGATGCAAGAGAAGAGAGACAACAAACTCTAGAAGATGCAGGAGAAAAGAGACAATGAGTTCCAGGATGTGAGGAAGTTCTCGCATTATCTGAAAGAGGAAATATATACCATAAAAAAATTAAATGGAACTTTTAGAGATGAAGGCTATAATACAGGAAATCAAAACCTTCCTTGAAAATATTAAAAGCAGATTAGATCATGCAGAAGATCGAATCTCAGTTGTAGAAGATAGAACCCTCACCTAGAAAAGTTCACCAAAAAGACTGAGAAAATAACTCTGCAAAATTAGAATAATATATGAGTAGTACTAGATGCCATGAAGTGCCTAAACATCTGAATAATCGGTATCCTAGAAGGTGACGAAACTATTAAGGGCATTGATAATCTATTCCACGAAATCCTGGAAGAAAACTTTCCAAACCTAGAGAGGCATTCAAATATCCAAACCCAAGAAATACAAAGGAGCCAACTTAGAATCAACCCAAAAAAAAATCTTCTCCAAGACGCATCATAGCCAGATTGACCAAAACCACAGATACTAAACCAAGATACTAAAATTGACAAGAGAGAAATGTCAAGTTACTTTCAAAGGATATCCCATAAGGCTAAATCAGACCTCTCATTGGAAATAATGCAAGCAAGGAAAGAATGGGAAAATATATTCAGAGTGTTAAGTGAAAAACAATTTCAACCAAGAATACCATACCCGGAGAGATTATCTTTCATATGGGAAGAAAAGACTAAACCATTCCCAAATGAACAAAACCTCAAAGAATTTACCAACACCAGACCAGCTCTCCAAGAAGTTCTGAAAAGAGTGAGTGCTACACCAGAGTTAAAGTCAGACACACAAAAATGAGAGTACAAAAAACAAGCAAAGAATGGCCAACTTAATAGTAGGGGCAAATCTGGAAAGATCAATAATAACTTTGAATATCCACTTCCAAAATTTAAACAGAAAGATCATATGACAGTAACTGCAAATTTAATGGAAGAGAGATTAATTACACAAGACTGAACTGCTGAAATAGAATGTTATGACTTCTGACTAAAACATGACTGACTTTCTTCTATACTTTGTTTTTTAGATTTAAGGGTTTTTGCCATCTCTCAAGGTGTTGATAAGTTCATCTACTTATTGTTTGAACTGAATCCTAACTTTTTTTCCTAGCTTTAAGTCTTAAGCAACATTTTTTTAATTTTGATCTATTAAAGCTAAAACTTTGTCTTGAAATAAAAATATTGCATAAAAAAAGGCTGGTAGGTGGTATGGTGGTTAAGGGTGCTGGACTCCGAAATGGCCCACTGTGGTTCAAGTCCCAGACTTGGCAGCTTGCTTTCTCACTTGCTCGCACTCTCTTGCTTGCTCACTCACTCTGTCCCTCTCTATTCAAATTTAAATAAATAAATAAAGTTTTAAAATTGCATTAAAAATGCCTATTTTGGGACCAGCAGTTAGCGTAATGGCTATGTCACTGGACTCCCATGCAGTCGACCGCAGTTCGTGTCCCGGACCTGGTGGCTTAAAACTCATGCCTGGTGCGTGTGTGTGCATGCCCAAGATCCCGAGAGGAGAATGGAGGAGAAGAGATTGCAGCATGGCCATCCACCCTGGGGGGTGATTTCTTGCTTTCTGCCTCTCTGTCTCTCTCTGTCTGTCTGGTGAGCGCACGCGCCCTATAGCAAAATAACCTCAAAAAAAAAAAATAAGCCTATTAATGACTATAGTAAGCTATATAGCCCCGGCCAGGTGCTACTTTATAGTATGCTCACCTACTCACTGAGGTTTATGCCTAAAGTCAGACTTGTGTTCATGGATATGTGTATATTGGCTGTACTTGCTATTGAAACTACTTAGATTAATTAAGATCTTTTGTGAATCAATAAAATGTGAAGGAAAAAAAGGCATGAAAAGCAACTGTAGATATCAGAGACAGTATGGGAGGAGGGTGGGGAATGACAAAGGATGAGAGGTAGGGAATCAAGGGGGAAAAAAAGAAGCAAAATATATAAGAAACAAGAAATGGAAAACTATTGACAATAGCATGTATGGTAATATCCTTGATTGAGCCAATATACAGTGTATTCTGGGTGGAAAATCTCACTTTGTATACTGTAATGATGTAGAGTGAACGAATGTAAATAAATAAATTTAAAATAAAAAAAAATGAGTGAATGAGCAAGGAAGTTAATATTTTTTAATGGAATTTTTGGTGGACTGGCGATTTTTTTTAGTTCATTTTTTTGGAGAGAAACATAACCATCTTCAATAGGATCTCAAGTCACGCTCCCCAGCCAGCCAGGATCATGGGTACACAAGTAATCGTCCATCTATGCTCGATATCACTTGAGCCGTGCATTACCTCCGTGCCATTCATCCAGCCCTAACTGATGTTTTTGTTGTTTTTTTGTTTGTTTGCTTTTTGTTTTGGAGAAGTTTTTGCTATAGGATGTGTGCGCTTGCCAGACAGACAGAGAGAGGGAGATAGAGAGACAGAAAGTGAGAAATCACCACCGGGGGGATGGCCACACCACAATCCCTTCTCCTCCATTCTCCTCTCAGGATCTTGGGCATGCACACACACACATGCCTGGCGTGAGTTTAAGCCACTAGGTCCAGGACTCAAACCGTGGTCAACTACGTGGGAGTCCAGCGACATAGCCGTTATGCCAACTGCTGGTCCCCTGATCTTTTGGTTTTAAAAAAAGGAAAGATGTTAGATAAATCCAAGTTGACTGAGAAGTTGCATCCAGGAAGTCGTTCCAGTGTTATAGACCATGTAGTCACCCTTATGTCCTGAGAAAGATCTCAAAGTACCTAAAAATATGGAAGGAAAATAATTTATCCTAAGAACACCTAAGGATGACCTAAGAAGACCTGGAAACGTGGAAGAAAATAATCTCAATGATCTCAAATGTTCCTTGAGCAATCTTTACAATAGTTTAGAATGTCATGTGGGAAATAGAATTAATTTCAGAATACAGAGAGATCATATATTGCTACACTCAAACGATTTCTAGATTTCACTGGTTGGGTTTTTGTTTCATACGTATAGGGAGTGATATGTCCCCATAGAACTGGCACCATTCTGCACTGGGCATGCTCTCCTGGTCTGTCAACACTGGGCACCAGAGCTCTGACGGACTACACGTGCCAGCACGTTCCACCCAGCTCAAGTATCTTTCTCTTTAATAATACATGAAAGAATTTACTTTCCTCAAGCAAGAACAGAATGGGTTCCAAAACAAAGAAATTGGGGTGAGCCCTACAGCTTCGTGGCTAAGGAAGCTGGATCCCACATGAATAACCACAGCTCCAAGCCTGACTGTGGTGGCTTGAGAAACAGGCTGAGTGAGTGTGTACCTGCCCCGAATCCCAACAGGTTGGAGAAATGGAGGAGACAGATTGCAGTTGACCACATCCCATGGAGGGGATTTTTCTCCCTCTCCCTCTCCCTTTTTCTCTCTGTCTCTCTGTCTTTCTCAAGCAAGTGCACACACCCTGTGGCAATTAAAAAAGAAAAGAAAAAATGAAACTGCACAAAATCAGTAAGTTTAAATATCTGTGCCACAGTTCGGGTACTCTCAGCTACAACTGCCGCTTAATTTGATCATGAGCAGCTGTCTTCTTTCTCCAGACACCAGTGAAGCCTTCAGCTGAGGGCCACTAGGGAGGCACTCTGGCCCATGCTGGGGCAGCTCCACCTCTGAGATCCCAGGCAGGTTCCACAGGCTCTTCCAGCCTCTTTTGCTTTTGAGACCACCCCAGCCACCACAGGGGATACGGCCTTTTATCACAGCTCGTACGTAGATAAATGCCTAAGTTACTTATTCTCTCAGTTCTTAAAAGTTCCATTTCAAGGACATGCATGTTATTACTGATTCTTTTATTGTTCTAGCATGTGTGCTTCTGCTTGCCACTGCTCAAATCTTTGCAAAATAAGGACTTCCATAAGGTTAAGGACGCTGGACTCCCACATGGCCAATTGCGGTTCGAGTCCCAGACCTGGCAGCTTGCTTTCTCGTTTTCCCTCTCTCTTGCTCTCTCTCTTTCTCACTCTGGTCAAATTAAAATAAATAAATTAAATTAAATTAAATAATTCTTAAAAAAGAAGAAAGCAAATAAATTTTTTACAGCACCCTTCGATGCTCCATGAATCCCGACTAAATTCCTTCTACAACCAGAATGGAAAGGATTTTTAAAGTTTCTTTTTTTTTTTTTTTTTTTTTGAGAGATTTTCACTGCAGGGCGCGTGCGCTCGCCAGACAGACAGAGAGAGACATAGAGACAGAAAGCGAGAAATCACCCCCCAGGGGGGATAGTCACGCCGCAATCCCTTCTCCTCCATTCTCTTCTCGGGATCTTGGGCACGCACGCACACGCGCCCGGCATGAGTTTTAAGCCACCGGGTCCGGGACACGAACCGCGGTCGACTACGTGGGAGTCCAGCGACATAGCCATTACGCTAACTGCTGGTTCCCTAAAGTTTCTTTTCTTTTTTGTACATAGCCCTCCATGGCATAATGTAGAATATTAAAACCACCTGTGTTGAGACCCTCCTGCGGCACACAAATGCCCTTTCCTCTCTAGCTGCAGCAGCGGAGGTCAAAGCCGTGTACTTGGGGGCCGGTGGAGGCGCAGCAGTAACAGCACTGCGATTCTGACCCTCGTGCAAGGGTGCCAGATTCCGATCCAGAGACCTCCCTCATGTGCCTGTGCCAAAAATCTGCAAAGAGAATGGAGAAGAAGGGATGGAAGCATGGCCATTCTCCCTTGGGGGTGATTTCTCAATTTCTCACTCTGTCTGTCTCTCTGTCTCTGTCTCTCTCAGCGAGTGCAGGCACCCTAAAGCAAAATATAAAAAATAAAAAATATTTTTTTTAAAAAAAATCAGGCTATCCCAAGATAAGACACAGACTATGACAAATGAATCTGTGTATGGCATTGCACGGGGCGGGGGAGAAGCTGACCTAAATAATTTTGGGAAGGTGTTTCTACTGGAAACAGTAAGGCCAAAGACAAAAAGAACTGTACAAAATCTTTGTATTCTACTTAGTTTCTACTTGGGTTTTGCGTAAGAGTCCAAGTTAGCAATACTGTTACTAAATATGTTACAAGTTACTATGTTGAGCACATAAGTAAATACTTTGTAATGGAAAGCATTACACACAGGTGGATAATGGAAGTCCTGTTTCTCCCTGGCAGAGAAAAAAATTACAAATAAGTGAGAAGGAAGGGCTAGAATGAACACTGGTGTTGAGATAGAGCCAAAGATACTAGTTTGAGTTTACATTTATTGCCGGGTAGAGGGTGATACAGAAGTGCAAAGAACTTTCATTGACCAAACTGGAAAAATGTGATCAACATTACTAAGTGTTGGACAATAACCCAAAGAATACAATAAATAGCC
Organism: Tupaia belangeri chinensis; assembly: GCF_000334495.1. Classification (NCBI taxonomy): domain Eukaryota; kingdom Metazoa; phylum Chordata; class Mammalia; order Scandentia; family Tupaiidae; genus Tupaia; species Tupaia belangeri. Next base: position 1,103,936 of record NW_006203868.1, read on the forward strand.
ATTAATTCATACTGATAGAAAGACTGAATAAAGGGGGAAAAATTCATTTTTCATCACAGAGAAGTTGCAGAATTCCAAATAATTTATGTACGATAGAAGAAATGAAGGCAACGAGAAATCACCCTTTGAACATCTCCATAATAATTATTGTGGGTGAGGCTCAGTGGTGAATGCTAAAATGAACGGGCAAAATTGTAAAGAGGAGCAAAGCAGCTACATAGTTTCAGAGTGTCTCCCCCCAAATATCTATTGAAAGTGTTGGTGATCCTAAGCTCCATTTACAAACTCTACCATACTCCCCCCTTTGGAGGGTGTGATCTATTACCCAGGCTATGAGCGTTATCTGCACTTAGTGACTTACTTCTAGCGGGTGGTGCGTAGAAAGTGAAATAGAATCATTTTACAGTAGAGAGACCTGGCTGACTAGTGGGTTGGTGCTGACGACTTAGGTTTCGACAAATCCCACACCGAGGTGCAATGCCACAGTAGGAGAAGCTGGGGAAAGGCGGACGAGCTCTCTGCACCACCTTTGCGCTTCTCAGTACATCTCAAATCTTTCGAAATTAAACATTTAGAAACTGTTACGATGTAATGTCTTCAGTGCTGTGATAAAAAATACATGGGTCTGATTGGGAGCCTTACTACTGAATTCAGAAAGCAAGAAAAGTAGCTTACATAAATAAACTCTGAAAGAAAAAAAATAACTGTAAATATTAACTGTTATAGTCTTTTTCTTTTCTTTTCCTTTTTTTTAGTCTTTTTTCTTGAAACACCAGCCGTACTACATCTCAGACCTATCGACAAAACCTGGGAGCATAGCTTACAAATCATGTGAGGCCAAACTGGTGATTTAGTCATTTCGCTTGTTTTCCTATCTCTAAAAGAACCTCAGGAGATCATGCTGTTCCAGGCTGGAGAATCACTGTGCTCCCACCCAGGCTCATAGGTCCACAGAAAAACATTAACCTTAGTACAAAGCAACTTAACGCTGTTCGGGGCTTTTTGTTCTTTTGGTTTTTGTCTCTCCCCCAACCCTAAAGATAGCAATGCGTAGTGTGATGCTCGTGTGACTTTCAAATTTAAGAAGAGTTTACATAACGTTGCTCTATAAATACAAAAACGAACCAACCAAACAAGCTTTCTGTTTGGGTCAGCAGGTGGCATGGAGGTTAAGAAGCTGGCTCCCACATGGCCGACTATGTGTTTCAAGTCCCAGGCCCAGTGGCTTGAGAATCACGTCGGGCACGTGTGCATGCGTGCCCAAGGTCCTGAGAGGAGAGGAGAATGGAAGAGAAGGAAGTACAGCGTGGTCACCGTCCTGAAGGAGTTTCTCACTTTCTCTGTCTCTGGCCTGCACATGCACCTTATAGCAAAAACGAAACATACTAATACTATTCCAAATTAAAAGCAAACAGGAATTTTAAAGGTGAAATAGTAAAAAGACTGAATTACAAATAGGTAAAGTGAAATAGAATTCTTTTTATAAAAATCCTTCTGTTCATATAAAGCACAGTTTATGGAATGAGAGGGGAAGAACAGCCATGGAGAAGAGCAGCCTGCTTGCCTGCATGGGCACTGGCGCCAGGCCGACCCCCCAGGGGCCCCCCGGTGAATGAGCTTGGGCAGGGTGTGTCTGTGAAGCGACCCTAAGTGAGAAGCCCCTGAGAGTAACTGCAGCCCGCGTCCCAAGGAAGGACGAGTGCTGGTGTTCAGTAGTGAGATTTCACTGTCAGATTCAAGGGTGTAAAAGGGAAAATAAATAATAATTAGAGCTTCTAGGTATAGTGGTTTCTCTCATTTTATTTTCATCATAGCTCTATGAGGGGGGTTCTATTATTATCCTCCTTTTATAATTGGGAAAACTGAAACTCAGAGACATTAAGGAACTCCCCCAACGTCACACAGTGGGTAACTAGAGAAGCCAGGATCAGAACCTAGGATTATGTGACTTCAGAGTTCGAGCTCTTAACCCAACAGAGTCAGAGCTGAACAGACTGGGAAGTGAGAACATAATGTGAGACAAAAATAATGTAAGAGTTTAGCATTCGTCTCAAAAACTTTGAGGGGCACCCTGTCGCATGATCGTTAAAGTGGCTGGATCCCCATATAGCCGGCTGTGTGGTTTGAGCCCTGGACCTGGTGGCTTGAGAAATGCACTAGGCGCATGTGCATGCATACCCAAAATCCCAGTGGGAAGGAGATGCAGGAGAAGGGATTGCATACATGCATGCATGCCCAAAATCCCGACAGGAGGCAGAGATAGAGAAGAAGGGATTTTGGTGTGACCATACTCCTGGGGGTGCTTTCTCACTCCTCACCCACCCCCCTTGCATGTGCCCTCTGGCTATTTTTTTTTTTTTTAATTTGCTAGAGGGCTCATGTGCTCACAGAGAGAAAAAGAGAGGGGGAAAGTAAAAAGTCACCCCCAGCGGAGATGGCCACCCTGCAATCCCTTCTCCTTTCTCTTCTTGGGCTTCTGGGCATGCACATACACGTGCCTGGCGTGTTTCTCAAGACATGAAATCCAGGACTTGCAGTCAGCCATGTGGGATCCAGCTGCCTTAACCACTATGTCACCTACTGGCCCATGCCCTCTGGCAAATTAAAAACAAACAAAACGGGCACCTACAAGTGGTGTAGTAGTTATGTTGCTGGACTCCCACGTAGTTGACTGTGGTTTGAGTCCCAGACCTGGTGGCTTCAAGTCAGGCCAGGCACCTGTGCGTGCATGCCCAAAATCCCAAGAAGAGAATGGAGGAGAAGGGATTGCAGTGTGGTCATCTCTTTTTGGGGGGTGATTTCTCATTTTCTGTCTCTCTGGTGAGTGCGCATGCCCTGTAGCAAAAATCTCTCTCTCTAAAATACAAAACAAGACAAAACAAAATGAAAATACATTAAAAAAACAACCTGAGAGTCACTTTTAATGGCTGCAGGAATTAGTTTCCAATCTTAAAAGTTGGAACAAACAAAGAAATAGCATTAGAGGAAGAAACGTAAATGTGCCCCTTTCTCTTAGACATACACGCACACGAACGTGCACACACACACACACACACGCACACACACGGAATGGAAATGGAACCACCAACAAGCACATGCACCTGCAGAAGAAGTAAATTCTGCCTCCAGTAGATGCCAGGCTTCTGTCTGGCTCTGTGCTGTCCAGGCCGGAGCTTGGCAGAGGTGGATCTGGTAGAGGAGTGATAGCCTTTCACCACCAGGGCGTGTTGTCTGGAAGCAGCTTGTTGCTCTTGCACCTGCTGGCTAACCATCCTGAGAGAAATTTGTCTCCTTGAGAAGTCTTTCCCAACACTCGAGATTAGATCGGGTCCCTGCCCTATGTCTGATATGACCCCATTGTTCTCTTCCATGTATTGTAATAACTAATTGATCATTTGTATTAACTTATCTGGGGCAGCTCCATAGAGAAAAGGGTTCTCTCTCTCTCTTTAAAAAATTACATCTCTGGGTTTTCAGACAGTACTTGGCACAGTGTTGCTCAATACTTGATGATTTACATGAGTGTGGGCTGCTCCCTGTCTAATTCGTGCTGTGACAGGTCAGTCACCTCTACCTTCTATCCTGTTCCCAGATGGGATTAGTACTCAGCCCTGATCACCAGCCTACCAGGCTGGAGTTCAAGCAACTCCCTCACTATTTTTCACTAGATCCTTTCTCTGGGACTGACTCTTTCTATCCTCTAAAGATCGGTTAAGTGAGGGTCAGCAAGTAGCATAAAGGTTAAGGGGACTGGATCCCACATAGCTGACTCCATGGTTCAAGTCTTGGGTCTGGTGACTTAAAGCCTCACACTGGGTGTGGGTGTGTGAGTGTGTGCAAGTCTCACACTGGGTGTGGGTGTGTGAGTGTGTGCCCAAAATCCTAAGAGGAGAATGGGAGGAGAAGGAATTGTGACAAAGCCATCCTCTGAGGAGTGATTCTTCACTTCTCTTTCTCTCTGCTAAGTGCACATGCCTTGTAGCAAAACCTAAAATAAACAAATAAATGAAGATAGCTTAGCAAGTAGGCGGTAAAGAACTTGGGGTGTGAGAGAGAGGGATGGGGCAAGTGAGCTTGCCAATCAGCACAAGCATCTCTGAAACTGGATCTGACAGTGAAGACAATCAAGTTCGGAAGCTCCTGGTTTGTCTGTCTATACCTTTTACCTTGGTATGTGAGTCTTTCTGTCCTCCCTCTACCTGATAACCGTTTTCCTGCTAACGACCCAGTTATCTCATAGCCAGAGCACACATTTATGGATCACATGGATGCTAAGGGGCCATAGGACGTGGAATAGACAACCAGCAATGTTTTATAGTCCTTGATTGTTTTTATTTTTATTTTTAGAGAGAGAGACTTTTGCTATAGAGTGCATGCACTCGCTGGAGATTTCTCTCCATTCTCCTCCTGGGATCTTATGAACACACACACACACCTGGTGTGAGTTTCAAGCCTCTGGGTCTGGGACTCAAACCACAGCCAGCCTTATGGGAGTCCAACAACAAAATTATTACTCCATCTGCTGGTTCCAAAGATTTGCAGTCTTCTAGGAAGGTGACTAATGTCTTAGGTTCCAGATCAGAGTGTGACAGAGTTGAGCTCATCGAAGGAGGCTAAATTAGCTGGTAAAGTTTTATGCATATACACTATTTGGGAGAAATGAGTTTTTCCTCCGGCATATAAAAGGACAGTAATGGATGCTGTTGAAGAGAAAAGGAGTCTGATGAGACCGCATAGTCGATTTGCTCTTTGGACCCACTTGCCATCTCTTTTACACCCTGCTTTGCGCCTCCAAACTGACCTTTATCAATGGCAGTAGCCAGGTTTCCGCTTGGGCTCGGCCAATGGGAAGCCCTGGCGAGAGATGGGATACTAGAGAAAGGCTGTTGGACGTCTCTGGGTTGCCTCCTTGGTTAAGGACAGGTACGCATCTCTATGTCAAAGGCCACAGTTCCTAGTGAGAGGTTCTCCAACTACCACAGCTCTCTCCAATCTCAGTAATCCCTCCCTCTCCTTGCCCTTTCCAGATTAGAAATAGGAAAGGATTCTTGCTGTTTCTTGCCTCGTGATACTTCACCATCTCTTACGGCTTCTCTGTATCTTGTCACTCATCTCTAAGTAGTACTCTCATTAAAGTTTCTATTCTTTTTTTAATTTAAGTTGTTGTTATAGGGTGCATGCACTCACCAGAGACAGGGAGGACAGAGATAGGGAGAGAAAGTGAGAAAGCACTCTCTGTGGAGTCGGGGTAGGGGGTGGCCATGCTGCAATCCCTTCTCTTTCTTTTCTTGGGATTCTGAGCATGCGCACACACACACCCAGCATGTTTTTGACGCCACTGGGTCTGGGACTTAAACCACATAGTTGGCTATGTGAAGTTGAGCCACCTTAACCTCTATGTCATGGTTGGTCCTCATTAAAGTTTCTTTAATCACCTCTTTGAGGGTTCCATCTGTCTTCTGCCAAGCTCCTGACTAATAAATTAAAAAGGGAGAGGTATAGCTTCGGGTAAGAGAGCAGAAAGATAATCTTGCGAGAGGGAATATTAGGGCACAGATTATTCATGGCATAGGGCAGCATGCTGGAAGATGCCAATGGCATGTAGTGGCTATGGCTACAATGGTAAGTGCAAAGATTGTGTGGCCTGGGATTTGTTTTTTCATAGTCTACAGTGCCTATATAGAAAAAGGGACAAATTTGAAGCTTTCAATGCCCAACTCAGGGCACTGGTGGAAGATCATAATGTGTCTAACACATTTTTAAAGGGATCCTTTAGATCCTATGACATGGGGCAGGTGGGATTGAGAATTAAACCCAGGGCCTAATTGTAAATGTTCAATGCACAACATGTTAGGTCTCCTGTGCTAAATTAAGGCATGATGGGAAAGGAGCAGCCTGAGACAAATGAGACATCTGAGCCAAGGAGACGGGGCTGGGAACTTTGAAGCCCCATAAACCTTGAATTTGCTTTGTTAACACACGTTTTACATTCCTTTCCACCTTCTGAGAGAACCGGACTCGCTCTGAATAAACGCCTACCAAAAGCTAAGCTTTTTCATGTAACTTGTCCGTTTGGCTAGTGGTAAAAGCCAAACTGGTCTTTGAGAATACATGTGGATTTTTTGTGAGCCTAATCAGGCAACAATGTCATTTGCAGTTCAGCACCTGCTATGCACAGGCTGACCTAGAAAATGCTTTTTTCCCAGTTTCTATTAGGAAAAATAATCAGAAACAGTTTACGTTTACATAGCAGGGAGAATAGTGTACCGAATCATTGTCTCCTTTTGGGACTATGTCAACCCTCCTGTTCTCTGCCATAATAGAATCCAAAGGGAAGCCATGATTTTACTGTGTCACAGTTGGTCACAGGAGCCCATTACGTTAGTTACAATGTGTTAAATGTCCCTGGTGAGCAGGAAGCCGCAAGGACCTGAATGCCTTAGTGAAACACATGTATGCCAGAAGATAGAAGTAACATTTTCAGACAGTTCAGGGGTCTGACACACCAGTGACATTTCCATGGGTCCAGTAGCTGAGGCATATTAAGATAGCCTCCCTAGGGACCAGCAGTTGGCGTAATGGCTATCTTGCTGGATTTCCATGTAGTTGACCTCCGTTCGAGTCCTGGACCCACTGGCTTAAACTCATGCTGGGTGCGTGCGTGCGTGCCCAAGATCCTGAGAGGAGAATGGAGAAGGGATTGCGGCATGGCCATCCCCCAGGGGGATGATTTCTCGCTTTCTATCTCTCTGTCTCTCTCTGTCTTTCTGGTGAGCACATGCACCCTATAGCAAAAACCTCTCCAAAAAAGAAGAAGAAGAAGAAGATAGCCTGGCTAAAGGTAGAAATAAGTAACTCTGTCAGCATCCCCATCACACAAGAAAGGTCTGTTCAGATTGTGGAAGCAAACTACACCATGTGTGAGTATACTTCGCTGACCCTTTAAGCAAGTAAGCACATAACGTGTTCACTTTTTTTTTTTTTAGGTTTATTTTATTTATTTTTGCTATTGAGAGAGAGAGAGAGAAAGATGGTCACTCCCAACAGGGTTTTCAGACTGCAGTCTACCTCCAGCCTCATCCCAGCCAGGATGGTGTGCACGTGCACCCAGGCCAGGCATGAGTGGAGAAGCCTTGGCACACGAACCTAGAACATTCCCCTATGGTTTAAGCATTGCAGTGTGTTATGTCATCATTGCACAATTGGGACTAACTGCAAAGCATCCAGTTTCGCGTGGTGTCTGGAGCAAGAAAAGGCTCTGTGTCAGGTTCAGACTGCGGGACAAATTGCCCTGCCACTTAGACCTTGTGAACTCACAGGCCCGATAGTATTAGGCATGTCTCTATTAGCCATAGATGTCCTGTGGAGTCACCTGGCTGACTAAGATGAAGTCAACCTGGACGTATACCTCTTTCTGTAACTTCAACTATTCTGATGGAATATATACTGATTCAACAGAATTTTACTGAAGGGGTGTGTGTGTGTATTGCTTAATGACAGGGATACATTCTGAGAAATGTGTTGGTAGGGAATTACATTCTTGTGGGGACATCATAAAATACATTTATACAAGCCTGCTCTGCGGTCTGTCAGGTTATGAGGTCACTGCCATAAATGCAGTCCGTTGTTGACTGAAACATCAATATGTGTTACGTGACTGTGTTAACTACAGAACCAGAATTTGATTTCAAGTAAATTTGATTTCTTTGATTTCTCAAAAGATGGCCTGGGTTTCTCTCTGACTAATCTATTTCCATATTTTCTATTGCATCCTCCATCTAAATCACACATGAATATACACGTTCCACCTTCAGGCTTCTCCTCCAGTGCCTCCTACACGGGGCTGCCTGGGAACAGGTTTGCACAGATCCACCAGCACAGCTCTCCTCTGCAATGCTCAGGCGGCTTCTTAGCAGAATGGCGCTCGAACCGAGCCTAGTGTCCTCAGCAATTCAGATCTTGCCTTCAGCCGTATCACTGAACTTACCCGCAATCGATTTATTCAACGAATGTTCATGAAGCCGGCTATATGCCGAGAGTTCTGTTGGCCCTGAGGATACAGTGGTGAGCATCCCACCCCCATCCCTGGCCCAGGGTGCTTGGCCTGGGCCTGCTTTCTTGCCCCTCCAAATTCTGAAGCCCCAAAGCCACTCATCGCTCTCCAGTCATGCTTCGTGCTTTGACCTCTCAAGTAGCCCTCTATCCACAATGCTTTTTTCCCCTTTCTTTGCAGTCACCTGCTGAATTCTTCAAAGGGCCTGTCCTGAATCATGCTTCCTCCAAAATGTTTCCTAGATTTCCTCCACTAGGATTAATTCTCTTGTACGCCAGAGGCCCTTTGTCCGTTGTCATGATTCACATGGTACGGAGAACGACAGTGAAATCTGAGGCTGAAAACCACTGAGGTCAAGGCCCATTCTGCTACTTAGGACCATGCAAGCTGGCGAAAACCACGTAGTTCTTAAAAGCCTGTTTCTGTAACTATAAAATGCAGATTGTTTTATCTCGGGGTTGTTACATAGATGAAGGTAAGAGGAAGAATATAATGGCACAAAAGACGGTCTGTCTTTTATGTTGTTCATTCACAGACGTGGCCAACTATTCTAACCCTGGGAAAATACTGAGGGGAAGTTATCCAGAGGAAATTCAGTCTTTCACCATGGGTTGCCCTATACCCGGCCCTATACCCATAGCTGAATATTGTTGCATTACATTTCATCCCCACTCAGTACCAGCTATTGTATGTCATCTCACTTAATCATCCCCAATCCTACGAAGTATGTATTCTCTCATGTTTAAAATTGTTTATTGGGGTGTGCCAGGGGTCAGCCGACCCAAGGGGCCCTCTAGCTAGGTAAGGCCGCTCGCGGTGGCCTCGGAGTCGCTGCCGCCATGTCTAGCCAGTCGCAGGGGATCCCGCAGGTGACACCGGGCGCGGAGAGGGG
>NW_006203868.1:1113039-1140826 GCF_000334495.1 Tupaia belangeri chinensis
AGGAGACCCAGGAGAAGATGACCATCCTCCAGAGCTACTTCCTACAGAACAGGAATGAAGTCTTGGATAACTGCTGACCTTTGTCTGCGACATCCAGGCAGGAAGCCATGAAAACTGCCGCATAAACGGATAGGAGAAGTGCCTGTCCCATGGATTGGCATCTTAGATGCCCTCATGGAATATGAAGCGTTATGGAGCTCCAGTTATGTTCTTGGGAAAGGCATTAAATTATTTCTGTATATTATATAGCAGGTCCTTTCACTTTTTTGCAGAGTAGCAAATCCCGCTTCTTTGTACAGACTTAGAACGAATCCAAAGAATTCATCTTTTTACCTCCTATTTCTTAGAAATTTAATGGGTGTATGTTATTTTCCTATGCCTTTAGCTCAAGCAACATGTTTCTCAATGTTAACTTTTTCTGTTTTAGATTTAGTAAAAAAGGAGATTCTTTGAAGAAAGAAAGGGATTAAATTTTTTTTTTCCCTAGTGCTTTCTTGAAGGTCAGGGGCTTTATCTATGAAAAAGTAGTGAGTAGTTACTTGTAATCTGTGTGAAGCAGCAGCCAGTCCTTAAAGTAGGATAGAACAGAGACTACTAGTGTAATCATTTGGGCTGCCTTTACTCAGATAGTAGATAGAATTCACAAACTTGTTACATGTGATTACTTGGTGTACTGATATCATTTAAAAGTAAAAGATGCTTTGTCATGAAAAAAAATTGTTTATTGGCAGGGATACCAGGTGGTGTAATGGTTAAGGTGCTGGACTCCCACATGGCTGGCTGTGGTTCAAGTCCCAGACCTGGTGGCTTGTTTTCTCACTTTTTCTCTCTCTCTGGTGAGCTCGCATGCCCTATAGCAAATTAAAAGTAATAATAGAAATAAAAATAAATAAACAATCCTTTAAAAATACAATTGTTTATTGGCAATAGCAAGGCCTGGAGCCTTGGCAACTCCATTTCTGGATGCAATTTAAATTCTGCAATAAGAGAACACTCAAGACGTTTGAAAGAAAGAGGGGAGGTCGAGAGCATTCTTCCAAGAGAGATGGAGACAGACATGGTGGCATCGACAGATGTGAAATTTTGCGGGTCTGCAAGCAATACTCAGCCCTGAGGGTGCGGAGAAGCTCTGGGGCCAGCAAGGGCCTCGAAAGTTTTCTGAAACTTGAATAGCAGCAGCAGCAGCATTGTAATGTGGTCTCCCTGACTTGTGCTCCTCTTGGGTGAACAGCGAATTTGGAAGTATCTAATCTTTTGCACTAAGCCTCATTCTGCTTGAAACGCCCCAGATGGTTTCTGTTTTTCTGCCCTGAACACTGATGACACAATTGAAGAAACTAAGGCTGGGGGTAGGGGGATTGAGTCACTTGCTCAAGGTCACACAATTTAGAAATGATGTCTATCTGATACCAAGCTCACTACTCCTGAATGCTATATATTTCCTAATGAGGGTTTTCAGACCTGGCTGTACTTATCTAAATAATGTTACTTGCCTAGTAACATTATTTCACTGCAATTAGAGACATAACATTTATTTAAAAATAAAACAAAAACAAAAACAAGTAAAAAAAGGTAATTGTTATCTATGGGTATATAGGATACCTTCAAGTTGCAGGTGAAAGAAATTTAAACTAACTTAAGAAAAGAAACATATTGTCATACACATACACAGAGAACAGATAAATGTAGCTAGATTTAGAGATGATTAATATAGAGTGTTCTGGCATTATTGCTTGATCTCACGCCTCCCAACTTCTCTGATGTTAGCTTTATTCTTCAGAACAATTTCTTGAAGCCCTAGGGGATGTGCTTACAAGAACCTAAAAACATATGCACTTAACAGATCTGTGACCTCTGAGCACTGGTACAATCCAAAGTGTGCCACTGTGAGATAGCTAGAGCCACGTTTGAGGTTCAGTTCCTAATCCACCCTAAACAGGCTGGGCACCCTGTCCACTCCTGTGATTCTAGGTTAACTGGGAGGCTGGAGTAGAGGGATGGTGATGTTGCAAGATTCTGTCAAAGTTTGCCCGCCTTTTTCTCTCCCCCATGTTCTCGCTCACTCACACAAAAAAAAGAAAAAGGAAGTTCCATAATTAGAAAGGAAGGGTATTTTTCCTGTAACACCAGCCTTAGAGAATCCAGGGAAGCATTCTCCTTGGCCTGTTTCATTTGTCCATCCTTTGACAACTTTGACAACTACTATGGCCAAGGAGATGAAGTTACCGAAGAATCTGACAGTTCCTATTCAGACCACATGGACACTGAAGACAGAATGCCAGTGCAGAATCCTTTCAGACTGAGTACTCCCCCTCCCCCAAAGAAGAGTCTTGCACACAGGTAGTTTATTTAAGAAATATCCTTAGGAGGGACCAGCAGATGGTGTAATGGCTATGTCGCTGGACTCCCATGTAGTCGACTGCAGTTCGAGTTCTGGACCCAGTGGCTTAAACTTACACCAGGCACGTGTGTGTGTGCCCAAGATCCCAAGAGGAGAATGGAGGAGAAGGGATTGTGGTGTGGCCATTCCCCCCTCCCCCCCCAGGAGGTGATTTCTCGCTTTCTGTCTCTCCATCTCTCTCTGTCTTTCTGGTGAGCACACTTGCTCTATAGCAAAAACCTCTCCAAAAAATAATAAAGAAGGAAAGAAAGAAATATCTTCGGGAGCAGAAATGAGAGTCAGAAGGAGTAAAATAGGGAAAGTAAAACAAAAAGCAGTTCCACGGTGCATATTTGGCAGTCACTATGGACAGTTGGTACAAAATCATGCCAAGAACTTCTGAGGAAATAACTTATGAAATGCCAGCATGTGGCATGGTGGTTAAACCACTGGACACCCACATGACTGACCATGGTTTGAGTCCTGGACCTGGCAGCTTGAAAATCACACCAGACATGTGTGCTTGCAAGCCCAAAATCCCAGGAGGAGAATGGAAGAGAAGGAGTTATGGCATGGTCATCCCTCCAGGGAGTGACTTCTAATTTTCCCTCTCACTGTCTCTCTCTGGCACATATATGTGCCTTATGGCACAAAACTTAAAAACAAACAAACAAAAAACTACACTTCTTGGGGAAAAATAATGAAAGCATTTATCAGGAACAGCAGATGGTTTAATGGTTATGTTGCTGGACTCCCACATAGTTGACCATGTTTCGAGTCCCTGATCCGGCAGCTTAAAACTCACACTGGGCATGTGTACGTGTGTGCCCAAGATCCTGAGAGGGGCATAGAGAAGAAGGGATTGCAGTGTGGCCATCCCCCCAGGGAAGGGGTGATTTCTTGCTTTCTATCTCTCTGTCTCTCCAGCAAGCACACATGCCCTATAGCAAAAATCTCTTAGAAAACAAAAAATTATTCACTGGCTCAAAACTGTATTAGCAAGCGTTCTCTGAATTATCTTACATTTTCATTTTGTTCAGGGTGGCTACCTATTGGTATCACACACCACATCATTAAAGAATCCCCAGGACTGGAAGCGACAATTGTAGAATGTGGGTCCAGGTAAAGTGCTGTCAGATTATTTTGTACAAAGCTTCTTGAAGCCTATTCAGAATCAGTTGCTGCAGTAACACCTGGGTGGACTAGAGAGGATATAAAGTTGTGCATGAAAATTGCTCTCATGAATTCCACTCCTTTCACTACCGTAGTCCTGCTGGCTGCAGGTGATCTTGAGGCCATCACTGATACTCATCCTCTCGCTCCTAGACTGGCCTTTCTAGATTTCACACACGTGTCTTCCTAGGGCATCTAGAATCTTTGCTGCTTTTCATTCATCAGGTCTAAATAGCATAATGGCACTAATAGGTTCTCAGAGTTATATTCTGTAGAAGGTTAAGAAAACCAAGGTTCCTACAGACTGCATTGTAGTAGAGAATAAGAGTATTAACAAAGCCTGGGATAATACGGTAACTACATATTTCCATTCTTTCCGTATACAAATGAACTGCTTCTGATTCTCCTTACTGATTGAGATGGAAACAGCAAGTTCATTCGAGCCATAGCAGCATACCAAGGGCCAGAGGCTATCTTGTCCTGTTTTAGAGAATATTACATCTGATATGGCAGATGTGATTTAAGCTATGCCTTAGTGAAAGTCACCTCATTACCATGACATACGCAGTCTTTGCAGGGCTGGAAATTATGGATGCCAATGCCTTTGCACTTTTAAAGTCTTCAGTGGTGTTGCAAATTTCTGCAATTTTCAGCATGCTGTACACTGACGTCTTAATTCAGTTCAGAGGAAAGGTGGCTTCATGTCTGCTACTGTGGTGGCTTTTACTCCACAGGTTGGAGAAGCAACCTGAGAATTCTGCCAGCTACTATCCATAGCCCTCTGCATATTCAGAACCAAAGAATAAATCTAACAGATCCTCAAAACCCATTGGAGACATACTCGAACTAGAAACCCACTTATCATCGGCTTTTCTATGCCCCAAATCTAACTAGAGGATAATCAAAGTCTTTAGATCCTTAGACGCAGTATCAACACAAAGCTACACGTCCCTTCCCTATATGCAATAGTTCTTGAAAAGTCTGAAGATTCCCATTTTTGCCAGTAAATATTCACTCTGACCAACAGCTTTGTTGTAGATGGTTTAGGGGAGGGTTTGTGGGACTGTTTATCATACACACTTGCAGGAGCATTGCATTGTCCTTCCTCAAGGAGACTCATGTCTTGTTCAGGGAGTGGACTCTTGGCCTGTGAAATGACTTACCTGGGAACCAAAGGAGAGACGCTGAAGTAAAGACAGGGGGATGTTTCTAATTTTTTTTTGGAGAGGTTTTCGCTATAGGGTGCATGCACTCGCTAGCCAGACAAGAGAGAGACATAGAGACAGAAAGCTAGAAATCACCCCCCAGGGGGGATGGCCACACCGCAATCCCTTCTCCTCTCGGGATCTTGGGCATGCACGCATACATGCCCCGCGTGAGTTTTAAGTCACCAGGTCTGGGATGCGAACCGCAGTCAACTACATGGGAGTCCAGCAACATAGCCATTACGTTAACTGCTGGTTCCCGACAGGGGGATGTTTCTGATTGCAATTGATTTTCTCTTTGTATACAAGTGAAATAACATTCTGGCTGACTATCTACCTCACCCCTCAGAACTCCTTGCTGGGATAGGTGTTGCCCCAGATTCATCAGGTCAAAGCACATCGAATACTACCCTAGAATTGCTACTCCTTACAGCAATTATGTCACCTTTTCCCAACAGTTAAGTCCTGCCATTTGGCCTTTGCCCTTCCAGAATCCTATCACCTCTTAACATCTTCTCCTGTCAGGCCCAGCCTATGTAAAACAGTTACCATAAAACTTCTTGAAGTAACTGTTGCCCCTTAGGGGATGCTTTCTTCACGTTTTAGTGAAACAGGGCGTCCCCTGGGCCTCCTAGGAACGGTGCTAGGTGCCAGCTTCTCTGATTGCACATAATAAAGTCACCATAATGTTTTTACCTGCTTGAACCTTCAGACCCTTCCATTAATGCGCTGCCAAGGCAGCTGCAGCATCTCCGCCTCATTTACAGTGGGCTATTTGCCACAAGTTTCAGAGAGGCATCTCGGTGGCAGGTTAGACAGGCTCCAGGTGTCCTTGATGGGACATTGAGCTCTGAGTCATGGAGGAGCGCGCCTAAGTCAATAAACTGTGTCCTACGCAGCTTGCTATTCCCCTCCTACCACCACGCCTGATGCAGTGTCCTCGAGATACCTGTGTGTATGTGATCCCGTTCCTGAAATATGCATGTGAACTAGGTTCTGTCATTTCCCTGGTATACTGTAAGGTCCTTCTTCCCAGAACAGGAACTGTTTCCCCTTTGGGGCTATGCTGAGATCATAACCATGCCGTTTGGAGACAATGAGGGAAGATAAGCCGAACCTTAAGAATTTGCCTCAGGTGTGATCTTTCAAATGTCTCCAGACCAGAAGAGTTTGCTCTCTTCTTCACAGACCAAGAGTTAGTAAACAGGGCCGGGACCATGGCCCAGTGGTTAAGGGAAGCCAGATCCCGCAGAGCCAGTTGCCCTAGTGGCTTGAAAAAATGCTGGAGGCCTGTGTGTGGGTTCCCAAAATCCTGACCAAAGGCAGAGTAGAAGGCATGCCCACTCCCATTGGAATGCTCTCCTCTGCCCAGTGCAATTTGCCCTCTAGCAATTGAGGAAAGAACAAGTAAGCAGCTGTCAGGTGTCACTTTGGAAAACACCGTTCACTTGGCTTATCATTGTCTGAGAAGCTGGTTCTGTTCAAATGGACCGAGGCGTGAGCATGCAATACTGCTTCTCTTGAGTTTTGTGCCATGGGAAGGTAATAAAAAACAATAACATTAAATTTTCTTTTTCTGTATGACATGTGTGCTTGCCAGCGAGACAGAGAGAGAGAGAGAGAGAGAGAGAGAGAGAGAACACCCACCAGACAGATAGCCAGATAGCCATGCCACAATTCCTTCTTCTCTATTCTCCTCTGGGGATTTTGGGTGTACAGGCGCATGCACGCGCATGCACACACACACACACACACACACACACACGGCATGGTTTTCAAGCTGCTGGGTCTGGGACTAGAACTGCATAATTGGCCATGTAGAATCCAACCACCTTAACTACCATGTCACTGACTGGCCCAAGAAGAGAAAGTTCTAACAGAACAAAGTAAGTGTGTACAGTCAAGCTTAGTAAATATTCCACATGCACACACACACACACACACACACACACACACACAAAATACCGGGCACCCACTGAGGTCGCTTGATCCCTGAAGATGGCCGGGGGCCCACTGTGGTAGCTTGCTCACTGAAGATGTTGTGCTCCACAGGTTGGCATCACAGGGTGGGAGGACTGGGTTCCATTCCTGGCCTAACCTAAAAGCCAGGTATGTTGGCATACAACTGTAGTCCCAGTGACTCGGGAGGCTGGAGCAGGATTGTGAGCACTAGGCTACTCTGGGCAACAGAGTGAGACCCTGCGAGAGAGCCAGGCGTGATACATGCCTCTGGGCCCAGCTCGGAGGCTGAAGCAGGAGGGCTGTGGCATGGCAAGACCTTATCTTTAAAAACAAAATAAAAGGGGATGGGGGTACCAAACTGACAAAACTAAAAAGTACCTTTGAGCAGAGTTACTGTTGGTCATATTTTATTCAGACCTGGTAGAGCTGGATTCAGGACACATACAGGGAGTCAAGGAGAAGGGTTAGTAGAGGAGCTTAAACACATGCTTAACATTTGGTTAAAGGGGGGCCGGCAGGTGGTGTGGTGGTCAAAGGCACTGGACGCCTACATGGCTAACCACAGCTTGAGTCCCAGACCTGGCAGCTTGCTTTCTCACTTTCTCTCTCTCCCTTTCTGGTCAAATTAAAATAAATAAGTAAATAAATAAATTTACATAAATAATTATTTTTTTAAAAAAATATTTGGTTAAAGGAAAAAGGACCTTTGGAAATGGACTTTCAGCCCTTTTCATTGATGTTCTAGTTAAGGTTGTCTTCTCTCTACCATACCTCTCAGGGAAGTGATTTCCTTTGGAAACGCCCTCTACCTATGATAACTCTCACGCCCCTAGAGGAGGTGGCCTGACTGTGGAAGTCTACAATGTGTATAATGTGGAAGTTATACCATGTGTGGCTATATAAACAGATGAGCAGCTATGAATAAAATTCAGGAAATTTAGAACTCCAGTGTCCATAGTGACATGTTCATTTGAAGTCTTCTTATTCAAAATCTAGCTTAAGGAAGATAAACACCATCTGTAGTTTAATTAAAAGCATTCACAGGGCCCGCAGGTGGCATGGTGGTTAAGGCGCTGGGTTCCCATGTAACCGACCATGGTTCAAATCCTGGACCTGCTGGCTTGAAAATTACAACAAATAACAGATGAATAAATATATGTTATTTTTTTTTCACAAAAGCATTCAAGACTAAGAAATGTGCTGAATTTGCCCCCCAAACATTCTTTTCAGTAAGTTAGCTATACTACACCAGTATCATGATGTAGTTCTGAGCATTTCCTTGAAGGAGAGGAATAAAGTCCCTAGTGTGGGGATTGGCAGATGGCGTGGTGGTTAAGGTTCTGGACTCTCACATAACCGACTTTGGTTTAAGTGTCTGACGTGGCGGCTTGCTTTCTCACTTTCCTCTCTGTCTCTCTCTGGCCAAATTAAAATAATAAAAAAATAAAATAAAGTAATTCTTTAAAAAAATAAAGTCCCTAGTGTGTGGCATGGGACAGAGCTTTCTTAGGTAGCTCAACTCTTTGCTCAGAGTATGAATGGGGTAAAGTAAGTTTTCAGGTTGTGGAACTGGGGACAACGTGAGCCAAGCCAGAATTTGGATAGAGTTGGCTCTAAGAACCAAAAGAAGGACCTAAATATTAATATAAACTAAGGGAGTTTCCATGGGCATCAGTCTGATTGGGACAGAAATATCAGAAATAATGGGATTTTTGTTGGTTGCCTTGACAGAGGGCTCGTTTGCATGCACGTGTGAGAGAGATGGAGATAGAGAGAGAAGGAGGTAGACAACATTCCATCCTCTCATAGGGTCTGGTCATACCACAATCCTTTTTCTTCCAATTCTCTATCCCATAAGGATCCCTAGTGTATATGCAGGCAGCCCAAAGCCGACTGGGTCAGCTGAACCTGACAGGTTTGAACCCTGATCAGCCATGTATCCAGCTTCCTCTGCATAGCACCTAACTGCTGAGCCTGCTGGGCCTTGGGGCTGGCCTAATTGTTTTTTGAAGTTGTTGTTTTACATTTTTTGTTACAGGGCATGTGCGCTAGCTGGGAGAGAGAGAGAGAGAGAGAGGAAAAGTGAAAAATCACCCCAAGAGGGATGGCTACACGACAATCCCTTCTCCTCCATTCTTTTCTTGGGACTTTGGGCACACACGCACACACACTTGGCATGTTTTTTAAGTCACCAGGTCCTGGACTCAACCCACCGTCGGTCATATGTGATCCAGCTCCTTAACCACCATGCCACCTGCTGGCCCTCCCAATTTGTTTTCGTTTTCTTTCTTTCTTTTTTTTTGGGAGAGGTTTTTTTGTTTTTTGTTTTGTTTTGTTTTGTTTTGTTTTGTTTTGTTTTGTTTTGTTTTGTTTTGTTTTGTTTTGTTTTGTTTTGTTTTGTTTTGTTTTGTTTTGTTTTGTTTTGTTTTGTTTTGTTTTGTTTTGTTTTGTTTTGTTTTGTTTTGTTTTGTTTTGTTTTGTTTTGTTTTGTTTTGTTTTGTTTTGTTTTGTTTTGTTTTGTTTTGCTATAGGGCTTGTGCGCTTGCCAGACAGAGAGAGAGAGACATAGAGACAGAAAGCGAGAAATCACCCCTGGGGGGGATGGTCACGCTGCAATCCCTTCTCCTCCATTCTCCTCTTGGGATCTTGGGCACACACGCACACGCACCTGGCATGAGTTTTAAGCCTCCGGGTCCGGGATGCGAACCGCGGTCAACTACATGGGAGTCCAGCGACATAGCCATTACGCTAACTGCTGGTCCCCCTCCCAATTTGTTTTTGAATATCAGGTCAATATTGTCTTCTCTTTTAATGAAAGCAGTTCATGAGGTGACTAATCAAGGTTCATAATCACTGACATCTGCAAAAGGTAAAGTGTCCAGGGATAAAAGTACGTATTTGCCCCTAAGGCTACATGTTTTCATAACGTAATTTATATGTTCTTTTCATTGTTCACATGTATACAACTTGTCTCCCAACTAATCAGTAAGTTTCTCAAAGAAAAGCAACAAGATACTAAATGTTGAGTAACCAACACTGTGCCTTTTACTGCACTATCTTCTTTTTTAAAAAAATTATCTATTCAATTTTATTTATAATGATTACTTTTAAAATTTGCTATAGGGCCTGTGAGTTCACCAGAGAGACAGAGAGAGAGAGAGAGAGAGAGAGAGAGAGAGAGTGGAGAGAAAGCAAGCTGTCAGGGCTGGGATTTGAACTGCAGTCAGCCATGTGGGAGTCCAGTGCCTTAACTACTGTGCCACTTGCTGGTCCTGAATGTGTTATTTTTTTATAAAACAGTCTTTTTTGTAAACATCTTCCATAACTCAGAATACTGTACAAATGTTCAGTATTTTCTTTTTTAGGTTTTGTTTCTTAGGTTGACATTGATCCTGTTTCTTAGATACTCTGCATCGAAATTAATTTGTTTCTACTTTCGAAGTATGCCTGAGGGCCAGCAGGTGTTGTGGTGGTTAAGGCACTGGACTCCCACATGGCAAACTGTGGCTCGAGTCCTGAACCTGGCCGCTTGCTTCCTCACACTCTCTCTCTCTGATGAGTGCATATGCCCTATAGCAAATTAAAAATAAAATAATAACTGTAAATAAACTGTAATGAAACAAAATAAAACAAAAAAAAGTATGCTTTGACTTGGAAGCAGATAGACCATGGTATTCTTTTACTCTAAGTGGTGGTCTCGACCTTGAGAAGATCCTAAAGGAACAAGGAGAACAAGTCTTGGACCTGGCAGCTTGCTTTCTCTCTTCCTCTCTCTGTCTCTCTCTGGTCAAGTTAAAGTAAATCAGTAAGTTAACAAAGTTAAATAAAATAATTCTAAAATAAAAGAAAAAGAAAAAAGACAGCCTCAAAACCAAGCTCCTTCTTTGTACTTCTCCCACACCTTCTCGATGGTATTTTTAAAAAATAATTGTTTTATTTAACTTTATTTATTTATTTATTTATTTTTAATTTGACCAAACAGGGACAGAGTGAGAGAGATAGAGAGAGAGAAAGTGAGAAAGCAAGCCACCAGGTCTGGGACTCGAACTGCTGTCAGCTATGTGTCTAGCACCCCTAACAACTATGCTACCTGCCAGCTCCTCTTGATCATCTTTGATTCTTTCTCCCTCCTGAAGTGCAGGGAAGAGCTTTACTCTGATCTTCTACTACCTACCAAAGTACTGGTCCTGCCAAAGAGGAGCGCGATTGTCTTCAGCATGAACTTGAACCACGTTCAGCCATGTGGGAGTCCAGCACCTTACCCGCCAAGTCACTTGCCAGTCCCCACTCCAATGATCTTAAGAAAATATACTACTTGATCACTCTAGAAAACATCTTTTAAAGGATTTGAGAGAATTATTAATTTAATTTTATTTGTTATTACTATTTTTTACTTTGACCAGAGAGAGACAGAGAGAGAAAGGGATAGTGAGAAGGCAAGCTGCCAGGTTCGGGACTTGTACCATAGTCAACCACGTGGGAGTTCAGCACCCTAACCACCACGCCACCTGCTGGCCCCTAGAAAACTTGTAAGAAGTCAAAATGAGAGAAAAATAAAGCAACTAAAGTTTCAGCACATAGCAATATATATAAAATCACTATTTGTATTTTGGAATTATTATTATACTATTTAATAATCATGTGGTTTTTACATTTTTTCATTATAATATATTTTTCATTATAATATATTTTGGTAAGTATGTAGAGAATTTTGGAGGGAAGCAGAGATTAAATGGATTGGTGGAATTAGTTCATGACAGTGATTTGTGCTACTCAAGGGCATTGTTTTTTTAACAATTATTTTTTATTTAAATTTATTTATTTATTTTTAATTTGACAAGAGAGAGAGAGAAAGAAAAAGCAAGAAAGCTAGCTGCCAGGCCCAGGTCTCCAACCGCAGTCAGCCATGTGAGAGTCCAGCGACCTTAGCCACCACACCACCTGCTTGTCCCCCAGGGCATTTCTGTTTCACCTTGGAAGCACAGGGCAGATTTGTACTTCCCCTCCCACATCAAGTCAGTGACAGTGTTAACCACTGGGAAGCGCGTAGAGACTACATACTCTTGTTGCAGGTGGGTGCTTTAACAGCCAGTGTACGATGTGTTCTGCTTTCTCCTGCCACAGTGACCTGAAAAGGTCCACACCAAATTTCATCAGCTCCAGCCTTTCTGTGAGAGTGAGGCAGCACCATGCCCGGAGCAGGACAACAAAAATACTTGGCATGAACAGAGAGTATGTTAGATTTTTAGGTCAGTGAGATTTTGGAAGGGTTCATTACCGAAGATTAACCCTCCTCTACCCTGTCCAATATTTTGCTTTAATTTTTGGAGCATTCTATCTATCTCACACCGAAATGACAAGGAAAGTCTGACTTTGATGTCTCATGCCACTGATCACTAGCAGTCATGTGACTGAAGCTTGCCCCTGCTCCTGTTCCATATAACATACTTTCAAAATAACCTGGCCAGCCATAAGAGGTAAAGTTAGGAAGAGTCATTCCACTCATTCTTTTCTCATAAAAACCTAGGGAACGGGACCAGCAGTTAGTGTAATAGCTCTGTAGTTGGACTCCCATGTAGTTGACTGCGGTTCAAGTCCTGGACCCAGTGGCTTAAACTCACATGGGGCATGTGTGTGTGCATGCCCAAGATCCCAAGAGGAGAATGGAGGAGAAGGGATTGCGGTGTGGCCATCCCCCCTGGGGGGTGATTTCTCACTTTCTGTCTCTCTGTCTCTCTCTGTCTTTCTGGCAAGTGCACGTGCCCTATAGCAAAAACCTCTCAAAAAAAAAAAAAAATCAGAAACAAAACCTAGGGAATGTTTTATAGAAAAATATATACCAATATACTCTTAACGAATAAGAAATCTAGTAGTAAGTTCTTCCTAAACAAATATCTTAAATGAAAATCATCTTTAGAAAACTTTAGAGGATACCCAAAACACATAGCTTACTAATTCTTTTTCAAATACCCTTATAGGAATATACCACAGAGTACCTATAAGAAGCGACTGTCGCATGCCCTGCTAAGGTCCACCTGACGACTTTTATCCCTGCAGTATGAGCTGCTCTTTCTCCCACGGCAGTGTTATGATTGACTGCTCATACTTCCTTTCTGTGAAGTATCACAACGGGTCTGGTTTTGCGATGGTAAACCCAAACCTTGGCTTGTGAAAAGAAGTGGAATTGCTCGGTATAATAAGGGGTTTGGAGTTCTTCGGGTCACTGAGGAAGGTGAGGGTGGGGGTGAGGAAGAAAATAGGCACCAGTTTTCACACTGCCGGGTAGTGGCAGTCTGGTGGCACACAGGGAGGAGCAGGAGGCTCCAAGAGTTTGTAGAACTGGAGATGGCTAACGTCACTGTCTTTTTCTTTTCTTTTTCATGCCAGACGGCACAGCACATGTGGGCTAGACAGAGAGGGAGAAATCCCGATAGGGTCTGGTCACACTGCAAGCCTTTTTCTCCCATTTTCCTACCCTGTCAGAATCCTGAGCACATCACAGCATGTTTTGTTTTTTCAGTTTGTTCTTTGTTTTTGTTTTTATTTTTGTTTTTGTTTTTCTGTTTTGCTATAGGGTGCCTGTGTGTGCTGGAGAGAAAGTGAGAAATCACCCCACTGGGGGATGATCATGCCCCAATCCCTTCTCTTCCATACACACCAGTGTATTTTCAAATGCCAGGTCTGGGTCTCCTACTGCCCAGTTGGCGACGTGGGCTCTAGCGCCTTAAACTCCATACCACCTGCTGGCTGTGGAGTACAGTTTTTTCAAGTGGCCAGATCCAGGCTTTGAACCATGATCACCCCATGTGGGATTTGGCTCCCACAACACAGCACTTAACCTCTGCACTATGGATGTCCCCACTGTGTTTGTTTGTTTTTCCCCAGAAACTACTACCACTGGGCCATGGCCAGATGGTTAACGTGAGCTGAATCTCACATGGCCGACTCGATTGCAGTGCTTATCTGGCCGCACGTGTGTGCATGTCCAAAGTCTGGGAAGTAGAGGGCTATGGAGGAGAAGGGAGGGTGGCGTGACCATCCCCCACTGGGTGTGCTTTCTCTCTCTCTCTAGCTCTCTCTCTGCCTCTCTCCAGTAGGCACGTTGCCCTCCAGCGAAATCGGTTTTTTTCTTTTTACGAAAAAAGCAACCACCACTGCTTCTAATCTCCACCTAACCAACAGTAATAGATGACACGAACTATCGTAAGCTACTCAAGTGCCATCGTTAAGTGAGGCTCAGAAATGACCTACCAAGGTGACAGAGTGGCGGGTCTCAGAGTCAGAACACATGGCCAGGCTGTGCTATTCATGCAGAAACATGGAGGAGGGCATTGGACTTCCCCGAGATTGCAAAATAGTGGTTCAAGATGTCCTGGCAGGGTGTTTCACACAGAAGCACATTCTGACGTACAGAGCCAAGGCAATTAATTTATCTGAACGCATTTACTGAAAAGAAAACATTAGGAACTAAAGGAGCTGGTTAAACTACTTACAGCAGTCCGCAATCATTCCTACAGTCTCGTTGAGACAAAACTGAAGATTAAATAGAGTAAGAGACATGTTGCTCATTAAAATTTTATTTTTAATTTTGCCAGAGGGCATAGTGGGCTCACCAGAGAGCGAAAGAGAGAGAAGGAGACAGAGAAAGCACCCCCAATGCTATCACCTCTTTTTCCCCATGTCTCAGTCCTTTTGGGGATTTGGGGCACACTTGCCTATAATCCTGACTTGTTTCTCGAGCTTCTGGGTCCAGGACTTGAACTGCATGGCTGGCCATGTAAGATCTAGCTCCCTTAAGCACCACGCCACAGTCCAGCCTGCTCATTGAAAATGTTAACTGATCCAATGAATTCTTATAGTTATCAAGTATTCAGTTGACTGCTTAAAAAATCCAAATTGTTATGTTTATAACCCTCATATTGACCCCAAGAATTTCAGATAGTATAAAAACTGCTTTGGATATGGCCCAGCTAGTGGTGTGGTAGCTAGGGTGGCTCTATCCCACATGGCTGACTGTGTGGCTCAAGTCCCAGCTCTGGCAGCTTAAAAAATACACTGAGCATGTGTGCATGCAGGCTGGAGGTTCTGAGAGGAGAATGTAGAAGAAGGACTTGCGGCATGGCCAGCTCCCTGAGAGATGCTTTTTCACGCCTTCTCTCTCTTTCTCTGCCGCTATTTGGCAAGTGCATATGTTGCAAAGAAAAAGAAAATTTTAATTAAAGGGGAAAAAATAGAAATTACGAGCCAACCAGTGGTATGGTGATTAAGGAAGCTGGATCCCACATGGCTGACTGCTCAGTTTGAGTTCTGGACCCAGCAGCTTGAGAAACAAACAGGGCCCATGCATGGTTGTGTGTGTGTGTGTGTGTGTGTGTGTGTGCCCAAAATCCCAAGGGAGAATGGAGGAGAAGGGATTGTACTGTTGGTTGTGGCCATGACTCCCAGAGGGTGATTTCTCACTGTCTCTCTCTGTCTCTCTTCAGTGAGTGCACATGCCTTAGAGCAAAAAAAAATTAAAACAAACAGAGAAAAAGTCATTATGGGCATCCTATAACATTTTGACTGCCTTTTGCTGAACTTAACATATACTGTATTTTTTAAATAATTATTTTATTTTATTTTATTTTATTTATTCATCCATTTATTTAAATTTGACCAGAGAGAGAGACACACACATACAGGAGAGAGAGAAAGAGAGAGAGAAAGGGAAAGTGAGAAAGTAAGCCACCAGGTCTAGGATTTGAACCAAGTTCAGTCATGTGGGAGTGTCCAGCGCCTTAACCACCATGCCACCTGCTAGTCCCCATATACTGTATATTGATATGTGATATCAAACTTCATGTACTTGTATTTACCCTTCGACTGGATTAAAGTTCAGCTTTGCATTTCTTTAAACTGCCTAGTAAATAGTAAGTAATGAATATGTGTTGAATCGAATTAATAGTCACTAGTAGTAATTAATAGTAGCCCAGTACTAATACCATATGATAGGAAAGAATGAAATCTAAGTTACCTTAGTAATTAATTTATCATTTGCTTTGAAAAAGAATGTGAATTATGAATTATGAAACTCTAAACATTAACATTAAAATGTAATTTAGGATGACCTGAACTGATATTATACCTTTCTTCTAAGGAGACGGTGTTCGCTGCGGCTTTCGAGGTCACCATGTAAGTAGTAGAAAGCCATTGCAATTTCACAAACCTTCTACTACCCTTTCATTCTATCTGATCTCCTGCTACACAAACACACACACACACACACACACCTATGTGCATTTCCTCGTTGTTTATGAGAATTCAAGGCACGTCCTTCGTGGCATCAACACTAAGTTGGATTAGGACCACATTTCTCAAGTTATGAGTAATGATTAATAGCAGACTTGTAAGTTAGATATAGGAGCTTAGAAATGTAAAGTTCTCGGACCAGCAGTTGGCATAATGGCTATGTGACTGAACTCTCATGTAGTCGACTGCAGTTTGAGTCCCGGAACCGGTGGCTTAAACTCATGCCAGGCACATGCGCATGCGTGCCCAAGATCCTGAGAGGAGAATGGAGATTTCTCACTTTCTGTCTCTCTCTCTCTCTCTCTCTGTGTGTCTTTCTGGCGAGCACACGCTCCCTATTGCAAACACCTCTCCAAAAAAAAAAAAAGAGTAAAGTTCTTTGAAAAATCAGTTCCCATATTTTACACTACCAGGAAAATAGAATTCACCTTTATGAGGCAGTGTACTTTCATGCCATCAGGTGCATGACACCCAAAGAAATGCCGACAGGTAGTAGGGGAAAGGTGACGGGCAGCCCATCAGATTAGAGCATCGGATCCCAGCATGTTTACAGTTCCTTCTTCCTGGGCCCTTCACAGCCAGTGTGCTCTTGCAATATGTTTGCTCTCCCTCCCTTCCTCCATTGGCTCTCTCTTTGCTTTGCATTCCTTTAAAGTGCCTGGAGGCACCTAGGCGGTTGTGAAGTGGAAGGTCTTATTCCAATCCACAATTGTTTCTTATTTGTCCAAACTCTTTTTAGACTTCCTGGAATGCCAATGCCAAGAGAATCGCTTTTGTAGTTCCACACTCACTCCTAAGAGTGGCCACTTGTCCCTTCCTTGGGTTAGGAGAATGCCCCTTGCTCCACTTTGAAACAAGTCCTCCTGCGATGTTTCAGAAAGCAGGTGTCCAGTCTGCCCAGATGTGGTTCCTGCTATAGAAAGAACTCAGTCTCAGGAAGTAATCTCTGGGTACCATTTTACTTGTTCCTGGATGCCATTTTTAAAAAACAAGTTCAGGCTCTGAGCAATGTAACTGGTCTCCACTGCCCTTTAGGCTAGGGGGGGCCAGTAGTTCCTCTGCCCTGCTCCCCATCCATTGGGGACTTTGGAAAGCCAACATCTTTTTAAGAAGTTACAGCCTCCAAACAGCCTTTGTTGCAGAAATATCTGTAGTAGCACAGAGATTGGCTCTGCTTCAAGGGAAAGGTCAATTTCAGAAAGCGACTCTCGGAGCTATGAATGTGGCAGTGTTACTTAGGGTAAACAATGCTTATACTGTCCAGTCAATAGCCCCCAGGAGGAGCCATGTCCTCACATATGTCGTTTCATTTACTCCTCAGAGATTGTGCAAAGATAGACATTATTTATCCTGACTACAGGTGAGTGAGAGCTGAGGTAGACCCAGTGCCTTCCCCAAAGTCGTGCTAGTGAATAACAAAACTGAAATTCAAACCGATCCTGGCTCCTCGGCCTTGTACTCACAGCCTCCTGCAGAGCAAACATTGAGAGCCACTTCACTGGAGGAAAAGCATGGGTAACTTTATTATAAAACAGGTTATTGGAATCTGCACTAATCAGTCAATGATTTACAGGGTCCAACTATATGCAAAGTCCACTTGCAGATCAGAGAAGGATAAGCCAAAGTATGTCACAGTCCTTGCCCTGGAATGGGAGAGATGACATCAAACAGAGTGCTGAATTAAAATGTGAGAATTAAAAAGAGAACATTAGACGACAATGCGAGAAATAACACAAAGAATTTCCTACTTTTACACAGTCCCGAGCTCTTACCTTTTTAAATTTGAATACAAAAATACATAAAGGAAATGCATCATTTTCCGGTGTATAGTGCGTTCACGTTACTGTGCACCCATGCCCACTAGTCATCTCCAGAACTTTCCCAGCTTCCCAAGCTGCCTAGAGCCACTATTACTCAAATAGCAGCACTTTAAGAATGTGAGTTCCTCTAAAGAAAAACTTTCCTTCTTTTCCTCAGCAATCTTAGACCCTAGCACAAAGTAGCTACCTAATACTATGAAAATATAGGCTCCCAAATAGCATAGAGCCCAAAGGTAGGGATGCTTGGAATGAAAAAGAAAAAAACTCCTTCATTCGGACTCGGTCACCCTGGTGGTGTGACAGCCAGCACATTATTTAAATTTTCTGGACATCAAGATCTTTATTCAAAAATGAAAATCATAATGCCTGTTATTGAAAATGAAATACCTGTTTATATGCCTTCGCTTTTTTAGCCCATGACACACATCAGCTTAGATTTTTTAAGTACAACACCCTTGTGGGGAGGGGGTGATGTCTCTCTCTTCCCATTTCTTTCATGCATCTCCTCTGGCAACAACAACAAAAAATTGTCTGGGACCAGCAGTTTGCATAATGGCTATGTCGCCGAACTCCCATGTAGTCGACCACGGTTTGAGTCCCGCCCGGATCTGGTGGCTTAAACTCATGACGGGTGCATGTGCGTGCGTGTCCAAGATCCCCAGAGGAGAATGGAGGAGAAGGGATTGCAGGCGTGGCCATCCCCCCCCGGGGGGGTATTTCTTGCTTTCTATCTCTCTGTCTCTCTCTGTCTTTCTGGCGAGCGCACGTGCCCTATAGCAAAAACCTCTCAAAAAAAAAAAATTGTCTGGGAGGATGAAATAAAGGATGAGAGACAAAAGGATAGGAAAAAAAAATTCAAAAGTGCATTACCCCTATGGGTTGGTTACTCCCTCAGCAATCAGTTACTTTTTTTTTTTTTTTTTTTTTTTTTTTTTTTAACTGAGTTTTTTTAGCGATCAGTTACTTTTAAAAAAATCTTTTGAGGATCGTAAAATAATGCCCCACAAAGAACCCTTCAAGGGGAGGAAGAGGAAAGAGTTTATCTAGACGTTTCTGTTCTCTGCTCAGAGACTTAACCACTCCTGAGGGCACAGGTCCCTAGGGCAGTGCCGGACGTCAGGATCACCACGCCCTGGCAGAGCTGGTTGAAGCTGAGAGGCTTTGATCATGGCCGCACAGGGGAAGTAGGAGACCAGAAAGACCTGAGCCGTGGATGAGGGATGTTTGAGATGGCACTGTCGGCTCCGCATATTCCAGTCACACCCCAAGCCACACAGTAAGCCCAGAGAGACGGAGTTTCTTTTTAAGAAAGATTAGAGGGACCAGCAATTAGTGTAACGGCTATGTCGCTGGACTCCCACATAGTAGACTGTGGTTCGCGTCCCGGACCTGGTGGCTTAAACTCACGCCTGGTGCATGTGCACATGTGCCCAAGATCCAGAGAGGAGAATGGAGGAGAAGGGATTGTGGCGTGACCATCCCCCCCTGGGGGGGGTGATTTCTCACTCTCTGTCTCTCTGTCTCTCTCTGTCTGTCTGGCGAGCGCGTGCGCCCTATAGCAAAAACCTCTCCAAAAAAAGAAAAAGAAAAAATAAAGAAAGATTAGAGAGAGAAATCTCACAAAGTCAGACACCAAAGGCCCTCAGTTTCTACAATTCAGTACTTCCTTCTCACTTCAATACGAGTATTGTGTGTAGTTTAACCTCATTTCCTAAAGATTATTATAATAAACGAGTAAGCAACAAAGGCATGAGGGTAGCAATTGAATGTGCACACATGTATTAGAAACATTTACTGTGTCATAATCATGAAACGGAAGGAAAACAACCCTTTTCAAAGATGGTCACACCTTTAGGATTACATCTTCTTCTTTTTCTAAAAAAAATTGATTTGCTAGAGGGCATGTGTGCTCTCCAGAGAAAGACAGCGAGAAAAGAGAGGAGGAGGGGAAAACATCTCTCGATGGGGCACAGTCACCCCTCCCTCTCTGCTCCTCCATTTCTCCATCCTCCTGGGATTTGGGGCACACATGCTCATGTACCCAGTGTGTATTCCATGCTGCTGAGACTGAGATTCAAGCCATGTAGCCGCCAGGCCACGGGGCCGGCCCTGCATAATTTCCAGGGGAGGGAGTGAATCCTTATGTGTAAGTAGGGAGGTAACACACAGCCATGACCACACATAGCATAATTTTTAATTCATCTTTGTTTTTCAAATGATAAGAGTTAAGTAAATCAGTCCACATTGTAAAAAGTCATTTTTTGAAAGCTCTATTGAGGGGGCCAGCAGATGGCGTAATGGTTACATTGCTGGACTCCCATGTAGTCGACCACGGTTTGAGTACCAGACTCGACGGCTTCAAACTCATGCCAGGCACATGTGCATGCGTGCTCAAAATCCCAGGAGGAACACGGAGGAGAAGACATTGTGACAAGGGGTTTCTTGCTTTCTGTCTCTCGGTCTCTTTGGTGAGCACACCTGCTCTCTAGCGGAAATCTCTCATGAAAAAGAAAAAAACGCTCTATGAGGACATCAGGGCTGAGTCCATTTCAAAATATGTAACAATAAATGGCATTGGAGAACTTGGAGATCTGTATTATAAGATGCGTTTCAGAAAGTTTGATCGGTACGTGATGATACGAGAGTAGTGATTTAACCCAGCGAAGCAGGCACCATCTTGTCCTTTGCACCTACAGCGCCAGTCCTTCCAGTGCCTCGCACAGTCATACCAGGTTGTCACCCATGGGACAGTTTGTGCCTTTACTTATTTTTTTATTTTTTTTATTTTTTTTTTATTTTTTTGCTATAGGGCACGAGTGCTCGCCAGAAAGACGGAGAGTGACAAAGAGACAGAGAGCGAGAAATCACCCCCCAGGGGGATGGCCACGCCGCAATCCCTTCTTCTCCATTCTCCTCTCGGGATCTTGGGCACGCGCGCACACGCGCCCGGCGTGAGTTTAAGCTGCTGGGTCTGGGATGCAAACTGGTCAACTACGTGGGAGTCCAGTGACATAGCCATTACACTAACCGCTGGTCCCTCATGCCTTTATTTTAACTATGCATCTCTTCACACTAAGAGCATAAATCAACGAAATTGAAAGTAGAAAAGCAATACTGAAATTGGGGCCACCAGATGGTATAGTGGTTAAGGCACCAAACTCTCACGTGGCCGACTGAACCCTGGATCTGGCAGCTCTCTCTCTCTCTCTCTTTTTCTCTCTCAAGCACTCATACCCTGTAGCAAATTTAAATAATAATAACAGTGATAAATAAAATTACATAAATAATGGTTAAAAAAAGAAAAGCGGGACCAGCAGGTGGCATGGTGGTTGGGGTTCTGGACACTCCACATGGCTGACCACGGTTCAAGTCCTGAACCTGGTGGCTTGCTTTCCCACTTTCTCTCTCTCCTCTCTCTCTCTCCCCTCACCCTGGCCAAATTAAAATAAATGAATGATTTAATAAAATTAAATAAATATTTTTTTAATAAAAGAAAAGCAATATAGAAATCAATAGAACAAAGAGCTAGTATTTTTAAAAGATAAATAAAATTGGCAAATCTCTTGCAAAGCTGACAAAAAGAGAAAAGACACAAATTACCTGTATCAAGAATGAAACAAGAAATATCATTAGAGAGCCTACAGATAACAGTTCTACATACCGAAAACTCCACATACATAAATTTGACATCTTAGATGAAATAGACCAATTCATCAAAAACTATAAACTGCCACAAATTATAAATATAAAATAGCTCATTTGAATAGGAAACTGTTAAGCAAATTGGATGGATTTGTAATTTTTTTTGGAGAGGTTTTATTTATTTATTTATTTATTTTGCTATAGGGCACGTGTGCTCTCCAGAAAGACAGAGAGAGACAGAGAGGTAGAAAGCAAGAAATCACAAGATGGGATGGCCACGCCACCATCCCCTCTCCTCCATTCTCCTCTCGGGATCCTGGGCACGCACGCACACACGCCCGGCGTGAGTTTAAGCCACTGGGTCTAGGACTCAAACCACGGTTGACTATATGGGAGTCCAGCAACACAACCATTACACCAACTGCTGGTCCTAGGATTTGTAATCTTAAAACTCCCAAAATGAAATCTCCAGATTCATATTCACTGAAAAATCTTATAAAACATTTAAAGAAAAATTAACACCAATTCTTTACACTCTCTTCCAAAATATAGAAGAAGCAAGAATATTTCCCATTTCATTTTAAGAATGTCCTAACACCAAGACCAGGTAAAGACAGTAAAATAGGGGCCAGCAGATGGTGTAGCAGTTAAACTGTTGGACTCCCACATGGCTGACCACAGCTCAAGTCCTGGACCTGGTGGCTTGCTTTCTCACCTTCCCTCTATCTCTCTGTCTCTCTCTGGTGAGCACATGTGCCCTGTAGCAAACTTTAAAATAATAACAATAAATAAAATAAAACAAAACATTAAAAAGTCAGTAAAATAAATGAATTAAAACTAATATCCCTCATAAATATAGATTCAAAAATTATTTTTTAAAGAATTATTTTATTTATTTATATTTTTTATTTGACCAGAGAGGGACAAGAGAGAGAGAGAGAGAGAAAATGAGAAAGCAAGTCACCAGATTGGGACTCAAACCATGGTTGACCATGTGGGACTCTAGCACTCTCAAACACCATGCCACCTGCCAGCCCCAATACACAAGAATTCTTAACAAATTGTTATCAAATTTAATCTGTCAAAGAAGAGTATACTATGATCAAGGGGGTTTTATTCTAGGGATGCAAAGATGATTTGGTATTTGAAAATTAATCAGTGTAATTTACCATTAAATGTTAAAAAAAGAAAGACTGCATGGTCATTTCAATTGATGTAGAGAAGGCACGTAGCAATATCAATGCCCATTCATAACAGAAACTCAGAAAAATAGAATCACAAGGCAACTTCCCCCAAATGAAAAAATATAAAGGGCATCTACAAAAAACACTACAGCTAGAATTTCGTGGGGAAAAAATATTGGACAATTTTTCCCTAAGATCAGGAATAACACAAGGATGGTCAGTCTCAAAACTGTTATTCAAAATAGAGGTAAAAGTTCTAGCCAGTGCAATAAGACAAAAAAAGGGAATTAGAAAGCATTTAAATCAAGAAGAAAGAAATAAAACTCTCCCTATTTGGAGATTTGTGACTGACTACATAGAAAGTGACAAATAATCTACAAAACAAAACACTCCTAGAAATAATAAGTGAGTTCAGCAAGTTTACCGGATACAAAATACATATACACATCCATGAACACTGACATTTGAAATATCCATGCCATTTATAATTGCTCAAAAAAAGTAAAATGCTTAAGTTGTAAATCTAAAAAAAGAACTATTTGTAGTCTCAAAACGATACACAGCTGATGAAAGAAGTCAAAGATCTAGGTAAATGGAGAGATAACATTGTTTACTGATCATAGGACAATTTAATGAAGATATTGATTCTTTCCAAATTGAAACAGGGGTTTAATGTAATTTATACCAGCAAGTTGTTTTTACAAACAAGATTATCCTAGAATGTGCATGGTTAGGGGCCAGCATGTGGTGAGGTGGTGAAGGGGTTGGACTCACACAGGGCCCACCATGGTTTGGACGTGGTGGCTTGCTTTCTCACTTGCCCTCTCTCCCTGTCACTCTCTGGTCAAATTAAAATAATAATAATAATAATAAGTAAAATTAAATAGTTCTTTAAAAAAGGAACATGGAAAAGAAAAGCAATGAAAATAGCTAAAAACAAGTTTGATTTTTAAAAAGAGGAAGGATTTAGTTTATCCAATTTCAAGACTTCCTATAGAGCATAGTAATCCAATCAATAATAGACCCCCCCCCAGATCAAAGAAACAGATAGTAAGCTCAGAAATAGACCCACAAAATATGCCCAACTGACTTTGACTCAGGTACAAAAATAACTAAATGCAGGAGAGAGAGTCTTTCTACAAATGATGATGGAACAATTGGAAATACATAGGCAAGACAAGGAGGAGAGGGAAAAACTAAAGGAAGGGAAACAGGAAGGGAGGGAGGAAAGAAAAGAACAGAAGAAAAGGTACTTTGTCCTACATCTCAGGTAATACGGAAACATGAACTCAAAATGGATCATGAACTTGTATAAAATGACACAGCTTTCAGAAAACAAAAGAGAAAATCTTTGAAATGAGGGCCAAAGAGATCTTAGACTTAACACCAAAAATAAAATACATAAAGAGAAAAATTGATACATTCATTGCACCTTATCAAAATGAAGACGTTCTCTGTGAAAGACCCTGTTAAGAGATGAAAGGACAATAGAGAGGCAGGATGTCAGTGGGAAACAGATATGGCTTATTACCTGTTGAGGATGACTAGTATAGCATTCTCAACTGGATTGGTCTGAGAAGTATTTCATGATGGGTAAAGTCTTTTTTAAAGCAAAATGAGAAATAGTGATTGACTATTTAAAAAAATAATTGGAATAATAATAATAATGACTGGGGAAAACATACAAAAGATATTGAATGATGAAGCGGGGAGATGAATGTCTCTGTATTGACTGACATGCATGGCATTCCCTTTTGAAAAAGCAATGTAATACACTGTAAAGTTATATGTAATCCAATGTAATATAAAGAAGATTACGATGAGAATAAAAATAAATAAATAAATAAATAAATAAATAAATAAATAAAGACACAAATTACATAGTGGGAGAAAGTATGTGCAAATCATATCTGAAAAACTAGCTAGAATATGTAAAGATCTCTTAAAACTCAGTATTTTAAACATTTTGAACATGGAAAAAATACGTGAAAAGACTTGTCGCCAAACGAGATGGTACGTGTTTATCAGAATGGCCAAGATAATAAAGAGTGGCAATGCCAAATACTAGCGAGATTGCAGGAGAATTACTCACACACCGTTGGGGATGCAGAACAGTACCCTGGAAAACAGTTTGGCAGATATTTAAAAATGACTAATGCAATTATCATACAACCTAGCAACGGTACTTCCAAGCATATCCTGGAGAAACAAATACTTATATTCACATAAAAGTCTACGCACAAATATTCAGTTTTATTCTCAATAGCCCTAAACTGGAAACAATGCAGGTGTCCTTAAAGGGTGAAGGTTGAACAAACTGCGATACATTGATTCTATAAATACTACCCAGCAGTGGAAAGGAATGAACTAACGCACGCTGCAGCCTGGACGCATCTCCATAGAATTACATTGAGTGAAAAAAGACAATCCTAAAAGGTCATATTCTGTCTAATTCTATTTACATAAATTATTGAAATGACAAAAATTATAGAAATGGAGAACAGATTCATTGACGTAATGGCTCTGTCGCTGGACTCCCATGTAGTTGACCACACTTTGAGTCCTGGACCCGGTGGCTTAAACTCATGCGGGGTACGTGTGCGTGCGTGCTCAAGATCCCGAGAGGAGAATGGAGGAGAAGGGACTGTGGTGTGGCCATCCCTCCTGGTGGTTGAGGGGGCGGTGATTTCTTGCTTTCTGTCTTTCTCTCTCTGTCTTTCTGGCAAGCGCACACGCCCTATAGCAAAAACCTCTCAAAGACAAACAAACAAACAAACAAACAAAAAACCAAAGAAAAGAAATGGAGAATGGACTTGTATATTCTGAGATTAGGAGAGAAGTGGGTGTGGTAATAACAGGGCAACCTGAAGGATCCCTGTGATGATGGAATGGTCCTGTCTCTCTTTTAAAAAATTATTTTTATTTAACTTCATTAATTATAATTATTTTACTATTTCCAGAGAGAGAGAGAGAGAGAGAAAGCAAGTCACCAGGTCCAGTACTCAAACCACGGTGGGCCATGTGGCAGCCCAGTCCCCTGTCTCTTGACTCTAGTGATGGACACGGACATCACATGTGATAAGATTGTACAGTGAAACATTCACACTCACATCCAGGAGTACAGTAAAACCGGGGAAACCTAAATCATATTGGTAGACTCTATGTCAATACCCGGGTTGATATTGTGCTCTATATAACTTTATAAGTTTTACCAATGGGGAAGCTGAGTAAAGGGTACATGGGATCTCTCTGTATTGTTTCTTGCAACTGTATTGCTTCTTATAATGAGATAAATTATCTCAAGATACAAAGTTTCATTTAGAAATAGAAGATGGTGGCAATGGCTCTGGAGAGGACTGAGAGGCAGAGAACAAGAGCTCACATATGCCGAATTACATTTTTTGTTTTGTTTTGTTTTTAGTTTTCTTTTTTTTTTTTCCTCCCATAGGGTGCATGCACTTGCTGAAGAAGACAGAGAGAGGGAAAGTGAGAAATCATCTCCCCAAGGGGATGGCCATGCCACAATCTCTTCTCCCCAGTCTCCTCTTGGAATTTTGGGCACACACATACACATGCCTGGCGTGATTTTCAAGCCGCTGGGTTCAGGGCTTGAATTGCAGTCTATATGGGACTTAACCACCACTGAATTGCTTTTATTCATCCAAAGCCTGGGTCCATGGCATAGCCATTCCATGCAGACTCAGCCTTTTCATGATTCACTATGTCAACAAGAGCATAAACGAGAGGACTTTCAATTGTTGAAGACACTAGGCTTATAACACCCACTTCCCTCAGAGGTTAATTTCCCCTAGAGCAATCGAGTTTGGAAACAAGATGTGTATTAGAGCAGAGGAGAGGAGGAAACTGACCTGTGATGCAGGAAGCTCTGGGGTTGAACTGGTAGCAAGATTAGTTTCCGTCAGTGGGAGTCCATATGACCGGGCGATTCCCCACCTCCGCCTCTGCCACCATAGCTATCATAGCTCTTCGCACGTGGCCAGGCCACTGTTCCAGCCCTGGGAGAGCTGATGGCAGGGACTGGCAGACCCCAACGGGACTATTTCTGCTGTTTTCATCTTGGAACCCTAAGATTCCAGAGAACATGTGGCATTCAAGGCTAATTTTCCCATCATCACAGAATTATATAAACTCTGTTCCAACCTGTTCTAAATCAAAAGGCACAGCCACCTGTCACTTCCGGTTCTTCAAGGGGTTCATTTTTTTCTCAACGCATGTATTAATAATAACCAGTGGTCGAGGTGATAGGTATGCAAATGATCCTGCATTACACACTGGATTCTCGAACCGTAAAATCATATTGCACTCCCACAATTACGTACGATTATTATACATGAAGAAAAAAAGGTCGGAGGTAAAACGTAGACTTTCGGCAAATTTGAATCTGCCATCATTGATGGCTTCGCGTTCACTACAGTCTTGCACTGATACTAACAATTGTGATTTCAAAAACGTATTGTGTGATCAGGTGTGTCAACATTTGGAAGAGCTGCATCAACCCACGACTATTATTTTGCAGATGATTAATACATGATTCCACACATTCATGAATGGGTGAAAAGATCCACTTGAAGTGAAAGATAAAAGGATTTGTATGTAACAGAGTATGAACGGTTTGTTGACGTAACTTCAAATTCTGTGTTGCACCTAATTTTAAGAATGAATGTATTATAAAGTGTTGGTGTTGTATCAAAGAATGTCTAAAAGGCTATTAAAATGTTCCTGCCTTTTTTGGGGCCGGCAGGTGACATAGTGCTTAAGGGCGCTGGACTCCCACATGGCTGACTGTGGTTGGAGTCGCGGACCGGGTGGCTTGCTTTCTCACTTTCTCTCTCACTCGCTCTCTCTCACTCTGTTCCTTTCTAGTCAAATTAAAATAAATAAATAAATAGATAAATAAAGCTAAAGAAAATAATTCTTAAAAAAAAAAAAAGGTTGAGGGAACCAGCAATTAGCGTAATGGCTATGTCGCTGGACTCCCACGTAGTCGACCGCGGTTCGTGTCCCGGACCCGGTGGCTTAAAACTCATGCCGGGGGGATGTGCGTGCGTGCCCAAGATCCCGAGAGGAGAATGGAGGAGAAGGGATTGTGGCGTGACCATCCCCCCTGGGGGG
>NW_006203868.1:1140909-1143185 GCF_000334495.1 Tupaia belangeri chinensis
GTTGAAATCTCTTTTTTTTAAAATAAAAGTTCCTGCCTTTTTCAAGGTAGATTTTCGTCATATACTTCCTCCAAAACGACAAGTTGCAGCATTTGATGCAAACATAGTTAAGAGCATTCAACTCTCTTCTGTGAATGTCGATATTACAGAGATCTGCAAAAGTGGAAAGGTCACTCTTCTCATTCATTGTTTTAAAGAGGGGCCAGAAGATGGTGTAGCAGATACATTGCTGGACCCTCACATGACAGATTGTGGTTGGAGTTCTGGACCTGGTAGCTTGAAAATCACGTCAGGAGCTTGTGCATGTGTGCTCAGGATCCCCAGAGGTGAATGAAGGAGAAAGGATTGTGGTATGGTCATCCTCCCAGGAGTGAATTCTCACTTTCCCTCTCACTGTCTCTGTTTCTGTTTCTCCAGCAAGTGGACCTGCCCTAAGGCAAAAACCCCTAAAAAATTTGTTTGAAAGAAATAGATATGTTTTATTTTAAAAGCTTTCAAGTTAACATATAATGACTTGGAGCTGGCAGGTGGCGTAGTGGTTAAAGTGCTGGACTCCCACATGGTTGACCACGGTTTGAGTCCTGGACCTGGTAGCTTGCTTTCTCACTTTTCCTTTCTTTTCTCTGTCTTTCTCTGGTCAAATTAAAATAATAATAACAATAAATGAGAATTAAATAAATATTTTTAAAATAATGACTTTATTGTTATAATAAATGAATAAGGGACCAGCAGTTGGTATAATGGCTATGTCTCTTGACTCCCATTTATGTTAAATAAATAAGGGACCAGCAGTTAGCGTAATGGCTATGTCACTGGACTCCCATGTAGTCGACTGTGGTTCAAGTCCTGGACCCGGTGGTTTAAACTCATGCCGGGCACATGTGCGTGTGTGCCCAAGATCCCGAGAGGAGAATGGAGGAGAAGGGATTGTGGCGTGGCCATCACCGCTGGGGGTGACTTCTCACTTTCTCTCTGTCTCTCTCTGTCTGGCAAGCACACACTTCCTATAGCAAAAAATCTCTCTCTAAAAGAAGGAGTTTAATCTACAAAGCTCAGTAGGGCTGGTAGGTACAGCAGTGGTGCTGCCTCACATGGGAAGGTTCTGAGTTCGTGTCTTGAGGTCTCCCTGAACATGCTAGGCATGCTTGTGCCCATGATCTGGTGCTGGCTGGGAATGGGGGTAGATCATAATATAAAGGACCCTGCTGGGGGTGTCTGTCTGTCTGTCTGTCTCTCTCTCTCTCTAAAAGAATGTTTTAAACTTAATAATGATAATAATATCTAGCAAAACCCAGTGCTTTGTGTTTACTGAAATGTTTTACTGATTGAATATGTCTCTTTAGAAAGAGAAACAGACCCAAGCAGCCTACCTACGATTATCACAGTGTACTATGTATATTTTCTAATTAAATTTTTATTTTAAAATTATAGATGGGTATGCAGTTGTAACTTCTTCTCACTATACCCATAGTAGGTGCTCAAACAATTTCTTAGTGCATAAATGCACTAACTGATATCAAAGAAAAGAACCTGCCTCACATTTCCTTTGGTTTCTGGTAATAACTGAGTAATTGTTCTTCTGCTATGTGCTCTTCATCTGCCATGTCTTGTTTATTCTTACACTACTTGTTCAGATGCCTCTACCACCACACTACCTGCCAGTTCCAGTTTCTTCTGCTTTTACACTTAATAATATAAGCGTTGGGACCAGCAGGTGACATAGTAGTTAACACACTGGACTCTCACATGGTTGACCACAACTCACATCCCATACCCGGTGGCTTGAGAATCACACTGGGTGCATGTGGATGTGTGTCTAAAATCCCAAGAGGAGAATGGAAGAGCAGGAATTGCAGCGTGGCCATCTCCCCAGGGGACGGGGGATTTCTCACTTTCTCTGTCTCTCCCTGGCAAAGTGCACTGCAGTCTATGGTATGGGCCCAACATCGGCTATTTATATTCGGTCTCCCTGCGTAGTTGATTTCTCACTTTTATACACAAAACTCCACGATTAAAATCTAAGTAGGGCATTTCCATTGAAGACCGAATATAAAGACAGAGGGAAACATGCCACTCCCGTATCCCGGGTTCTTTGAAAAGCATAGTGTCTTGGTGTGGTATTGTGTGCTTATAAAAATACCCGAGCCTGGGGAATTTATAAAGAAACTAGAGCTTTATTTATAAACTCATGATTCTGGTGTCTGGAATGTCCAAGGCATCACAAAAACGGCAGAAGGCAGAACTTTTAGCAGAGCAGGGTGTGAGCTGTGCCCGTG
>NW_006203868.1:1143211-1164760 GCF_000334495.1 Tupaia belangeri chinensis
TGCTGCTTGTCTACCAGAACTCAATGGCAGGGGTCCTGCCCTGGTGACCTCACCACACCAAAGGCCCCGCTCTGGAACACCGGGAAGGAATTAAGTTTTCACTTGGAACCTTTATGTTACAACCAGTTCTGAACACATGAATTTCTGTGGACATCCAAATACAAAAACATGTACCTTCAGGGAACAGCCATTATCAAAACTGTAACACCTAGCCTGCTTACCTACCTGCCTACCTACCTAGATGGCCATTCCACAATCCCTTCCTGTCCTCCATTCTCCTCTCAGGATGAACTCTGCATTCTCATCCATGTGGGATC
This sequence comes from Tupaia belangeri chinensis, assembly GCF_000334495.1. NCBI lineage: Eukaryota > Metazoa > Chordata > Mammalia > Scandentia > Tupaiidae > Tupaia > Tupaia belangeri. The sequence goes on from NW_006203868.1 coordinate 1,143,529, forward strand.
CAGCCACCTTAAACACCAGCCCACTGGTTGGCCCAGACCTCAAAAATATGTATTGTTTGAGTGAAAGAGTGTTTTCTAACATTAACTGATGAATTAATTTAGTGTGTTTGTGGTGGTTTTTTTAGGCAGTCTCTCTTTGGTGCAATCCTCTTGCCTCAGCCTCCCAAGTAGCTAGAACTATAGACTCAGGCCAGTAAGCCCAGCTTCTTAGGATAGGCTGGAAATTGAAACTGGGCCTCCCGTGTGCATATGGCCTCAGCCTCCCAAGGAGCAGCATCCAGCACACACTCCTACCACTGGCCCAAGTGGCATTTTCTAAAATTGTCTATAGTAAACATGTTGCTTTCAAAATGAGAAGAAAAGATTATTATATAACACTATAGTATATCATATAACATACAGTATATCATACTAAAAATAATTCTATTTATAAGAATAAATAAAAGCTTGCTGTCTATAAAATAAGGGTTGGCATTTTATTTCCAAAAAGTAAACACAGGACCCTGACCATTCCTTTGGTGTTGAACCATCCCATTAAGAAACCAGGTGGGGTGGGAGGCAGGAGGCATGGTGGTTAAGGGCGCTGGACTCCCATGTGGCCAACAGCAGCTCGAATCCCAGACCTGGCAACTTGCTTTCTCACTTGGCCTCTCTCTCTCCCTGTCTCTCACTCTGTTTCTGTCTGGTCAATAAAATAAATACATAAATAAAGGTAAATAAAATAATTCTTTATAAAAAAAAGAAAGAAAAGAAACCAAGGGGACACTCGGAGAGCAATAAGCATTCTTTTTTTTTTTTTTTTAATTTGCAAGAGGGAATGTGAGCTCATCAAGAGACACAGAGAAGCAGAAGAGGAAGAAAATCCCACTAATGGAACATGGTTATGCCATAATCCCCTCTCCTCTGTTTCTCTTTCCTTTGGGGACTTGGAACACACGTGCACATGCATCCAGCATGTTTTTCAAGTCACAGGGCTCAACTCGAAGTCCACTGTGGCCGTGTGGGATGCAGTCACATTCACCATCAGTCCGCGGGGCCAGCCAGAGAGCAGGGCATTGTAACAGGATACACGGCCTTTCGTATCTGTAGTTCCTCCCATTTTTTCCTTTCCTATTATCACTTTTCCTTCTTTTTTCTTTTCTTTTTTTTTTAATCTAGAGAAAAGACTACTTGAATTTAAAAAACATAAACTAAATAGCTTTTCTGGCGGTGAAGACCTCCCCAGGAGAACATGCCTCTCTCACAAGGGACCTTCTTCATCCCTGTCCAGAAGAGAAGAGGAGAGCTGGTGCAGAGCCCAGATTCCCACCTCATGGATGTGAAGTGCCCAGGATGCTATCAAATCTCCACCGTCTTTAGCCACGTACCAACGGTAGTTCTGTGCGTCGGCTGCTCCACTGTCCTCTGCCCGCCTACAGGAGGAAAAACAAGGCTTCCTTCAGGAGGAAGCAGCACTAAAACTTCCTGACTCAAGATGAGTGGAAAACTATGCCAATAAACACATTTTGGATTTTTTTTTTAAAGTAAACTAAATAAATCATTGCTTTCAGAGTGCACATGGAGAAAGATCCCACCCTCTGAGCATCCTCCTCTTCTTTAGCTCTCCATGTAAAAATGAGACCTCTCAAGGCTCTGACCTTCTCTTCAAAGCCCAGCATGAGTTAAAAAAGACCCTTTATACCCTTTGAGCTCTAGATTCAGATAAGTTAGAACCATCTGCTTCATTTGAGATCTGTTTAAAAACGAAGCTTCAGACGTTTACAACAGAAAAGATGGAGGGAGGGAAATAAGGCCTCACGCTAAATCGAAGGGGATCCTATAGCACTTTAGAATCTCTCACGTGTGGCTGTGATGATGCTCAGTGAGTGAATATAAAACAAATAAGTTGCATATCAAAAAGAAAACACGAAACAATGATGAAAGTTTAAAGCTAAAGCCACTTCAGTGCTAATCACAATATTCAACTTAAAGCCCTCCAACAGGAGAGGCGGGACCCTACGCCATCACCTCCGTCTTCCTTTCGTCCTTTTACTTAGTGTAATTCAGGGTTATTACCTTTCACTGAATCACAGTTTTAACAGTTTGGTTCCAAATGAAGGCATTTTGATTTTGATAGTGTATCATGTACAACTGTGGAGTCTTCCGATTCCCATTTCATTCAAGATAATATACTTTCTGGCTCAGTAAAAATCCGGAGTGAGTTACTCAACATCATTTTTTTCTTCATGCTTCTGGGGTGACTTCAAGTAGATCGGCCTTGAAGGAGTGCTGCCCCGGGGTAAAGCAACAGTACACACCTGGCTTAATCTACGGGCTACCCACTGGTGACCGCTGGCCCAGATTTTTAAATGCCTTCACCTTTACCCACTTCACCAACATAAAACACCACAGAGTCAGGCTTGAGAAACTGCCTATCTATTTCCTCATGGCAGCAAGACAAACGCAAAAGCTCCATGGCTCTGCCAGATCTTAAAAGCAAAATGCCTCCCCTGCGAGGTGGGATTTGGTCCACAAAGCTGCCCTTTGGACAGGCCAGTCATGTCAAAGTGTTTAAAATACTTAGAGTGTAAATTAAGAGCTCGTGAGTTCTCTCCTGACTGCCTTCCTAGGTGTTCAAGTAGGTGTTCTTCAGATTGAAATTCACTGTGAAGTCTGACTCATCTCACCGGTAAGCAACAGGCCCTGCAGTGGGCATGGGAGAATAGAGACAATAGGAAGTGACAGGGAAGCAGTCAGCTCTGCTGTTCCCGAGCCAGATCTGGGTTCAAATCCTAGCTTTATCACTCAGCTAGCTGTGTGACCTGGGCAAGATGCTTAAGCTCCCTGTAGCTCAGTTTCCTTATATGCAAAATAAGGTGAATAATAAATCTGATAGGTTTGTTATAAAAGCCCTCAATACATGAATTCATTTAAGGGGCCAGAAGAGAATTCAGAACTTCAACTCAATGTATGTTAACAGTCATAGAATCTTCTGCTCAGACTGATGTGGCATTAGGAAATGTGTCTGCTCTCTAGCGAGGAAGCCCAGGGGTAGAGTGGGCGTCCAAGTTGACTGAGTAGTACAACATTGCCATCATCTGTCTGTACTGCTATACAGACTGGGAGCGAGATGGCTAAGAAACTCCAGATATGCCATCTGGAAGTAGAATGTCTTCCATTCTGTGGCTTTTCTTTTCAAAGAGAAAGGTATTTCAGAGAGGTTCCTCCTCAGGCTGCTAGAATCTCATTGACTAGAATTGGCCTTTGGGTGAAGGGAATGAGCAGGGGTTTCTTAGATGAATCAATTTCACTCTGAAGCTGGGGGTGGGGTCCGTTTCCTCTCACCGCTTGGAAATAGGTGGATATCCACATGGTGTCTAGATTACGTTAGGAACTCATCCTGAAGGGGGTGGGGATACTGGATAGCCAACCAGTAGTGACCAGTACAGCTAGGAGACAAAGATCGAGAACAGGCTGCAAGGTGAGACAGAAGGGCACCAGGGAGTGCAAGAGGCCAAGTCTGGAGAGACCCGCTGAAGCAGTCTTTCCCCCTTTCCCAGAAGAGGGCTGTTTCAAAAGCCTGGCTGGGACCAGCAGTTGGCATAATGGCTATGTTGTTGGACTCCCATGTAGCCGACTGCAATTCGAGTCCCAGACCTGGCGGCTTAAACTCACGCCGGGCACATGTGTGTGTGTGCCCAAGATCCCGAGAGGAGAATGGAGGAGAAGGGATTGCAGCGTGGCCATCCCCCCTGGGGGGTGATTTCTCAATTTCTCTGTATCTCTGTATTTCTGGTGAGTGCATGCACCCTATAGCAAAAACGTCTCCAAAAAAAATAAATAAATAAAAATAAAGTGCCTCACCAAACTCGACTAGGAGAAAGCTGTGAAAAATAGCAAAAGTCACCCTAGCACTTCTTTAGTTCTTCTCATGTAAATGGAAGGGGACAGAATTATCCTAAACTCACTTAATGAAAAACTTTAACTCAGGATTATTATGAGTAGAATGGACTGATGTCGGGTCTGACGTTTTACCCTAATTGAAAGGTGACAAGCAAGCCTGCCATAGTTTCAGGGATGTGGCAGAACACTTTAAACTCTTAGATCAGAGTCACAAAACATTATTATTCATAGTCATAGTCATAGCCAACATATGACCATTCGTGCTGGCTCCCCAAGCCCAAATTCCCACAGGGGGTGCCAACAGTGGCAGGTGACGTGTGCACATATAAGGGATTGTCCCACGGGGGAGGCACCCTGAACTTTGGAAACCTGGTATTTTATGATGGAAGGTAAGCCTGCCTGCTCTTTGTTCCAAACGTAAATAAGCATATCTGTCTACACTGCCGTGGATCCTGGCAGATTTTCTCATGTTTATGCCATTCTTTGGCCACTGTTCCTAATCTGACCAATCGGGGCCAAGGCCAAATCTGTTCCATTTGTCTCATACAAATTTAATTAAGCTTATTGTCAATAGGACTCCAATTAGAGGGCTGAGGCTGTAGGAACAAACAAATTCACCCTGTGAGGTTCACTGAAAAATCACTGATGATACATAGACAATAAGAGAAAAGTCATACAGGGACCAGCAGATGGCATACTGGTTACATTGCTGGGCTCCCACATTACCAGCTGCAGTTCAAGCCCCGGACCTGAAGGCTTGAAACTCACACCAGGTACGTGGATGTACGTGCCCAGAATTCTGAGAGGAGAATGGAGGAGAGGGATGGTGGCATGGCCTTCCCTCCCTGAGGGTGAGGGGGTTTATTTCTCCCTTTCTGTCTCTCCAGTGAGTGCTTGTGCACCATAGCAAAAATTTCTCTTGAAAAATAAAAAGAGAGAGAGAGAAAAGGCATACAAATTGTCATGTGTATTTATATGGGCACAGAAGCCTTCTGAGTGAAGATCCCAAAGATACAAGGGAAGCTATCTTATTTCACACTTAGGTTAGATGAAGCAAGGATGCCCGTGTAGAAATATGGTTGAACAGAAAAGGGTATGGGCTGATAGAAATAGACCAAGTGGAGAAACAGAGCAACATCTGTCTGTTTAGATTCTTCTTGGCCTTTCCTGCAGCAGTCCTTTTTCCAGGAATGGGGCAGTCCTCTGGAACGAGGATCTCATTATCTCCTATCACATGAGATAGGTCAGGGAATTTCTTTATGGCCAACTCATAAAGAGAAATGGGGAGTAATTACAGCAAGATTTTTAGGTTTTTATGGCTGTCTCTTGGAAAAAGCACTTCTGGTTTTAGTGACTCCCTGGGGAGATAGAGATTCATTTCTATGGCTTGCCTCAGGAGAGAATGAAGGGCTAGAGGTGGGAGGGCAGAAGAAGGTCGGAGGGAAACTGCGACTGAAGCTGCTTCTAGGGACTACACTTTGGCGTAGTGCCTCTTCCGAACCCCATTCAGCGATCAAACTGCCCAAACGTTCAGCCTGCAGCACGGACCTCATCCCCGTTGCAAGGCAGGCAGCTAAACACATTCCATGAATAAGCAGGGCCTATCTTAGAGAGTTCCACGACCTTCTCTTTACGTTTCTAGATTGATCTTTTCATTGGACCTGAGATCTTAATCTAGGCACAGCAAGATGTATTCCTGATTGCACAGCCTCAGTTGTAAAGTTCCAGATGCAAATCTAGGCAATTACATCCATGACAACCCTGACCACTCAGCTGAGGACAATCTGAGTGCCCTCCAGGGGTGAGGGAGTAACTTGAATCACTTCAGCTGAAGTGAGGCACTGGTTTTGTACCATCTTTTTTTTTTTTAAGAAATGTTTATTAAATTTTATTATTATTATTTTTAAATGTGACTGGAGAGAGACATGGAGAAAGAGAGAGAGAGAGAGAGTGAGAAAGCAAGCCACCAGGTCCGAGACTTGAACCATGGTCAGCCATGCGGGAGTCTAGTGCCTCAAACACTATGCCACCTGATGGTCCCTTGTGCCATCTTTTCTAAATCAAAACCTTCTGTCCACCCAGGATGAATATTAGTACTAGATGCTGCCAAGAGGCAGTCCTGAAGCTGACTGCCAGTTTGGTGGAAGGCGCCCTTGCCCAGAGGCAAGAAAGCAACATGCAAGATTCTGTTTCAAGCAGCCAGATTTGAGCCTACTTCTTAGGACAGTCTGAAACTTTTCAGTTTCTTCTTGCAACTGGTAAAAAGGGTGAGAGCCAAGGACACTGGGACCCAGGGCCCAGAAGAAGACAATGAGCTGTTTTTCCTGTCATCCCAAGGCATTCCAGGACAGAAAGGACACTCTAAAATGTCAAACTCACAACACAGACCAGGAAGTGAGAGGGAGGATGAGGTGTGGCACCCAAACTCTGAAACCATATTCCTTGGACCCCTGAAAGCCGGGTACCTACAGTTAGTATCTGAAGACAAACCCTGAGGCGCTAATGCCAAGGAAGGGAGTCCTTTATGGAGCCTGTGAGTAGAAAGCAAGTTAAAAAAAAAATCAAAGTTAACTTTGAGTAAATAACTCTTTAAACATATTTTTTCCTTACACAAGAATAATAGCATCAGGTATACAGATGCCATAATTACATATATAGTGTTAAGTTACATCACATTGTATATGATAAATTACATTGTGTTACATACATTATAATACGGTATGCTATGTAAGACTTCTTTTGGCCCCATTTCCCTGGATGGCCATGCAACTACTGTAGAAGTCTCTTAGAAAGGGGCCGGACAGCGGTGCAGCCGTACACGCAGCATTCCACAGGGCTGACCCTCATGCGAGGTTCCAGGTTTGTGCCTGGAGACCTCCCTGTACACCGGGCATGTGCATATTCATGGCTGAAGTGAGGGATGGATCGCAATGGCAAGACCCTGTTGGGTGCTACTTCTCTCTCTCTCTCTCTCTCTGTCTCTCTCTGTCTCTCGCTCTCTGTCTTTCACTGATGGAAAAAAAAATACAAATACATTTGGCCCTACCCAGTGGTACAGTTGGTAGCTAACTGAACTGCAGTGCTGGAAGCCACGTGGCTGAGTCTGGGGACCAGTCCTTGGGTTGGCTTGAACACAGACCAGGTTGTTCACATGCATGCCCAACATCCTGCCCAACCAGTGGGCTGGGGAAACGATCATGGCATACGAGATCCTGTCAGGGTGCCCCTCTCTCTCTCTCTCTGGCACATGTACTCTATCATAAATAAAATAAATACATTTTAAAAATAAATGAGTAAAAACATTTTTTAAAAAAGCAAACAAGGCACAAAAAGATCTCTTTGCTGCTCCACGGTGTTGGGGCTGACTCACACCATATGCATGAATTTCAAAAGCGCGATGTTCAGTGAAAGAGGCTAGACATCACGGAACTATATACTTTACGATTTCATTGATATAAAATGCTAAAAAAAAAAGATTCCAGTGACAAAAAAGCAGATTAGTATTTGACCAGGACGAGGGAAGGGGACTGACTGCCAACAGTCAACACTTCTTTTCAGAGGAGGCACGGTCAAACTGCTGTGGGGTGTGTGGCCGAAACAATGGCCATTTAGAGCTTGCTTCCTGTGGTCTGAGACCTGAGGGGGGCACATGAAAAGCCTGAGATTAAGGAAAGTCATTTACACCTTCAATACTGGGAAAAGAAGGACGAGGTCTGGAGGTCTGCGGCCTATGGAATCCAGCTACCTCAAAGGAGACTCCCTCAGGCTCCCCTCTCTGGACTTCCTGAGGGTTTGGAACATTGGACCCCCTCCCTGTAAGATTCTAGAGACTTTGCAAAGGCAACAGGTCATGCCCTCATCCTCTCTTCCCTTCAATATTCAAAGGAAAAGGTACTGCTGGAGGTAGGGAACTAATTCTGGGGTAAGACTGACCCTTCTGCATAGGTGTCAGTGTTTCTATGGGAGGCGAGGACAGGGATCCACAGGAAAGAGGTTGGGAGAGGATAGAAGGACGCTTCAAGGACATGGAGTGATGTTGGTGGTCAGGGTGCACCCAGGAGGCGCTCCCTATGGAACATCCAACTTCCTGAGAGCACGTCCGGAAAAGTCACGTTTCACTGTCAGTTTTAGCCCCCTTGCCCCACCCTCCCGCATAGTAATTCCTCCACCTCAGTAGCAATTCAATTGTTCCCTACCCTCAGCAGAGTCTGACAAGTTGTGTACACTCGTGTGATGGTGTTCTGGAAAATAAAGAAAATATATAATAAACAAAGTGTGGCCTTCCCCACACTCACACCTGAATGGGTATCTCATAAGGAGACAGAGAGACTGACCCCCAGTAGGGTCCTACCGTGAAATACCCTAGCCTCTGCCATCCCAGATCACAGGCAGGGGGCCTCAGACTGGACCCTGGGCCCTCCCATCTGGGTCCACTGTGTTACCACTGTGCCACCATTTGACCCTGGAGAGCCCTGTTAGGGGAGGGGGTCTATGTCTAGTAATTGCTGGCAGGCCACAGCCCTAAGATTATCTGAGGTTGGGGCCGGCAAGTGGCATGGCGGTTAAGGATGCTGGATTCCCATATGACTGACTGTGGTTCAAGTCCTGGACCTGGTGGCTTGCTTTCTCACTTCCTCTCTCTCTTTCTTCTCTCTATCTCTCTCTCTGGTCAAATTTTAAATAAACAAATAAATAAAGTTAAATAAAATAATTCTTTAAAAAAAAAGATTATCTGAGATTCACAGCAAAGAGGGAACTGATAAAGGAAGCACCTGAAAATGAAGACCATCTCCTGATAAACATCTCTACAACACAAAATAAAAGCTTTCTGAATTCCTAAAGGGGACTAGAACCTTTTAAGGAGGGGAAGCTCTTAGGTAGGCCACTCAAGGATCACATCAGGACATTTTGCCCCACCCCAAAGAGGACAGGAGATTTTTGCCCAAGGGCACATGTGCTCACCAGAGAGATAGAGAGGAAAAGTGAGGAGAGGCCTATTTGCCTTATATTTGTCAAAAATCAAGGTCATATTTTTTAGAGAGGAGTCTTGAGTGAGCATATAAATAAACCTATTCTAAAGTTGAATTAAACAAGAAATGTTTAAAAATATTTCTTCCACACATGACAAAGGATAATAAGGAGAAAGTGCCCACAATTCAGTAAGAAAAGACAACATTAAAAAAATTAAAAAGTGGGCCAGGAGATAGTACGGAGGTTAGGGTACCGGATCCCACATGGCTGACTACACGGTGTGAGTTCCGGACCCAGCACTTGGAGATCATGTGGGGTCTATGTGCATGTGTGCCCAAGATCCTAAGGGGAGAATGGAGAAGAGATTGTGGTGTGGCCATCTCCCCAGGGTTGATGTCTCACTTTCCTTTTCTCTCTCTCTCTCTGTCTCTTTTTCTCTCTCTGGCAAGCACATGTGCCACATGCCAAAAACTAAACTAACCTAAATAAATAAGTCATATATAAGCAAAATATTATTTAAAATTCTGACCTTAAAAAAAAAAAAAAAGATGAAGATGATAGTACACCGAAGGGGGTTTATTTAGGAAGGGACTGTAGCTGTGAATTTAGGGAACTATGGGAGATTGTGCAGTGGCCTGGCGCTATCTGCAGCCTGAGCTATCACCTCTCCATCTGAAACTCACAAAGAGGAGGAAAAAGTTACAGGAGCCTAAGGGAGAGATGAGCAGGTCAGGAGAGCCATGAGCTTTGTTCTAAAAACACGGACTGGCAGAGGCAACCTCACAGAGAGGGACCCAAGGAAAGGAATGGCTGGAGCATCATCCCTTCCTAGCTCCAATCTCCTGCCCGGCTTGACACTGTTTGAACACCTGGAAGCCAAAGGGCACAGGAGCTTGTTGATGAAACCCACAGAGGTCAACCTTTGTAGGGCAAGAACAGGGCAGAGAAGGGAGAGAGTGGATGTGAGCAGCAAGCAGGAGGTATGTAGCACAGGAGGAAATGCATGATTCACAGAGGAGGAGATTCTCCCCAGTTTATTGAACACTTGCGATTAGGCCCAATCTCCCCAGTCATTAAACACTCAGAGTCTGAAGTCTGTCTGAGACCGCCTATTCTGCTATGTGATTATTATGCAACCGTGGCCGAGTCTGTTTCATCATTTCTAACACAGGGTAATGACAGTAAGGACAAGAGCAGATCGTTGCAAGGATTAAATGGAAACAGGTATTTAAAGCCCTGGAGCCACGCTTGGCCTGAAGTAAACAGTCAGTACATGATACTTATTGTTTTTTCTTGCAAATTGGTAAATAATAAACATCTATAATTCTTGGTATTAGAAAGATTATGGCCCAAAAAACATTCTCCGAAATATTTTAATAGGGGCTGGCAGGTGGCGTAGTGGTTAAGGGTGCTGGACTCCCACATGGTCGACCGTGGTTTGAGTCTCCAACCTGGCGGCTTGCTTTCTCACTTTCCCATTCTATCACTCTGTCCTTCTCTGGTCAAAATAAAATAAAGAAATAAAGGTAAATTTAAAAATAATTATTTTTAAAAAAAATATTTGGGGGCTGGCAGGTGGCGTGATGGTTGGGGGCGCTGGACTCCCACATGGCCGACCGCAGTTTGAGTTCCAGACTTAGCGGCTTGCTTTCTCTCTCTCATTCTGTCTCTCTTTGATCAAATTAAAATATAATGATAATAAATAAAAAATAATTATTAAAAAAATAAATATTTTATTAAAACAGTAATTGGTAATGTAACCTTCTGGGATCCTTAAATATAATTATATCGGGGCCATTGGGTAGCACGGTGGTTGGGACGAGACATGAGTCCTCCTGTAAGTCACTGGCAATAAACTTCAATAGTGTGGTGTCTGGATGGCCTCTTGTTTCTCTCTGACTTGACTGCAACACGAAGACTTAGATGATCTAGCTAACGGGCTGTACTAACAGTGAAGGTTAAAAGCGGCATGACAACAGACGCTGAAACCACACCTAAAGTCACAGCAGCAGGTCGCATGACGTAAGCATGGGGGGTGGTTGTGGGTCCGAGGAGACAGCCTGGTTTCTAGTTCCAGCTGCACACACCAGCTTTGCCACTCGCCGGCGATGGCCTTTCTGCATGTCAGCTTCTTCCTAGGGAAATGCGGGCTATAGTAAAGGATCTACCTGTGGCTGGTGAGAATTCCCACATGACAGCACATGGGACAAGACCAGCACAGAGTCTGCTGGATAGACAGCCTGGTTACCAGGATGGTGGGTATTTCTATTTCCCAGCCAAAGAGGTCCTGCTGTGTGGCAATGGCTTACATATAATTTCTGCTTCCTTTGACTGACTGGCTTTAAAAACTTCAAATTTTTAGACATTTTTTTAATTTCTATTTCCGAGGTCAAAGTGAGATTATATTGCAGTTTAAATTGATACAAAATTGGGTCAGCCGGTGGCATGGTGGTTAAAGTGCTGGCTCTCACACAGCCGACTCTGAGACCTGGTGACTTGGAAGACACATTGAGCATATGAGCATGCGTGCCAAAAATTCTTCGGGGAGAAAAGAGAAGAGGTTATGGCATAGCCATCCTCCCTTTGACCCTCAGGACATGATTCCTCACTTTCTCTCTCTCTGTCTCTCTCCAGCAAGTACACACACCCTATTGTAAAAGTCTTTTAAAAACTTATACAAAATTAATAAAAATGTGGCCACACAGATTTTTCAGGGAGTCACTTACAGCTATACAGCAGAAGAGCCTGGGTCTGTACAACTCCTGGGACAAGAGGCTGAATGACCCCTTGTTGTTTCGCCCAGTTCTGAAATGTGCCACCAGAGGGCGCCAGAAGATTCCTTTTGAAATCTTAAGTGGCTCAAGTTTTGTTCTGTAACTTGTACCACGAGAGTGTAGTCACAAGATGGTACCAAAAGATTCCTTTTAAAAATCTAAGCAGGCAGTTCTCTGGTGGTTAAAATTATACCAAAAATAATACTTCAGTTACATTTCATCAGAACAGTACAACAGATGAGGTCAAACGAAGCCTTTCAGTTCAAACATAGACCAAACTGTTTTTCTCTTTTCTAGTTCTAATCATAGGAAAGGTCTTAGACAGAACATTTCTGTCTCCATTAATCAAGTTATGTTGTTTTTTTCTTTAAAGAATTATTTTATCTAACTTTATTTATTTATTTGTTTATTTTTAATTTGACCAGAGAGGGACAGAGTGAGAAAGAGAGAGAGAGGGAAAGTGAGAAAGCAAGCTGCCAGGTCTGGGACTTGAACCATGGGCAGGCATGTGCGAGTCCAGCGCCCTTAACCACCATGCCACCTGCTGGCCCCAATCAAGATATGTTTTAATGGGAAAAAAAATTTTTTAAAGGTATGGAAGAAATTTTATTTAGCTTTGAAAGGTTTTAGCTTCACAATATATATAACCTTGGCACAGAAAGGCCCTATTAAAGTGTTACAAATTGCTTAATAAGATAAATATTCGATTTATGAGGCTTTCGGATATTAAGTATGAGAAAATTAATGGTTATCAGGATTTGCATACATGAGCACAATCAAAATGGTAAAATAAACCAAAGACTGAAGTTTAACACCCCCAAAACATAATTGCAATTTCTAGTGAAACATGTATTCCTATCCTACGTTCATTTCCATCTTTTATTTTCATTTGACATTGACTTTTTAAAAAATATAGATTATATGAAATCTTTTGTGTTATCTTTCCGGTCCTAATACTACTCACCTATTGTACCTCTGCTATTGTTTTGTCATTTAGAGTATGATACCCCTATTAAGCCAGTTATACTTACTAAAGCTTGTGAATGAAAAAAGAGAAGACAAGTAATAATTAGTTCACTGATCCTCATTCCATTTTAGAAAAATTATGTCCCTAAAATAGCAATTTTGCTTAGTAAATTCTTTTTCATGAAATGGAAAGAAAAGTGAAATTATGAGAAACCCATGGCAGTTTATTAGACGCTGTGCTTTTAATAGTTCAAAACTGATGATACTTGATAATCAAGAGTAAATTAACAGGCTAACATGTAAACATGTATACTTTAGTAAGTATAAAGTATATAAATACTTAGGTAAGCTTGGAGCTGATCAAGACATAAATTAGGAGATACAGTGTCTCTCTAAATGTTCTATATTTCTTTTTTTTTTACAGAATATTGATTAAAGTAAATTGTTTAATATACAATTTCTCATTTATCATTTTTGGAAGTTCTTTATTGGAAAGACAATTCTTCTTTCTGATGAAAACAGCAGCCACAGTGATTACTCTGGACCACCACGTTGGATAAATTCAATTTCTTGTTGAAACACCAGTTTCCTTCTGTATTTCTGAGGTAAAGTTTTTATTACTTCTGCTGTGTCTGGTGGACCCTGATCCATCAGCAAATCTGGTGATTTACTTCCCTTAGAATGGCATGGCAGCCCTGCTGACCTCAGTTTCTGATACATTGGGTTTGATTGTCTCTTCTGTCAGGAAGCCTTGTTAACGGTGCATGCGGCTTCACTACCTGCATGACCCTGCTGGCAGACGCCATCTTGCTGCTCATCATGACCCCAGACTGAAAAAAATTAAATCACACTTCAGGGGCCAGTAGGTGCCATGGAGGTTTAAAGGGTTGGATCTCGCATAACCAACTCCGTGGTTTGAGTCCCAGACCTGGCAGTTTGAAAAACACACCAGAGGTGTGTGTATGCATACCCAGAATTCCGAGAGGAGAATGGAGATGAGGAGGATGCAGCATGGTCATCCCCCCTGACACGGTGATTTCTCTTTCTCTCTCTCTCTGGTGAGTTCACATGCCCAATGGCAAAAATCTGAAAAAAAAAAGAAAAAATCACACTTCACTGGTAGTGGGTTAGCAGCCTTATCTCCTAGAAGGAATGCACGTCTTGGACTGCCAGAAAGACCTCTGCTTTGAGGCATAACTGCAAAGAAAGAGCTGCCTTGGGTTTTTCAGTTACAAGTTTACACCGGAGGAAATGAGAGAGGGCGCTGTTGGTACAGCTACAAGGCTTCTCCGAAGCTCTGGGCTTTGCTCAAAGAAAAGCTCAAAACATGACTTTGGACAACAAAAATACATGATGTGTAGCGCTGCGCTCTAGCAAAATCTGGTGTCTCTCCTGTCCTCTGTGAGTCAACCCTCTGAGGTGGTGGGAGGAGCCCGAGCAGTCCTACACACCTTCAGGCATCTTTCCACCTGGAGGGGCGGCCAGGCAGGTGGAGACCAGGCAAGGGACACGTTCAAAGCCTGCGTGTGTAACTTGAGAATATATGACAGTCATGGAGAAAAGGAACTTAGGGTCTTTCAAAGGTTCTTAATAGGACTGTACAAATAGTGATTGTTTTCTGGAAATTGTATTCTTTACTTACTCACTTCGCCTCTTTTGTATTAATATGAAGAATAGGTGTAAGAACAATAATAAAAGTAAAAAAGAGCCCTGAAGTCTGGAACTAACAAACCCCAGTACTGGCCTAGCTGCCGTGCAGTTGGTAGCATACTAGACGTTGGAGCTGGAAGCCACATGCTGACCAGGCTTTCAATCCCTGGCCAGGTAGGCCTGAAAACAATTTAGGCCCATGCTCAAGCTCAGAATCCTGGCAGTCTGGAAGAAGGAGATGGAGGCATGACTGAGCCCTGTGGAAGGTGTTTCTCTCTCTTTCTCTTGCACAAACTTTATCATGAAAAAAATAATAATAATAATCCCAATATTGTCATGCCAACATTGCTGAGAGGCCTAGCATAGTAGGTGGTAATGACTGACTAACCACTCTGTGCTGGGCAAGGTCTTTGTACCCTCCTACCGGTCACTCATGCGAATCTCATAATAGCTATTGATTTGCTGCTTTTACCTTCACTCAACATTAGGTAAACTGAGATTTCAAGAAGTTAAGTAACTTGGGGCCAGCAGATGGCATAATGGTTACGTCACTGGACTCCTATGTAGTCAACCATGGTTCAAGTCCTGGACCCGGTGGCTGAAAACTCATGCTGGGTGCATGTGTATGCATGACCAAAATCCCAAGAGAGGAGAATGGAAGAGAAAGAATTGTGGCATGGCCATCCCCCCGGGGGATGATTTCTCGCTTTCTGTCTCTTTGGGTGGCACATGTGCCCTATCACAAAAATCTCTCTAAAGAAAAAGAAGTAACTTTTTCAGAGTCACACAAGTAGTCAGCAGTAGAATCAGGAGTCAAACCAGATAGCTAAGAAATGTAAAATATGTGGAATTTTAATAAAAAGTAACGACTAACCATGCATAACCTTGAGTATTTACTCTGTAGAAGTTGTTGTCAGAGACACGTACTGAAAATGGGTTATTTGTTATCACTTGGGCTGAAGGGACAGGAAGCACAGAGGACACCGATGTGACTATAGGCTCTTCCTGGGGGAGGGAACTCTCACTCCTCTCCATGGAGGGCCCAGGACCCTGGACAGTTCCCAGTTTAGGATGGAAGAAGGTTCTTCTGTGCCTGGGCCATGGCCTTCCCAGTAAAAACTGCCGGGCTCTGTCAGGATAGTCGTCTCCCTCTCTGTTTATTAATATGCTGTAAAAAGAAAAGTGCTTGTAAACAACTCGAGTGCATGAACAATCTTATTAAAATAATTAAACTAAGAGCTTGTGAGAAAAGTAGTAAACCTAATTTATCACCAGGTAGCTGTGCAGGAGGACGAACATTGCTAACATTCTTTAAGTCTAAGCTGCCCTACTCCGGACAAAAACCCACGAAGCCATAAGGATTCCTTCCCAACCTATAACAGATTTAAACTCCTGCTTCTCTCCATTTTTAATTTTCTTCTTTCTTCACTCACACGTGAGTGACTCTCCAACGGTCCTCACTCTAAATTGTCCCTTCTAGTCAAGCATCTGACTTTTTTCTTTTTTATCTCAAAGAATGATTGAAGTTTGGGATCTGAGTGGCTCAGCACTGAAGGATTCTGTAGACCTTCTAGCTCAGTCATCATGGATACAAGATTGTCTCCGCCCGTGTCTCCAGACCCGTTTCCACTTGACGGTTACCTGGCCTTTACTTGAGTCCTTTCAGGGAGAGGAGATGACGGCAGCTGCTCTCACTGATGTCCGGCACTTTTTGTTTTTGTTTGAAGCTGCACTCTGTCCCTTCAGCGCCCTACTAGTCTTATGTCTTGGGGTCATAGAGAACAAGACAAATGCCTTTGCCAACTATTTGCAGCGGAATTATGTCAGCTCATTCCTTCCCAGTTCCGGTGCCAAGTCTGCTAGGTGTTCCACCCAGAGGAGGGAAGCCCTGGGTGAAAGGTCCTAAGTTTACCTCAGCTCCAGATGGCCGAAGGCAGTCCCACAGAGGGAAGGACCAGAGTCTTTGTGCAGTGGGACCCAGTCAGAGCAGAAGGAAAATGGAGGTGAGCATCAAGTCCAAACCCAGAACAGGGATCAGAAGGACAGCAAATGGCAAACTTGTTAGCTCAAGGATGAAATTGGCCTTTTCATGATCTCTTAGAGCCACAGAGCTAGGTGGGCCTCTTTCAAAGGTTTGAAAAGGCCATATAGAAAGTCAACCAGGGATCTCAGAGAGAAAGGCAGGAAGGTGCATATTCTCGTCCTTGGGCTGTCTACAGTTCATTCACAGTCATAGCTAATCTTGGAGTTCTTATTTTTCTAGGTGCTTGTACACTTATCTCACTTAACTCTTAAGACATCCTTAAGGTTTGCTTATTAAAATTTCATTTTGAGGGACAAGCAGTGGAGTAATGGTTATGTGGCTGGACTCCCATGTAGTCGACCATGGTTCGAGTCCCGGACCCGGTGGCTTAAACTCATGCTGGGCTTGTGTGCATGTGTGCCCAGGATCCCAAGTGGAGACTGGAGGAGAAGGGATTGTGGCATGGCTATCCCCCCTGGGGGGTGATTTCTTGTTTCTGTCTCTCTGTCTCTCTCTGTCTTTCTGGTGAGCACACGCTCCCTATAGCAAAAACCTGTAAAAAAAAAAATGATTTCATTTTGAGATGAGGAAACCAATGCACAGAAAGGTTAAAAAAATAAATAAAAGATTATATAAACTATGGAGCTGGGGTTTGAGTCCAGATTTAAGGATCTCACTCCAAAGGCCCTGCTCAATACTGCCTCCCGTTCTAGAATGTCTAACATTTCCATGGCTTCTTAGCAACCTTACCCTCTCTCTCAGCTGTGCTTATGGTTCCTGTCTCATGTCCCACTCCTGGCTCTTCTCACTCACTTCTCAGAGAGTCTTCCTGTGTCAGAAATACCCTGTCTGCCCAGCAAACCGATTGTTCCATCACCTCTTCGAAGACTTTTTTCATATGTACCTCTTCTGTGCCGATGTCTCCTTTCAGATGAATCTGAGATCAAGTCTCTCTTGCTCATGCGCACACTACACAGTGCACAGGGAAGGAGCCTTCTATCGTTGGATGCCCAAGCTTGTGGGTGCTTTTGCATCTATACTGCTGTCAGCTCCTTTAAAATGTTAGAACCAGGGCCAGGCGGTATGGTGGTTGAGATGCTGGGTTTCCCACATGGCCGACCAGAGTTCAAGTCCTAGACCTGATGGCTTGCTTTCTCACTTTCTCTCTCTCTCTCTCTGATGAAATCATGTTAAAGAATAATAATGATAATAAATAAAATAAAATAATTTTAAAAATATGTCAGAATCTCAAGATTAGCAGGCGGCGTGGTGGTCAAGGCACTGTACTTCCACATGGCCAATTGTGGATTGAGTCCCAGACCTGGTGACATGAAATCATGCCTGACACACAGGTGTGCATGCCCAGAATCCCAGGAGGAGAACAAGGGAGAAGAGATTGCTGCATGACCATCCCCCTGGAGGATGATTTCTCACTTTCCCTCCACTGTCTTATCTGTCTCTCTCTCTGGCAAGCACACACACTTACAGAAAAACCTTAAAAAAATAAAACAATAGTTAAAGCCTCAAGAGGGTGGGAACTGTTTCATCTGCTCCCAATACTTTCTTACCAGTCTCTGTTTTTTGATGCTAATAGTTACAAACACCACTTGCAAAATATGAAAATGATGCCAATAAATGTACATTGATCAGTCTTCTCTATGAATTTTAGCATATTGGCCAAATTTTAAAAGTCTAAAAATCTTTGTAAGGATTTTAATCAAGGATGCTTTTCTTTAAAATGATTGCTTTATCTGATGAGCTCATATATTTTCTAGGCATTTGATTTTTTTATCTAGACTTTAACAGTTTCATTTGTCCTTAGTTATAAAGGCTAGCAATTTTCTGCTTACTCCCTGGTCCATTTCTTAAAATGTACTAGGTCTGGGGCCAGCAGATGGCATAGCAGTTACATTGTTGGACTCCCACATGGCTGATGGGGGTGTGGTTTGAGTTCTGGATCTGGTGGCTTAGAGCATGGCCATCTCCCCTGGGGGGTGATTTCTCACTTTCCCTCTCACTATCTCTGTCTTCTCTCTCTCTCTGGCCAGCACACGTGCCCTAAGGCAAAAATCTCTTAAAAAAAAAAAAAAAAAACATCTTAAAAAAAAAAAAAAAAAAAAAGTACTAGATCTACTTGGCTCTGTGTTACCCAGAATGTCTCTGCCTTTCCAAAGAACCATCCAAAGGAGCATAATTAATCTCTAGAGCCTTTTCTTTTCTGTCCACTCAAGAGTTGTCTTTTCTTGAGTCATCTTAATTTATTGGAGGGGAATTCCTACTTGTCTTTAATTTACCACTTTACTGACATCGTTTATATTTCTGATATATTTGGTTGGCCTCATGAAGGCAAGACAAAAAAAAAAAAAACTAAACTAAATTGAAATAAAACCTAGCTTAATTTTTCAAGTTCCTAAATGTTCCCTCCAGTAACCATTACTTTAAGGTATTTAAAGAATCTTTTGTGGTAGTGGCTTTCTAAGGCGATCCTTCCATCACTGTCCACTTTAGATTTTCTCGGTTCACTTTTATACCCTCTTGGTATTGTTTCAAAATGCGCCCCTCACTTCTTTTTTTTTTTCCCTCACTTCTTTTTAAGTGCTCTGGTTTTATAAATCAGGAGTCTTCTGTTTTTCCCATAGCAACTTTTAGTTCACCTTACTTCATTTATTAGTTTGTCGGAGCACTTCATTCATTTCCTGGACACAGGATTTTGAAGAATCCTTAATTTGCCTTATTATCTACTTTGCCCCTTCAATCATCCCTTTGTAATAGTATCTGGTCCTTTAATCCCATTTAGCATCTTCCGTCTAATCAGCCCCCACACAAATCTTTTGAATGACTTAGTTGCTGTGGTTCCTCCTGTTTGCTCTTCTCTCCATGATTTTAGCATCTTGGCTGATGAAACCAGAACTTCCTCAGTTTTCTGCCATTGAATTTTTAGGATTGAAATAAACGCAATTTAATTTGGAGCTTATAAATCTTTTTCTCTTGTGCCAGTGATCATGGGTGTTAACACACTGATTTCAAAAGTTAAGTGAATTATTTTTTTTAATATTATTTATTTTTATTATCATTATTATATGTTAAATTACCCAGAGAGAGAGAAAGTGAGAAAGCAAGCAACCAGCTCCAGGACTCAAATCATAGTCAGACATGTGAGAGTCCAGCACCTTAACCACCATGCCATTTGCCAGCACCAATAAGCGAATCTTTAATTTCACGAAAACAATCATACTTTTTCCTAACAATTACTAGTAGCTATAACACATTTTATTTCCTTAGGTAATCTTGATTATCATTGAAATGTTGTATTTAAACACTTCTGAGTATTTCCCTTTTAAAAGTTATTTCATTTCCATGAGTAGTTCCTTCTTGATCTTAAACCATGTGCACATGCTCATGTTTGTGCATTACTGTTTCTTGTTGTTTCTGATGGAAATATTTTATGAATCAATCCAGGCTTAACTTTTTGTCTTTATCTAGAGGTGTGTGTGTGTGTGGGGGGGGAGTAGGTTTTTCTAAAGTACTCAGTCATTCTTATTTGGAATTCAAAATATTCATGGTGCAATCTCAAAGAGCTTCATGAATAAAGATACCTGCCTCAGAGTTAGACATGCCGAATATAAGGGGTTAAATTAGGAGACTCTGCAGCCGAACAATACAGTCCTGACAGAGCCCCAAATAAAGCCAGCATTCCTAAGGCGTTTCTCTCTGCAGCTCTCGAGCAGGACGGCCAGACCGGCTCCTTTGTTGCTGGCTAGCTTCCTCCGATTGTAATTCATTCTGTATTCCTTCCTGCTCCTCTGTCTTGGCTAATTGCTCTTTTCCCACACTGCAGGATTTTAATTTCCTCAAGCTATTGCCTATCACCTGTCTACACTTCCTCATCCCTCTCTGACCTTTCTCCAGCTCCCCACTGACTCCGTGGACCAGTGGTCCGGGGACCAGTGGTCCGGGGATTGTCGCTGGACTTTTACCACACTTTAGTTTGCCAACCGCTGAAGTGGAAGTGTTGTTTCTCCCTCCCCTCCCAAGGCAGCTGCAGAAAAGCCCAGTCATTTTAGGACAGTCCTACAACAGAGAACTGGGACGGGCTGAGTTCTGTGACTGTTTTAAGGACATTCTAATTGGTTCCACTAGCACAACTGGAATCTGCCATCCTAACTTTTCCCTTCCTTCCCCCAGATCGTTACATTCCCCAAATAGCCTTTTGGTTGTGTTTACCCTTATTTTTAACTTTGCAAGGGAAACAAGAAATAAAACTCCTCATTTTCTCTTTGTGGCACTGTTAAGTACCTATGGCTGTAACAGCACATTCACCGGTAAAAGCAATTTTCTCGATGCTCTGAAATTGCAAACATTTCACTCCGTATCCTCATGACTTGGTCACCTAGGAACCCATCGTAATGTTCAGAATCACTAAGTTTCTTTACATTGGGCTAAGTGGGGAGTTTTACTTTTCTAAAACCACACCTGTGCTTTCTAAGAATCTGTTACCATTATTACACAGTGGTGGGGATCCACTTTGCATCAACCCCAGAGTACCGAGACTGGGGGGCATCACGCGGGTTTGCTATTTTATTTTGTTCTTGGCAGAACTGCAGAATTGATTCCTCCTCCTCTCAGTGCGTGGGTCTGGGGAGTGAAGTGTCCTCTGACTGAGGAGGTGGAGTGGAGGCCTTTGTTTTAAGACTAGAGTTCTGATTACACCTGACAGGGCTGAAACTCAACCCCACAGAGCTTACTGGTACCTTATCTTCTTCTACCAGCCAGGTAACTGGCAGGAATGTCGCTTTCAGTTTGCATACTGCTTGGTACGTTAACAGAAAAAGAAAACAGCCAGGAGATATTTTTTTTTCTCCTTGAAAATTTGAAATTAGCTCCAGAGAATTGATGGAAATATGTATGTAAAAATCTCAACTCAGTAAAGTTTTTTCTCAAGGCTAAATCTTGATATCTTAATGTT
>NW_006203868.1:1164791-1178731 GCF_000334495.1 Tupaia belangeri chinensis
TGTGAGATTCTTGTAGTTTAAGAATAATCACATTTAATGAAAAGTCTGCCTGAGAAAATAAAAACTCACATAACCTGAGCCATGGCAGTGACTTTGTGGTATTTGGATTTGTGTCTATAAAAATAGTTGTATACCAGATGGTGGATCATTCATGCATTCATCCCAAACCAAAAATTGTTAATAATAATAATAAAAAAAATTCTCACCTGCAAAACAATGGGGGGGGGGGGTACATTAGCTGTTTTTTTTTTCTCCAAACAACTCAGATGGTAAGATAGCTATGCTAAATTCCTAAAGCATTGTCAGGTATAAAGACTTTAAGTACCCAAAACATTATTTCCCTCTGAATAACACATACTTCACATATAACTCACTTTGACAGCCTAGCAAGAGTTCAGATTTTCTAAAAATCATCCTGCTGATGGAGAAAGGTATTTGGGGTGACGTACACAGGCCTGGATTGGGAAGGGGCCAAATCAAACACAAAGCCAACAGCCTGGAGCCCCAGCCCCGAGCCCCAACCGTTACCAAAATGACTTTTTCTCTGCAGATTGATTTACTTTTTAACAATTTTCAACTATCTACTCTACTGGATGGGGAAGCATACAATGAAAATACCAAAATGAGATAATCCAAACTGAACGGATACCTAACTGCGGAATGTATGATAAGTTGGTGGGAGGTTGTTATTTGTGTCACACGCCACGCTCCATGGGGCCTTGGCTGTGCAGTTGTTGTGTTAGAACACACTTGGCCTGTTTCCTAAAGGAAATCTGGCCCTTGCCCCTTAGTACACCTTGGTCTGCCTCTTTAGAGAGGTAGGTCTATGCAGAAGTAGACAGAGAATTTTGACATGTTAGGTCCCAGCCAGACAATTTATCCTTCGTTTTCAGCTGCTCGATTTTTATCAAAGCTTGACTGGAGGCCTAACTTCAGTGGTGCACAGGTAGCACCACCACATGGGAGGGTGGAGGCTGCATGAAAGGTCTGAGTTCAGTTCTCAGGCCAATTTAAACATTCTGGGTACGGTTGTGCACACCTATAATCCTGGGAAGCTGGGGCAGAGGGATTGGGACCCTGTCAAAAATGTCTGTCTCAGGACCAGCAGTTAACGTAATGGCTATGTCGCTGGACTCCCATGTGGTCGACTGCAGTTCGTGTCCCCGAGATGGTGGCTTAAACCTCAACGCTGGGCGCGTGTGCGTGCATGCCCAAGATCCTGAGAGGAGAATGGAGGAGAAGGGATTGCGGTTTGGCCATCCCCCCTGGGGGGTGATTTCTCGCTTTCTATCTCTCTGTCTCTCTCTGGCGAGCACACGTGCCCTATAGCAAAAACCTCTTCCAAAAAAAAGAGAAAAAGTCTATCTCCATCTTTCTGTCGCTCTCTCTCCCTCCTTTCTCTCTTCTTGTCCTCCTTTCTCCTCTCGTTTTTGAAATAAATTTAAAAAATCCTTTCTCTCTTCCTGTCCTCCTTTCTCCTCTCATTTAAGAAATAAATTTAAAAAATAAGTAAGGGGGAGCTTGATTGGAGAACATAACATTTAGGGAGGGATTTATTCTATTGTTTCTTTTAGGCATTTTAAACATTATCTCTAGATCAAGTCAGATAATCAAATGATTCCATTTTTGAACTGCATCATTTTGCCTCCTCAGAGAACTAAGTTTTAGAGGACTTCACTTTGGCATTAGGCCCTAAGTTAAGGCTCCTCGAGTCCACCTTAAGAAATAGCTGTTGGGAACTCATTTGCTCTACATGTGATTGATGACATCCGTGCTCCTTTTGAGATACATGGGAGAAACCTTGAGGTGGCAAGGTTTGTGAGCCTCTGGTCTGTATCTTACAGAACATGGAGAATCCCGTACCTACTCTGTTTCCTTCATTGCTCAGGCTGAATTTGTGCTCCTTCTTTAGTAATTGCTTGAGTCCTGTGTTTAGAATGTCTTTGTAGTGGTTTGATTTCTTGCTTTGGTTTACTGTCTTGCTTTTATTTTTCTCTTTGCTCAAATTTACTTTTGTTTTAGTTATAGTCCATGATTTTTGTAAGTTACCTAAGGTGCATTTCGAAATGAGCAGAGATTAAATGTATACACTGCATTACTAAAATAATTCTTATGGCATTTTCAGAGCAAAAAAGCACTAAAAATATACCTTTGAAATGAAAGTGGGTGGGGCCAGCCCATGGTGTGGTGATTAAGATAGATGGAGCCCACATGGCCGACTACACAGTTCAAGTCCCAGACCTGGTGGCTTGAAAAACACTGGGAGCATGTGTGTGTATGCCCAAAATCCTGAGAGAAGAACAGAAAAGGGCTTATGGTCATCATCCCTGGGGGATGATTTCTCACTTTCTCTCTCTCTCCCTCTCTCTCTTAATGTAGGGAGGAAAATTTCTTTTCTTGCTCATTGCTAGGTCCATGAATGAAACATCTAGAACAAAAGACAGATTAACGAGAAAAAAAAATATTGACTTAATCTAAGTTATATAATACAACACCTAAATAAATGAAGACCCAAAGAAACAGGGAAACTTGAGTATTTTTATGCTAAATTTGATGAATAAGGTGAGAGTTGTAGAGAAATATGATTGAACAAAGGGATATAATTTAATGGTAATAAGCTGGGTTGGGGGAACTTAGCAAGCCCTCTCTGTTCAAATCGTTTTCTAGATCTCCATGTCTTCAGATAGAAGTGTGTCCAGTTCTTCTAGACACACTTTCGGCAGCTCTGGAACAAAGGTTTCTGACCTGCTTCAGGGGAGACGGGTAAGAGGAAGATGAGAGGGAACTTCCTGCTTCTGTAGTTTTCTCAAATGCCAAGGCTCCATGTATTGGGGCACTGTGTCTTGAACCCATCAAAAGATACTCCTGAAAGCATGAATAAAT
This sequence comes from Tupaia belangeri chinensis, assembly GCF_000334495.1. Taxonomy (NCBI): domain Eukaryota; kingdom Metazoa; phylum Chordata; class Mammalia; order Scandentia; family Tupaiidae; genus Tupaia; species Tupaia belangeri. The sequence continues at coordinate 1,167,675 of NW_006203868.1, forward strand.
TTGGGGAAAGTTTAAATATATTTTAATTATCCCAGATAATTGGGAATTTGATAATGACACCTTAATGAACAAATCCTCAGGATAAGGTTAATTTAATTCATTTGACTAAGGCAAAGGAAATTTAAGGACTTGTTGCTTCCAGATGGGAAGGTCCCATCTGACTCTGCACTGGGTGGGAAATGGTTTTGAAGAGGTGTGGGCCACCAGGACTGAAACCAAGGCTGACTTCATCTGGAGGGAAGAGTTACTCTACTGGGAAAGTGAAGCAGGGAAAGAATTCATTCCCCAAAGCACAACTTAATGCTTTGCACCCCGTTTTTCCATCTTGCTTACAGTATTACTATGCTTGAATTTGAGTAAACCATAGCTTGATCCTTTTATCCACTCTCAATAATGAAGCTTATCTGTGCAGATAAAGTCTACCAAACACAGTCAACAATGTGCCCAGTACAGGGATAAATGAATGAGTCAGAATTCCTGTCCTAATGAGCTCATCCCTTTGAAGCCCTTTAGAATTTTCTCATTCATTCAAACAGTATTTATTGAGTATCTGAAGGAAGGGTTATAAGAAGAATTATGGGTGGGCTAGCTGTGGCCTGATGATTATGATGACTGGATCCCACTGACCATGTGGTTCGAGTCTTAGACACAGTGGCTTGAGAAACATGCTGGGAACAAGTGTGAGCGCCCCAAATCCCAAAGGAAGGGAGAAATGGAAGAGAAAGGGTTGCAGCATGACCACGCCCCATGGGGATACTTTCTTCATTTCCTTCTCTCAATCTCTCTTTCTCTCTGTTGAGCACATGCACCCTCTGGAAAATTAAAGAAGAAAGAAAGAAAGAAAGAAAGAAAGAAAGAAAGAAAGAAAGAAAGAAAGAAAGAAAGAAAGAAAGAAAGAAAGGAAAGAAAAGAGGGAAGGCAGGGAAGTTATACTGGGTTGGGGGACAGAAAAAGCCTATCTTAGGGGATGGCATGTTGAGTGAGACCTGAAGGATGAGGACTTAGACAGCAGGGGACAAATATTGAGATGATGAAAGAGGGAGTGGAAAGACCTAAGGTGAGAAAGAGGTGGCGGGGCGCCTGGCAAGCAGTGAGAGCCAGTACGCATAGGACAAGGAAGCCGTGTCTTCCAGGCTGCTATGGCTTCCAAGGAGAGAAGGCATGCCCTTTTCTCTCATATAGCCTCCTGGTCATGCCCTACCTCTTCCAGCCTTTGCCGCAGCCACCTCCATGAGGCCTGCCCTGACCTCCCATCTACATTGTAATAAGACGTTTCTACACTAAGTTTCATTGCATCTATCACCTTTTAGTATGAGAAAGATGCTCTTTATTTATTCTTTTTGTTTCTTTGTTTCCCACACCCCACCTAGCCCCTGCTAGTGGATTAGCTCAGGAAGGCAGGAGTTTTTGTCTGTTTCATTTACTGATCTATCCCCACTGTCTAGAACAAAGCCTGTCATTGGGTAGTCTTCAATCAATACCTGTGGAAAGGAATTGAATTGAAAGTCAATGAATGCTTTAAGCAAAGTTGCCTCCTTATCTCATTTATATTTTCGGTAGATAACGCTGGATACTGAGTAAAAACAACAATTTAAATCCACAGGAGACTTTCTGAACTGTTCTATATCAACTCTAGAATCCAGAACCAAGGATTGGGGCCTGCAGATGGCATGGAGGATCACACATGGCTGACTATGTATCCGGACCCAGCAGATTGAAAATCATACTTGGAGCATGTGCAGGAATGGAGGAGAAGGAATTGAAGTATGGCCATCCCCTGTGGGGACACTTTCTTCTTTCCCTCTTTGTCTCTCCTGTGAGCACGCAAGCCCTACAGCAAAATAAATAGTAAAAACAACTGTAATGACAAAAAGAAAAAAAAAAAAGGCCGGAACCAGCAGTTAGTGTAATGGCTATGTCGCTGAACTCCCACGTGGTCAACCGCGGTTCAAGTCCCGGACCCCGTGGCTTAAACTCACGCCAGGCGAATGTATGTGCGTGTCCAAGATCCCAAGAGGAGAATGGAAGAAAAGGGATTGCTGCGTGGCCATCCCCCCTGGGAGCTGATTTCTTGCTTTCTGTCTCTCTGTCTCTCTCTTTCTGGCGAGCGCATGCGCCCTATAGCAAAAATCTCTCCAAAACAAAAACAAAAAGAAACAAACAAAAAGCTAAATTTGACTGGGAAGATGTTAATCTTTTTCTTCTTTTCTCTTCTTTCTCATTCCTTTCTCTTTCTTATTCTTCCCTTACCTTTCTATTCCCCCTTTTCTTTTCTGTCTTTTTGCTTGCTTTTCTTTCCTTTCCTTCCCTTTTATTCTCTCTCTTTTTTTTTTAATTCACCAGGTAGAGGCAAGACACAACGTGGTTATTGCAGAAGCTTTAGGCACATGGGTGAGAGCAGCCTCCTAGGGAAGCCAAGTCAAGCCAGAAACACGTACAACTAAGTTCAAATAACTGGAACCAATTAAGCGACAGGCTGCCAAAGGTGTGTTTGAGCCTTGATTCTCTTTGCTGGTGCTTGCTATTGCCTTGAAGAAGAAACTGTGTACTTTTCATATCAGATTTTTTTTTTTTTTTTAATTTTCAGGTTTCACTGAAAACAAAAGCAATTTGTACTGGTTAACTCTTTTTAAAGAAGCGTGTTGAAAGAAATTGCCTCGGGATGGGGCGCTTACACCCCATTAAGAGGAGATTTAATGGTTACCATTGGCTTAGAAAGCCTACAACTGGAGGCTGATTCATTCATTCAACAAATATTTATTGAACATTTTCTACATGCATGGCCTTGCTGTGGAGTTAAAGGCATAGTCCTTTTACAGATTCCTTACAAAGCTTACCTTCTTAGTTAACGAAATGACAAAGGCGCACAAGAAGTTAAGGAAAGTCAACAATGGAAATGTGCCCTGAGGCACTTTGTGATTAAGTCTAAACAGGTGTTGGAGACCACAGCGCTACAGAAGCACTCCCAAGTGCCAGCGTGAGTAGTCTTCATTACCTCACACACACACAATAAAGAGAAATATGGTGCCTTTTATTCCCCCTGAAGCTAAGTGAATTACTTTTAAAGAACTATTAGTCTGAGATTATGCCTCTTATATTTTTTGAATGGTAAAATGTCTTTCTTTAATAAGATCATTGTGATGCGGGTAGTTATTTTAAGTCCTTATTTGGCAGAATAAAAAATGGACCATTTCATGTTGGATTTTATTACTATTTTTTAAAAATCTTACTGGGTCCATTTAATTTAATTTTTTTTTCTTTTTATTTTTTGGAGAGGTTTTTGCTATAGGGTGTGTGTGCTTGCTAGAAAGACAGAGAGAGACAGAGATAGAAAGAGAGAAATCACCCTCCCCCAAGGGGGATGGCCACACCACAGTCCCTTCTCTATTCTCCTCTTGGGATCTTGGGCAGCCCAGGGGGAGCTTAAGCCACCGGATCCAAGACTCGAACTGTGGTCGACTACATGGGAGTCCAGTGACATAGCCATTATGCCAACTGTTGGTCCCTTAATTTTAATTTTAAAAGTTTGTTATTTCATGAGTGAGATAGAGACAGAGAGACAGCACTCATGACAGGGTTTTGACATTGTGATTCCCCTGAAGCCTCAGCCAGGCCTGATTATAGGAACATGTAGCCAGTGTACTCAGGGCAGTTTCCACACCCAGAACTTCCCCTGTGGGTCTGACTTGCAGAGCATCAGATTTTACTGCTGAGCCACTGTCCAGTCCCTTGCTGGTCTGTTTAAACCCCTCCAACTAGAAACAGCTGCTACTGAAGGCAGCAGGATTGCAACCAGGAGGCATCCACTACCCTGGTAGGGCAGCTGGGTATGGTTTCCATGGTGGGACTGGAGGCAGATGGACATCTATTCTGTGTTAAGTCTTAGCATACCTTTGCTGACTTGAATTTACTCAAATTCTGGAGATGGTGTGAATGAAGCCATGGAGGTGACAGTGGGACTGCTTAGGAATCAGTGCATAGCACTCTGCATGGGGATTGTAGATAGGTGATTGGGAAATAAGGTAAAAGGTCAATTTGGAGCAGATCGAGCAGAGCCTTAAACATCCAAGTCAGGACATAGATTTTACAGAAAGAGGCAACGTTTTCACAGTGGGATGGAAGAGCATTATATATTTATTTTGGAGAGGTTTTTGCTATAGGGTGCATGCACTCCCCAGAAAGACAGAGAGAGACAGAGAGACAGAAAGCGAGAAATCGTCCTCCAGGGGGGATGGCCACGCTGCAATCCCTTCTCCTCCATTCTCCTCTCAGGATCTTGGGTACGCATGCACATGTGCCCAGCATGAGTTTAAGAGACCAGGTCTGGAACTCGAACCGTGGTTAACTACGTGGGAGTCCAGCGACATAGCCGTTACACCAACTCCTGGTCCTGAAGAGCATTATTTTTAAAGAACTAATTTTTAAAAAAATATTACTAGGTGGTACATGTGTTCTCCAAAGAGTGAGAAAGATAAATTCTCCCCTGTGTTCTGTGGTCATGCTGCAATTCTTTTTCCTCCATCCTGTCAGGACTTGGGGCACATATGAATACATACCCAGCATGTTTTTGAAGTTACCGAGGCTGGAATTCACACTGGGGAAGTCACGTGGGATCCTGCTCTTTTAACCACTAAACTATGGGTCTGGCCCTAAAAGATTAATGTAAACAATGGGATTTCGGGTCCAGCTGGCAGCCTGGTGGTTAAAGTGGCTGGATCCCACATGGCCAACTGCACATTTTGAGTCCTGGATACTGAGGCTTAAAAAACACACTGGGTGGGACCAGCAGTTGGCGTAATGGCTATGTCACTGGACTCCCATGTAGTCCACCACAGTTCGAGTCCTGGATTCGGTGACTTAAACTCACGCAGGGCGCATGTGCATGTGTGCCCAAGATCCCAACAGAAGAATGGAGGAGAAGTGATTGTGGCATGGCCATCCCCTCTGGGGAGTGATTTCTCACTTTCTCTCTGTCTCTCTTCTGTCTTTCTGGTGAGTGCACGTGCCCTATAGCAAAAACCTCTCAAAAAAAAAGAAAAGAAAAACACACTGGGTGCCTGTGCCTGCATGTCCAAAATCCCAAGAGCAGAACAGAGGAGAAGGGATTGTGGCATGGCTAACCCCACTGGGGGGTGCTTTCTCATTTTCCCTCTCTCTTTCTGTGTCTAGTGAACACATGCTCCCTATAGCGCATTTTTTTTTTTTGAGAGGTTTTTGCTATAGGGCACGTGTGCCAGAAACACAGAGAGAGACAGAGAGACAGAAAGCAAGAAATCACCCCCCAGGAGGGATGGCCACGTTGTAGTCCCTTCTCTTTTCTCCTCTCAGGATCTTGGGCACGCATGCACACATGCCCGGCATGAGTTTAAGCCACCAGGTCTGGGACTCGAACTGCAGTTAACTACATGGGAGTCTAGTGATGAAAACCTTACGCCATCTGCTGGTCCCTGTAGCATATATATATATATATTTAAAGTATAAACTATGCACTTTGGGTTATAATGATGTGTCCATACAGGTTCTTCAATTGTAACAAATAAAACGCCCTGGTGCTGGGATACCCATAGCAGGGGAGGCTATACATGGGTGTAAGGGTTATGTAGGGACTTCCAAAACGTAATGAAAAGTAGAATTAAAGGATGAGTATATTTTGGTGCAAATTTTGAAATCCATCCAAAGTTTTCCATAATATATATTTTCATGGACTTTTACTGTGTATGTTTTAAAGTCTATTTAAAAATTCGCTGGCCGCTGAGTGCAAAATGGATAGGGGATGAGCAGGCCAAGCAATATAAAGCCATAAGTGCAAAATTAGGCATAAACACTTGAAAGGGGTCTGCCTATGCAAGTAAGGCACCCTGGAGCTTACGATTTATTGGCATTGGGGCTGGCAGGTGGTGTGGTGGTTAAGGCGCTAGACTCCCACATGGCTGACAACGGTTCAAGTCCCAGACCTGGAGGCTTGCTTTCCTACTTCCCCCTTTTCTCTCTTTATCTCTCTCTGTCCAAGTTAAAAATAATAATGATGATAACAAATGAAATAAAGGAATTCTAAAAAAATGATTTATTGATATTGGGGTTGGCAAGTATGTGGTGATTAAGGCACTAGACTCCCACATGGCCAACTATAGCTGAGTCCTGAACCTGGCAGCTTGCTTTCTCGCTTTCTCTTTCTGTCTCTCTCTAGTCAGATGTTTAAAATAATAAGAATAATAAAGTGAAATAATTGTTTAAAAATATTTGATATTAGCTTGATGACAGATTCTCCTCTAGAAAAGAGCGACTCTCAAGGCAGGCAACCCAACCAAGAGGCTACTGTCATGTCCCAGACTCAAGATGAGAAGACTTGGATCAAAATATCGGCAAGAAAATGGAAAACAGGGCCAGCCATGGTGGTATAGGTGGTAGGGCTCCATTGTGCAGTGCTGGAGCCATATGGGAGGCCTGTGTTCAAATCCTGGGTCTACCAGCACACACTAGGGATGGCCCCTGTGATCCTGGCTGGCTGAGAGGCTGTGGGGAGGATTGCAGCATAGTGAGGAAATGATATTATAATTATATATTATAATATATAACTCCTGTTACTGAGTATGTACTTATTTAGTATGAACTACAGTTGCCTCTCTAAATAAATAGATAGGTAGGTAGGTAGGTAGGTAGATAGATAGACAGATAGACAGATAGATGATAGATAGATGATAGACAGATGATAGATAGATGATAGACAGATGATAGATAACTGGCTAAACTTCTAAGAAAGCAGAGAAGAGAATGGGTTTGGGCAGAACAGGAAGGAAAACCTGTGGTACTTGGTGATTAATGGTCTGGGGCAGGGAAGGGTCAGCAGCTGGGTGATAATTGCATTGCAGTCAGAGAACTCCAGACAGAAAGCTTTTTTGGGGGGGCGGGGACAGAAAACTGGGGAGAGGCTGCTGATACATTGATGGCAGCACCTCTCTGAGGAAGGTGGGGTCACATGGCAGCCTTCTCCTAGTGTCCGGCACAGGGCACATCCCCAGCATCTTAGTCGTGAGCTTTCTAAGCCCGAGAATCTGAAACTGAAAACAGCAGCATCCTCCCTCGTAGGATATTTTTAATCCTGTGACATTTCAATTCCATTCTCCTAGTTCCCCCAAGAAATCTTAAAGGAATAGAAAATTGTATTATTTGCTCCAAGTGTCAGAAGAAAGACAGGAAGCAGAGGTTGCTGGTCACCTTTTCCGGGAGTGGCCCAGAGGATGTTTACAGGAAAGATTCCATTCTGCCCTTTGAGCTTTTAGACCAGAAATAGGGACTCCAGTGTGGAAGACAGCCCAGGGGTCAGAGCAGATGCAAATAATAGACAAACCCAGAGTGGAACTTCCCAAGAGACAAAGCACTCCTGTGCATCCTTCCGGGAGAAAGAAAAAGAAGCCAGGAGGAGGAAGGAGAATCTTCCTTAACATACAGTATCTGCACCTTTGTCACCTGTCTTCAGCCTAACCTTTTCATTCCCTCCTTTTTCCTAAATTTCTTTCCATCATCTAAACACAAATACTACTTGGGGGTGGGGACAGGAAAAGCCTGGATAATCAATGTTTTCCCCAGATCATAGATTATTTTAAAAGACCAGCCATTATCATGGTTGTTATTACAGTTACAGCAGGTGAAATTATAGTATTTACCAAGCACATACCTAATTTACCATGAACTAGAGTCAGGTTTGGCCACCCCTGGTGTCTGGCGGAGTTATAAAGTTGACCTCCAAAGCCAGGGTACAAATCATTGCACATCACTCCCTTGTGCTCTGACTGAATCACCTACCTCAAGGATCGTCTGAAAGTGGCCTGTAACCGTGGAAAGTCACTAGTGGTATACTTAGAGGCAGTACATATGGGCACAGGTCCAGGTTTTATGGGTCCTGGAGGTCATACAACTTTGAAAGCCTTTAAAGAATTATTTATTTATTTTGTTATTATTATTATTATTATTTAATTTGACCAGAAAGAGACAGAGAGAGAAAGGGAAAGTGAGAAAGTAAACCACCAGGTCCAGGACTCCAACTGTGGTTGGCCATGTGGGAGTTCAGTGCTTTAACCACCATGCCACCTGCTGGCCCTGTGGAAGCAATTTTTTTTAAAAGAATTATTTAAATTAATTAATTTATTATTATTATTCAATCCGACCAGAAAGAGAGAGAGAGAGTGAGAAGGCAAGCCACCAGGTCTGGGACTTAAACCATGGCCAGCCATGTGGGTGTCTAGCACCTTAACCATCATGCCACCTCCTGACCCTCTTTCTATTTTTTTAAGAATTATTTAATTTAATTTAATTTATTTATTCATTTACTTTTTAAAGAATGAGAGAGAGAGAGAGAGAGAGAGAGAGAGAGAGCAAGCCCCCAGGTCTGGGACTTGAACTGTGTTTGGCCATGTGGGGGTGTCTAGTGCCCCAACCACCACACCACCTGCTGGTTCCCCTCTAGAAGCCTTTTTTAATAATAATAATAAAAGATAAATCTTATTTTTGTAAGTATTACATAGATATATGCCTTTGTGACCACACTGCTAAAGCCCCTCCCAAGATTTGGGAAGGCCCTGGTAAAGTGAGAAGTACTGAAGCTTAAGTTTCAACAGCTCCAAAGCCAAACCACCTCCGAGTAAGTGTTTGAAATAAACGTTAGTCCTTGCTATTATGTATTTATTTGAAAAATGTTTATGGAGCACTTACTATGTGCCAGGCAGTGAACTCACAGCTTGGGGGTGTTGCACATCTGGAAGTTCTATGCCCTAGCTAAAGGGAAGGTCATTAAACATCAAAGCAAACCGAACTTCTTATCTAAAGAATGTGGTTTGATTTGACAAAACATCCCCAAACTAATAAATGTCTGCACAGGGCTTTGCAGACCTCTGCCATGCTGCTGGGACAGATGAGCTGTGTGTGGTCATCCTTTTCTTTCCTTTTTCCACTTTTAAAATTTAGGATAAAAACACACATAAAATCGACCATGTTAGCTATTTTTTAAAATAATGATTCATGGGGGACCAGCAGTTAGCGTAATGGGTATGTTGCTGGACTCCCATGTCCCGAACCCGGTGGCTTAAAACTCACACCGGGCACGTGTGCGTGCGTGCCCAAGATCCCGAGAGGAGAATGGAGGAGAAGGGATTGCAGCGTGACCATCCCCCCTGGGGGGTGATTTCTCGCTTTCTGTCTCTCTGTCTCTCTCTGTCTGTCTGGCGAGCGCATGTGTCCTATAGCAAAAACCTCTCAAAAAAAATTTAAAAAAAAGAAAATAATGATTCATTTAATTTTATTTATCATTATTATTATTATTTTAATTTGCTAGAGGTCATGTAGGCTCACCAGAGAGAGACAGCGGGGGAGAAAGCAAGCTGCCAGGTCCGAGACTCAACCACCATCCCACCTGCTGGACCTAACCATTTTTAAGTGTACGAGTCAGTGGTATTAAGTACCTTTACGCTGTTGTGCGAACATCACCATCATCCATCTGCAGAACTTTCATGGTGCAAAACTGAAACTCCGTACCCACTAAACATTCCCATTTCCCCACTGCCCCCAGCCCCTGACACCTACTGGTCTACTGTTCATCCTAGTGATCTTTGACCACTTAGAGTAGTCAAATACTCTCAGAGTATTTGCATCTCAGAGCTAAAAGTACCCACTTACCACCTCATATAAGTGGGATCATGGAATATTTGTCTTTTTGGGACTGGCTTATTTCACTTAGCATGAGTTCATCTCAAAATTTATTTATTTTTGTAGCATATGTCAGAATTACCTTCCTATGTTTCAGGTTTATTTCTTAATGAGAGAGAGAGAGAGAGAAAGAGAGAAGGAGAGTGAAGAAGAGAGAAAAAGAAAATGACAAGCATGCACAACAGGGTCTCCCTCCACACTCTCCTAAGCCTTCCCATCCAGCCAGGATCATGGGAAAGTGCCTGGCACGAGGGAACTGAGTCTGCGATCTTCCACACGGATTCAGCATCGCTGGAGCGCTGCATTACACTGCACCACTGAGCCAGCTCCCTTCCTTTTCAAGGCTAAATAATATTTTACTGTGTGTACATACCACATGCTGTTTATCCACTCATGCATTGATAGACACTTGGCTGGCTTCTGCATTTAAATTATTGTGAATAATGCTGCTAGGAATGCGAGTATACAGTGGACATTATTTTTTATGTTGCTTAAAACATTTGCAAACTTATGATCACTGATTAGAAAGTACTTGGATTATCACTTTCCTTTGCTCACATGCGAATTATATAAAGCAATCCAATGCCCACAAGCAAACTTCAATTCTTCCTCATGGTCTTCAAACTCAAACTTTAATTCTTCCTCATGTCTTCAAACCCAAACTTCAATTCTTCCTCATGGTCTTCAAACCCAAACTTCAGTTCTTCCTCGTGGTCGAAATTTATCTCACTGCCATGGACAAGGACAGTGGCCAGAGAGTCCTGGACTAAGATTTAGGAGACCTAGGCCAACATGTGGCATGGTGGTCAAGGTGCTGGACTCCCACACTGCAGTTCATGTCCTGGACCTGGCGGCTTGCTTTCTCACCCTCTCACCCGCCGCCCCCCCACCCCCGCGTGGTGGTGTGTGTGTGTGTGTGTGTATGTATACGCGTGTGTGTGTGTATACGCGTGTGTGTGTGTCTAGTCAAATTAAAAAAAATAGCAATGATAATAAATAAATACAATTAAATAATGAATTCTTGAAAAAAAGAAAAGGTTGAGGAGTTCAGGGTCCTGGTTCCAGCAATGTAGTTAGTGTTAGCAAGCTATGTGATAACAGGGCAAATTCTTTCATCTTGCTGAGCCTCAGTTTCCCCACCTGTCCTGTGAATGATTTGGACTAGGGTTTCCTTTTGAGGGTGATCGATTCAACCAGGTTTGGCAAATCACTGAAAGTCCCATATCCCAGGAAATCCTCTATCCCAGGCAAACTGGTAGATGGTCACCCCACCTCAGCATGTTCTCAAATCTGACACCAGGTTTTAAAGAATGCCCTAGAGTGAATAAAATAAGGCTATTTATCACCCCCCCCCCCCC
>NW_006203868.1:1179506-1216302 GCF_000334495.1 Tupaia belangeri chinensis
GGGAACTCAGCAGCTGAGTCTGACTAGGACAAAATTCCAAATGTGTAATTTTTAACAGGATTTTTGGGAAAGGGCTGATTTTAGATCCTGTTAAGAAAGCATCCCCCACAAATATTCTGGTGAGAGGTGTGTGTGTTAACGATTAGACAAGAGCTGTTAAAATATCAGCTGAGCAACTGCAAATATTTCCTACTGCTAGTTATTAAGTTTCTCATGGAACTAACCATAAAGCAGGTACACTCACATGCCATGGGGCAGTGGAGGAAATAAAAGTGGAAAAAAAAAAAAAATTGAACCAAGGTCTGCCCCTTGTCTGGTCTGCAACTGAAAGGCGAGCCCAGCCGTGAATCTGCCACACTTCCCCTCTTGTACTCAGGAATGTGCTGATGTGCCCGCCTGAAACCCCACATGAGCCCCTGCCACTGGGGAGGAGGATCCAGCCGGATTCCACCTACCAGCAAATACGCAGGGCTGGTGCTCCGGAAGCCAATGAAGAGTCACGGCTGTTAACTTCTAGGAGGGAAATGGAGGCTTGGCCAGTGGTGGTGGTGGTGGGAGGGGAGCATTTCAGTTCAATTCTATTGGTCGCATATTTTTAGATTATTTGAGAATATAATTTCAGGTCTATGAACAGTTACCGTTTATCTATGATTGGACAGTGTAGCATGGTCTTTATATAAGACCTAACGAAAAATCATGGGCCCAGGACCAGCAGGTGGTGTGGTGTTTAAAGCACTAGGTTCCCACATGGTGATCGTGGTTTCGAGTCCCCGACCTGGCAACTTGCTTTCTTACTTTCTCTCTCTCTCTCTCTCTCTCTGTCTCTCTCTGGTGAGCATGTGAATCCTGTAGCAAACTAAGAGAAAAAAAAAAGATAAATAAAATTAAACAAATAATTTTTAAAAAGTCATGGGCCTACACATGCATCTTTTCCCCTGCAAATAGATAAAAATGAAAAGACAATTCTCCATATCAACTATTACTCCCTGAAGATAATGGCTTATTCACCTATTTTAATAGTCTATCATTCAGGGCTGGCAGGTGGTGTGGCTGTTAAGGCCTGGACTCCCACATGGCCAACAGCAGTTTGAGTCCTGGACCTGGTGGCTTGCTTTCTCATTTTGTCTTTGTCTGTCTGTCTGTCTAACTCTCTCTGGTCAAATTAAAATAAATAAATTTAAATAAAATAGTAAAAAAAATCTATCATTCATAGAATCTCTGTTTATAGATGAAGTTAGATTTTAAAAATGTACTCATTTTTTAAGAATTGCCAGAGAGCACATGTACTTTCCAAAGAGAAACAGGACAGGAGCTAGCACCCTCCAATGGGGTGTGGTCATGCTGCAATACCTTCTATCCCATTTCTCCATCCTGTCAGAATTTGGGGCACACGTGCACATGTGCCTGGTGTGTTTTTCAAGCCACAAGGGCTGAGTCTTGAACTGTGGTTCAATCCCTATGTGGGATTGCACCCAAGTCAGATTTTATATAAACCTTTCCATGCAGGCATAATTCAAATCTCATACATTAAGACAATATATGTAAGCTATCGCGATACTAATTTTTTTAAAAAATATTTTATTTAACTTTATTTATTTTTATAATTTGATGAAAGAGAGAGAGATGAGAAAGCACGCCGCCAAGTGCAGGACTCAAACCACGTTGGACATGTGGGAGTCCAGTGCCCCGAACTACTACGCCACCTGCTGGCCCCATGATCTTCATTTTATAAATGCAGAAACAAAAACTTGGAGAAGTTAGGAGTCTTTTCCCCACAAAACTGGTAAATGGTAGAGCTAAGCTCTAACCTAGGTCTTCTGAGTCAAAATTAGGTGTCTTAAAAGCAGGCATGATGGTTAAGGGGCTGGACTCCCACATGGCCAAATGTAGTTCAAGTCCTGGACCTGTGGCCTGCTTTCTCACTTTCCCTCTCTCTCTTTTCTCTCTGTACAAATTAAATAATAATAATAAATAAAATAAAATAAATAACAACAACCTTGCTTTACCAAAATGCAAAGGAAAATATGTTTTGTTTGCTTTTTTCTCAGAGAGAGAGAGAGACAGATACCTTTGACGAGATCTTATTGTGTCACAGTGCTCTGGCCGACTAACTAGGTAGGGTCACGGGGGTGCACAACTATACCAGGCATGTTCAAGTTGGACGGGACTGAACCTGGGCCTTCTATGCGGCCCCAGCCTCCTAAACTGTGGCGTTGCCTGTGTACCACCAGAGCTGGGCCCACTCTGCTCTCAGTATTCCTTCAAACATTTTTTCTAATCTTTCTCATGCTATTGATACCATCTAAAGATAATGAATAACAGGCATTTACTGTTAAAAAACAGGAAAGTCAAAACCAGTGTTGGCTAACACCTACATTGGTTTAAAGGACCAGCAAGCAAGAGGAAGAGAAGCCACAGAGGGGTCAGAGATGGGTGGAGGACGCAGAGAAGAGAGAGAGAAAACTTCATCTGCAAGGATCATAATTGAGAAAGACCCCTGGGTTTGGTGTACATAGACGTACTGATAACCTTAAGGAGTACGATCCCACAGAATCATACTTCCTTGAGTTCAGATATTTACCCTGATTTCTGACATACTCTCCAGATGTTCACAGTTTGCCAACACCAAGGATACTACCGAGCAGTTTCCCTGAGGCAGGCCTTGGCTGTTGAACACTGTGACCTCCCTGGGACTTCATTCTTAAACTAAGTGCCTGCTGCATACTAGGTACTTTTTAAAGTGTTAAGCATGGGAGCAGTAAATGAAATACTCAGATTCTACCCTTATAAACTCTCCTTCTAGTGGGGACACATACCTTCAACAATTAGGAGGGGTCTATCAGGAGTAAGTGCTATGCAGAAAAATAGAGCACATGGTCATTGTGGGGAGACAGAAGGGCTTGTTTCTTGAATGAGACGGTCAGAGATGCTATGATGGAAGAGACCCCAATGAAGTCAAGAAACACGCCACGTGGGTGGATAACTAGGGTGAAGAGCATTTCAGATAGGGCGTACAAAGGCCGAAGGGCAAGAAACAACAGGAGGGAGAGGACAGGAAGTGAGATTTGTCCAGGGCAACGAGAAAAGATGAAGTTGTCATTTCCCACGATGGGGAAGTCTGCAGGTTGAGGGACACAGACCAGGAGCTCAAGTTCTAATGTGTTAGGTTTTTCCTGCTCATTAGCCATCCAGGAGGACATGATGAGAAGGCAGTTGGAGTCTGTGTGGGGTTCAGGGAAGAAGCCCAGCCTGGAATTTCAGCTTCATGGCTGTCAGCATATAGATGGTATATAAAGCCCCAGACCAAGTGAAGTGTGGATGGAGAAAAGGTGGGGGTCTGAGGACTGAACTCTGGTTCCCTTCCTATTCAGAATCCAGGAAGCTATGGTATCCCACAAAAGAGATGAGGAGGCATAGCTTGATTTAAGCAGATCTTAAAGAAGGAGCAGGGTGGTGGTGGGAGTGGGTGGTGGTGGTGGTATTGCTGCATCTTCTCTCAGCTTTATTGTGAACAACTGGTTAAAAAAATTACTTTGGGGCCAGCAGGTGGTGTGGCGTTTAAGGGCGCTGGACTCCCACACAGCTGACCAGTTTGAGTCCTGGACTTGGTGGCCTGCTTTCTCACTCTCTCCACCCTTGAGTCTCTCATTCTGTCCCTCTCTGGTCAAAACTAAGAATAAATAAATAAGTAAAGTTAAATAAAATATATATTTTTAAAATTACTTAAAAAAGGAAGGAGAAGAAGAAGAGGAAGGAAGGAGGAAGAGGAGAAAAAGGAAGGGAGAAGGAGAGGGAGAAGAAAAAAGAGGAGGCTGTGATCCAATTTGTTCAGTGCTAATAGGAACTGCCCCGGACTTGGCACCACGGAGCTCACGGGCTATCTTGTAGATGGAGGGAAGGTGAAGTGGAATGATGGAGACACCAAATATAATACATTTTTCAAAGAAATTCGCCACACTGAGAATCAAAGAAATTAGGTGTGTAGCTGGACAGGGATATGAGGTGTAAGGAAGGTGTTTTGTTATAGATGCAAGAGATCATAGCACGCTTGCGAGTTTGTTTGAGTAAATCGGTAGGGTGGCGGAAACTGATGATGCAGACGGGAGGACAATTGCAAGAGTATGGGGGAAGCGAAAGAGACCAGGGCCCAGGTGAGGGTTGGCCTTGGAGAGGAACCTGGTGACGGGGGGAAGGCAGCATAGAAGGATACAAGTGCAGACATTTGACAGACTTAGTGAGACAAGTGTGTAAGCTTTCTTATGTTTTTATTTTGTCAGAACTATGAAAAGAAAACTGAGCAGTTGAAAACTAGGGAGTTTGGGATCAGCAGTCACTGGACTCCCATGTAGTCGACTGCAGTTCGAGTCCTGGACCCAGTGGCTTAAATTCATACTGGTCGCATGTGTGCGTGTGTGCCCAAGATCCCGAGAGGAGAATGGAGGAGAAGGGATTGAGGTGTGGCCATCTCTCCTGGGGGGTGATTTCTCACTTTCTGTCTCTCTGTCTCTCTCTCTCTCTTTCTGGAGAGTACACATGCCCTATAGCAAAAACCTCTCCAAAAAAAGAAAAGAAGAAAAGAAAACAAGGGAGAGGCAAGAATCAGTGAAATCATCTCCCAGGAAAATGGGAGAATGAGTTGATTGAGGCAATCAGCTGAGGATTGCAGGCAGCATGAAAAGTCTCAGGGCACGTAAAATTTGATGTTATGGTTGAATCTTTAAGATGAAAGCACCAAACTCCCTTTGCCTCCCTTTGCCCCTCAGTATGGCCTCCTTTAAAATTTAATAGCTTCTTTTACTTGATCTAACAAACTCATGTTGCACTTAACCAAGTCCCTGGTGCACCAGAGCAGTCGAGGGCCCGTTCTCTCCGGGAACAGACTGGGGGGTGGTAAGGAGGCGAGAGAGAGAGAGAGAGAGCAAGAAAGGTCAACTCTGTGGGGTCTTTTGCCTCCATCCCCCAAGAACAGAGGGGAAGTGATATTCTTTGAAGGTAGTGAACCCCTTTCAGGAGGGAGGGAAATAGCAGCTGAAAACTGTGACTTAGATTTGAGAACCAAATGAGCTTTCCTATATTGAACCCTAGAACTAGACAGGCTTACCCAACACGGCCCACACTTCAGTGGACCATCTCAGACCTCCCAAAGGGGGCCTCGTCTGAAACTTACAGCAGGAGAAAAGGCAGTAAATGAGGAACCCCCTATAGACTGCTCACTGCCAAGAGGGAAGAGGGAAGGAAGGTATTCCCACTGGTGCAGGTCCAGTTTATTCTTCCAACGTCATGAATCGGGTATTTCATTCCACTGGGTGTGGGTGAAGTGAGGAAGGGCACGTGAGAGACCGGAATCCAGGAGAGTGACCCTAGTTCACCTCCAGACATGGGGATGGGGAAGGAAGGTTTCCCTCTAACAGTCATGAATTGTAAATTAGGTCTTGGACCCTAGGAGGCTGCCCTGTCCCAGCCCTCCTCTCTAGCCCTGAGGCAAGCACCAAATAGGTTAAAAGGTGAGAAATTTGAGGATATAAACAAGGTATTAAGGGCTGGATGATGGCACAGTGGTAAAATGTGATGCTTTGGGAGGCTGACTCATGTGGGAAAGTTGTGGGTTTAGGCAGGAGACCTCCTTGGGGATGCCAGGCATGTGCCTGCCCATGATATGGGGCTGGCCGAGGCTGGGGTGGATTGTGGTATTGAAGAGGGGATTGTGGTATTATGGGGTGCATGCTCGCTCTCTGTCTTACAAGAAATAACTAAACTTAACAACAACAAAGCAAAAACAAAAACCCCCAAGGAATTGATTACTGTGTTGGCCTATGAAACTGAGCTAACCAATGGGGGAGGTGATATAGCTCAAAGGAGGCAGGATCAGTCAATAGGTGGCCCATGTGAAGTCAAAAATGGTTGCCTTCAAGGTCGTAGAAGGAATGTGCTAAAGGGCTGGTCCCCTAGCACAGTAGCTGAGCACAGTTCATGTGGAGCTGGATCCCACATGGCTGGCCACAGTTCAAATCCAGGACCCAGCAGCTTGAAAAACATGCCAGCTGTGTGTATATGTATGTCCCAATTCCTGATGGAGTCAAGAAAAGGAGGAAAGAGGATGGTAGCATGACCTCACCCCTTGCAGTCTCTCTCTCTCTCGTATGCATCCTCTTGCAACAACAAAATAAAAAAGCAAGAATGTGCTAGAAAGGTAACAGCCCTTCACATATTGGGAAATCACTATTAAGGTCCTCTCGAGTCTTTGCTAGGATTAAACACACTCAGCTCCCTCAGTGGTTCCTCCTGTGAGAATGTTTTGAGCACATTTCTGAACAGCCTGATTGGTCTCTTCTGTGCGTGCTCAACATGTTCCTTTGAAAGGCTTGTACATGGAGACCTCTCCATGGCCTCCCCCAGCTGCTGGGCAGGGGCACTGTCTTCCCCGGCCATAGATGCCCTTCCTCAATTTGGTGCAGGAAGCTGAGGCTCTCATCCCTCTCAGGACTGCCCTTTTCCTGCTTACTCACCTGAGCTCTTTGTATACTATTGGGTTGTCGGGAAAGTCATGACACATTTTTGAATAGAAAAACATGTCACGACTTTCCTGACAACCTAACACAGTCTCTCTGCCTTTCTGGCTCAGGTACTGAGCCACCCTCCACCGCTGCACATGGGCAGCTGTTTTCTTCGGGCCTCATGTGTGTATTTACCCATCATAAATAGCAAGGGTTGGACGAATGATTTGTCTGTGGCTCATTTCAACTTTTTCCTAAAGTTCTTACTTAAGAACATTTGTAACCATTTCTTGACCATTCATTGTTAGTCTTAGAAGTTTCTGGTGGTGAAGGAAAATGTATATTTATTTATACCTATTTAGCCACAGATACTTACCGAGGATCCTCTCTGAGGGGTCAGTACTGGGCTATCGCAATAGGCAAACTGGGCATGTCTCCTGTCTTCATGAACCGTGCCATGTAAGATCAAAGATCCTTTGGCTTTGTATTTTTTAATAAGGGAGATTTCAACTTAACTAGAGACCTGAACTTATAAGAAGGAGTTTCCTCCTCTGCCCTTTTCTTTCTTTTTTAAGAAAGATTTTTGCTATAGGGCGTGTGAGCTCACCAGAGAAACAAAGAGAGAGAGAGAGAGAGAGACAGAAAGCGAGAAATCAGCCCCCAGGGGGATGGCCACGCCGCAATTCCTTCTCTTCCTTTCTCCTTTCAGGATCTGAGCACACACGCACATGTACCTGGTGTGAGTTTTAAGCCACCGGGACTAGGACTCAAACCACAGTCAACTATGTGGCAGTCCAGCAATGTAACCTTTCCACCATCTGCTGGTCCCCCTTCTCTGCCCTTTTCTTGGAACAGAGGAACTGGCCTTCATTCCTTCAAAAACCAGTCCTTTCCATCTGAGCCTTACCATCTCTCACCTACTCATTCTCTCCTGAACCATCTGCCCCTCCTTTTTTCTAGGTGGCTCCCTTCAGCATGTGCATCTGCTCAAATATTTCCCATCCTAAAAACCCCTTTCCTTGTCTCACATTCTCCTCTCCGGCTACTGTTCTATTCCTTTGTACTCACAACAAAAAATCATCTATGCTTGGTGTAGCTGAGGCTGGAAAAAAGCGTGGACGTGTTTGGAACAGCTGTGAGTGTCATGGCAGAGAGCTGATAAGCAAGGAAGGGCACTTTCCAGAGTGCTAGGCGCTGAGATCAAAGCCCACTGCAAATATTATGATAGGACGCAGCTGTGTTATAGCAAGCAGGAACTGACCTCCCTCAGAGGACTTTGCAGAGTCCTGGTCCTTCCATTCTCTAGCTGTTATGACCCTGGCCAAGTTACTTAACTTCTTGGAGCCTCTGTTTCCTCATCTCTGAAAAGGAAATAGTGATATCTCTCATAAGTTGGTTGTGACAATAAAATAGGGATTCCTGGGGCCAGTAGGTGGCCCCGGGACACCTGGATTCCATATGACTGATGGTGTGGTTTAAGTCCCGGACCTGATGGCTCAATAATCACAGCAGGTACATGTGTATGTGTGCCCAAGATCCTGAGAGGAGACTGGAAGAGAAGAGGTTGTGACCAACAATCCCGGGGGGAGGGGGGTTGAATTATCACTTCCTTCCTCTCCAGTGAGTGCATGCACCCTATAGTAAACTTTAAAAACAAAAAACAAAAACAAAAACAAAAAACAGGGATATTTGAAAGCATGAAACAAATGTTAGGAAGTATTATTTTACAGTAATAGCTCTCTTTTTAAAGGGACCAGCAGATGGCATCATGGTTATGTCACTGGATTCTTAAGTAGTTGAGCACAGATTGAGTCCTGGACCCAGCGACTTAAACTCATGCCAGGCACGTATGCATCCATGCCCAAAATCCTGAGAAGAGAATGGAGAAGGAATTGAGGTGTGGCACTTTCTGTCTCTCTGTGTATTTCTCTGTCTCTCCAGCAAGAGAAAGTGCCCTATAGCAAAAATCTCTCTTAAAAAAAAAAAGTGTAAGCTGTTCAGTCCATTCTGCCTCTGGACTTCCCTCAAAATATGAGCCTGAGCTAAGGCTTGAAAGCACCAACACCACTCACACTGTTCATTTGAGAAGCAGAGGAGGGAAGCACAGTACAAGATGGATAACTATGCTCAGAGCTATGGGCGGCTCAAACGCATGCTATCTTCTGAGGATACTTAGGGAATGTGTCTCAGAACTGTCCACCCGGGGCAATGAAGAGCAGAGAATTTACCAGAGATTCCCATCACCATCGATCAGGGATGGCCTATGGGCATCGATTTCCCCTCTCTTCAGGGTTGCCACGGGGACACCACAGAAACTCCAGGGGAGGAAGTGAAAAGATGAGGCAGGGGATGAGGCAAGGCCACCTCAAGTTGCACCTTTGAAATTGGCTCAAAACGGCTGGAGTTAAGCAAGATCAGGAGGATTTAAATGGTGCACAGGATACAAGCCCATGTGACAGAAATGAAAACAAAGAAAAGCGATGACATGACTTGGCTCGGATATTACGGCAGGCATTGTATACTACCTCTTTGTAGAAAAAGAGGGTAGATCTTAGGCATTTTTAATCCTATTTTCCCAGACACTATGTTTTTCTGTAGAATTAAGGAATATAATCCCCAAGTGCCCCACCTGGCTTTTGTACCAAATTATAATTAGAGACAGGATGACCTATTTGAAAGAAACCTGGATCAAGCCTTGGGGAAACTGCTTACTTTTTCTGATGAATCAGGAGAGAGGAAAGGGAGATAAATTGCTAATATTATCACTTCCATCTTCCTGTACTTTGCGGATATTTTTGGGAGAGGGGAAGAGGTTCACCAAATGACCTGTGTGAGAATATTTTATAAATGAAGAAGGATTACTATTGTTTGGGTATCAATATTATTTTTAATTTGCCAGAGGGCTCATATGCTCATTGGAGAGAAAAGGAGAGGGAAAATATAAAAGTACTCCTCAAAGGGGCATGGTCATGCTGCAATCCCTTTTCTTCAATTTCTCGTTTTGGGATTTGGGGCATACATACACAGGTGCCCGGCATGTTTTTCAAGCCACTGGGCTTGGAACTCAAAATGTGATGTCAGCCATATGAAATCCAGCCAAACTACCAGGCCACAGGAAGGACCCACTAGGGTATTATGAAGTATTGGATTGCTAAAGTCTATTTCCCCCAGGATGCTACCATAATCAAAGTAATTTGTGTTTATTCAAGTCAAATCAACTAACTTGGAGCTCATATTTTTGCCAAGCCCTGTGTAACCCACTAAAGATACAAAGATACATAGAGAGAAATGAAGAGTCACAGGAACTCTTGAGTATTAATCATAATTACTATTACTAGAGTAAGAAAAATTCAGCACACCAGTGCTTTGCTAGGTGTAGCTGTACAGGGACTAAGTCTTGGGTGATTTCTTTGGTTAAGTCTTGCTTTGGAAGGTCTTCCCCATTATGAAACTTATCATCTCTTTTCTGTATTTCCATTTAGTACATAAATAATTTTGTTTTATATTTAATATGGTTTTGAAAAATCTATTTCTTTTTTACAATGATAAGAAGCAGACATATGAAAGGACTTCAAAACGCTAATGGAAAAACAAAATTAAGTTATAAGTTTATTTTGGTGCCCCCAAAATCTGTGTGCATTATTTTTTTGGTAGCAGTCATTTTCCATGAATTTTTTGAAGACTCTCCTATAAGTTTTTTTTTTTTTTTTCCTGATGGCTTGTTGGTTTTTCCAACCATTTGTTAAATAGTCTACCCCTTCACACTGTTTTGAAATGCTACCTTTATCTTATTTTATTTTTATATGTTATCACTGTTCTGTGCTATTGATATAGTGTCTATTCTGGTTGTAATTCTGCATTATTTAATTATGGTAGTTTTATAGTTTGTTTGATACTGATAGGGTGTTATTATCCCTATTCTTGTTTTTCTCATTTTCTTGGTTTTGTTTTGTTTTGTTTTCTGACAATGTTTATAATCACTTAATATTCCATTGTAAAATCCCACTGGGATTTCGGTCATGGTTTGCTTATCTTTTCTGTATGAAATATTATCCACCGTCATCTGGTTAGAAAAGGGTGCCGAGGTGATCAGATATTTAAAGAGAGGTGAAGGTATGAAACAGTTGTGTAGGGTGGAGGAGCAAGCCTATCAGATGGTCACGCAGATGAGGACCCAGTAAAGAATTTAGGACAGCATCAACTTGCCGTTTGGGTGCTTTTCTTCATCGATATCTAGCTGCTCAAGAATAGGCATGGAGGAGAGCCAGCAGGTGGCATGATGGTTAAGGGCACTGGGCTCCCACATGGCCGACCATGGTCTGAGTCTGGGACCTGGCGGCTTGCTTCTCTCTCTCTGTCTGTCTCTCTTTGGTCAGATTAAAAATAAATAAATAAATAAATAAAGCTAAATAAAATATTTGTTAAAAAAAAGAATAGGTATGGAGAATGATCTGATTAGATTCCCACTAGGATTGGGTTTGGTAAGATAAACATAATGGAGGGAGAAAGAGACCAAAAAAAAATAAGATATTTGTATTTATTTGTCTTTGTTCAGTAAAGACAGAGAAGAAATAATTGTGGTTTTTTATGGACTTATTTGGTGCATAAAAAACACAATAAATATATATGTAAATAAATGAAGAGAAGTGCAATTTTTAATTTTATTAATGTATTTTTAAAAATTTTTTTTAGTTTTTGCCGTAGGGCATGTGTTCTCTAGAGAGAGACAGAGAGAGACAGTTAGAAATCATTCCAAACAGGGGTGGCCATGCTGTAGTCCCTTTGCCATCATTCTCTTCCTGGGGTTTGGGGCACACTCACACACACACACCCTGTGTAATTTTCAAGCTGCCAGGTCCGGAACTTGAACTGTGGTTGGCCATATGGGAGTCTACCATCCTAAATCTGCTGGCCCCTGTTTTGTTGTTGTTTTAATTTTTTTTTTTCAGAGAGATTTTTGCTATATGGCACATGCACTCACCAGAGACAAGAGAAAGACAGAGACAGAAAGCAAGAAATCACCTCCTCAGGGGAATGGGCACCCTGCCATCGCTTCTCCTCCAATCTCTTCTATGGGATTTTGGACATGCACACACATGTACCTGGTGTGAGTTTTAAGCCGCTAGGTCTGGGTCAACTATGTGGGAGTCTGTGATGTAACCATTATGCCATTTGCTGGTCCCATGTTTTAAACTTCTTTACACAATGAAAGTGTTAGTTTGTGGGGAAGAAAGATAAATTACAATAAAGCTTTGTAGTGTATAAATAATTTGTCATGTATGCATATATACATATATACATTTCCTTCACAGGAGATAAAAATATATATGTATTTTATCATTTTGTATTTGAGATACTTTCCTTGTGAGAGGAGGGCACTTTTGGTGTAAAACTCCCACTTTTTCAGTGTGCATATTTTCCCCTAACATTTTCTTTCTTTGGAATGAAGAATTCTCAAATGTGTCCCCAGGGGAATCTGAAAATGTTGGTACACATCCATCTGGCAGTTTAGGGATTTGTTAGAGTGTGGGAAAACTCAGAGGTGATTTTCAGGTTATGATATCTGAATATTTCTTTACAGGTCCAAAGCACAGCTCACTTTTAAAACTATAAAGATACCATAGTCTTGGTCTTCATTTAAGGGATAAATTGCTCCTAGTCTTTAAAAAAATATCATTTGAAATAAAATTCCAAGTTAGAAAATTGAAGACCTAAAA
The DNA here is from genome assembly GCF_000334495.1 of Tupaia belangeri chinensis. Taxonomy (NCBI): domain Eukaryota; kingdom Metazoa; phylum Chordata; class Mammalia; order Scandentia; family Tupaiidae; genus Tupaia; species Tupaia belangeri. Next base: position 1,191,718 of record NW_006203868.1, read on the forward strand.
TCCAGATAAAACATAACAGTCAACTAAAGTTTCAAATTGCCTGTTGGTTTATTATGTTTTCCTTTGCTTAGACAAGCAAAGTTAAAAGTTTTTTTAAGTTTATATATTTATTTACTTATTTTTCTGTCTCGCTACAGGGCTTATGTACGTACTAGAGAGAGAGAGAGAGACAGAGAGAAAAGCATTCCTTAGAGGAGATAACCATGCAGCAATCCCTTCTCTTCCGTTTTCTTGGAATTTGGGGCATGCACGCACGCACATGTATGTTTTTCTAGCCACCAGGTCTGGTACTTGAATTGCACAGTCAGTCGTGGTTCAGCCACCTCAACCACCATGCCACCTGCTGGCCCCCAAATTTGTGTGTCTTCCGAGAGAGGGAAAAGAAAGAGAACCCCCAACAGGGTCTCAGTGCTGTGGTCTACTGCTAGCTCCAGCCAGGCCTAGATCATGAGCACATGCGTGCCCTGCGTACTCTGAGAGGTCTTGGGATACAAATCCGGAACCTTCCTATGGGGTCAGCTTAGAGGAGTACAGCATTTACCTGCTGTGCCACCCACTGATGCCTCAAAGAACTATTAAAGAGGACAGCCATGAGAGTAAATCCATGGATAGCATAAACCAAACTTTTTATATTTTCCTCCCTGTGAACCCAGCCTTCTGCAGAGTACTCTCTGTTCCACCCTGAGGAAATAACTCAGTCTCTCCTCTGGGGCTTCCTGAACTCAGGATGCTCCCCATTCCCATCTGGCTCTCTCATCTGACTGCCTGGGAGGTGGGGAAAGACACAAAGGAGCTGTTGCGCCCCCAGTGATACCCAGTACTCAACCACTGCAGGAAGAGGAAATGATGCCCTGCACGTTGGATTTGAAGTGGCTTGGTCTGAAGGCATCTGGCTGCTGTTTCCATGGTTCCCATCTGCCTGTAGAAGATACTCCGCATTTCCTTCAGGCACAAGAAGGTGAACTAGTGCAATTCTAAATGAGTCAGTGCTCTAGTCTAGAATTTTCACTAAACCAAATTGTGGTCAGGTGGAACAACCACATTTCTCTAGAGCTGCCAGCAACCTCACATTCAACTGTTCTGCTCATTTATCTGAGGTCTGATCAACTAGAACTTACTCCCAGAACTTTGTGGTCAGACTGAAAATAAACACGAGACATCAGTGTATCCTTAGCATCTACCACCATTCTGAATATCGCAATTCAGATTTGGACTCCTCTTGACACCTACTCCAATTGTCTCTATCCAACCATAAATCCGGTCCATGTTGTTGAAAAAGAAATCTATCTACTACATCAAACCCCCCACACCTGGCCCCGTTCATTGGCACTGCCGAGTTTTCATTTAATCTTTTTCACCTCTCACTTGGCCCATGAAAAATGCCTGTTAAATTGTCTCAGTCGTCCTTTAAAAATGTGCATCTACTCAAAGCACTTCCCTGCTCATCTTCCCAAATGATTGATGCAAATGTTTGCGAGTTCTGTTCCTCTCCTATGTGTCCTTGCTGTGTCTTCTGTCATTCTCCCATTGGTGCTTTATGCTTCCACTATATAGAACTGTCTGTGCTCCCGTGCTGACCCCTCTGCCCATTAGGTGAGTCTTAAAAATTAAAAAAAAGAAAAAAGGAACTGACCAATCAGAACCAATCATGATAGCTCAGAATTGCCGCATGGGGCATCCTACTGATTGTTAGCTGGGATTACCCTTTCCTAGCACCCTGACTTTGACTATTTTCTGGGGAACTTCTGCAGTCCTTTGCATGGTCCATAGAGGACTAGCCTTTGAGCTGGGGCTGGAGGTAAGTCAGAGTCTTCAAGAAAGGTGTAGAGACTTGAAGGTGTCATGACCAGCAACTAGCATTTCCAGTATCTTTGTAGAGACTGAAGGGTCTGCACAGTAGGTACTATTTGCAGAACCTGAAGTGACCTGCTAGATCTTTTGAGATATTCTTTTTTTGTTTTAGAGAGTGATTTTTTTTTTTTTTTTGGCTATAGGATGCATGCACCCACCAGAGAGACAGAGAGACAGAAAGTGAGAAAACATCCTCCCCCCACCAGGGGCCTGGCCACACCACAATCCCTTCTCCTCCATTCTCCTCTCAGAATCTTGGGTATGCATACACATGTGCCTGTCATGAGTTTTAAGCCACCAGGTCCAGGACTCGAACTATAGTTGACCACATAGGATTCCAGCAATTTAACTATTACACCATCTGCTGGTCCCATAGATCTTTAGAGATAGTCTAAAAACAAAACAAAATAAATAACAAAACAACAACAAAAACATTGCCTTATCTCTGATTGCTCTATAAATACTTTTGCTTGCTTCTGTCTCTCAGAATTTAATCAACAAGAGACATCTGCTGCTCGTCCAGGCCCACCAGCAGATCAGTTTTTTACCCAGGCTCAATCTTTTCATTTCTCTGCTGACTAGGAAGCATCATGTCCTGAACTGACCTAAAAGTACAAGGAAAATTTCCAGTATCTTTTCTAACAAGCAAGAAAATAATACAGGCTTTTCTTTGGTCCAGATGATGGCCATGTGAAAATATTTCCTGCACCAGCATCATTAACAAATTGTTATTGAGTTTCTTGCTGCTCAATGCAAACCACTAATCTGGCATTGAGGGAAATTTGAAGATGTACCAGACACAATTCTTGCTCTCTGTGAGCTGACTGTCTGCTGTGGAGGTTAAGATGTGATCAGTTGAAGCACCAAGTTATCAAAGCAGTCCTTTATGCATTGCTATCAAATAATAAACTCTATTGGTATAAAATACAGAAGGGAGAATATAGATGGCAACGATTCGTGATGGATCTCAAAATAACTAAAAGGAAAGATTTTAAACCTTTCCTACATAAGTAATGACAAGTGGTTGAGATGGTGGGTCTGCTCACTAACCTAGGTGTCATTACACATTGTGTTCTTGTACTACAAAATCACATTGTACCCCCACAAATATGTACAGCTACTCTATGTTAATAAGCATACTTTTGAAAACAAAAGGAAAATGTTTAAGAAAAATATTAAGAAGAATAATCACTATAGCAGTGAAGAAGAAATGTCTGTGTCTCTCAGTTAGGTGACACTGTCTGGAGGAGTTTAGGTCTTGAGTTGAGCATTGAAAAGTGGGTAGAGGGCCAGCTGGTGGTAGCGTTTAAGGTAGCTGGATCCTACATGGCTGACTATGTAATTCAATCCCCAAACCCAGTGGCATGAAGAAAACACCAGGTGAGTATGCGTGCATGCCCAAAATATCCTGAAAGGAGAAATAGAAGAGAAAGGATTGCAATGTGGCCATCTCCTATGGCAGGAGTGCTTTTGAGGGGAGTGTTTTCTCACTGTCTCTCTCTCTCTCCCTCTCTCCGTCTTGCTCTGGTACATACATATGCCCTCCAGCAAATCAAAATGTAAAAAAACAACAACAACAACAAAAAAAAAACAGAAAATAAGAAAGAAAAGCGAGCAGAGTTTCCACGTTGTCCCTGCGGGGAAGCAGTATATGGCTGTGGCCATAAAAAACACAGGGGTAAAGCAGGGCCTTGACATTGTAATAAGGCTAGAAAAGTCATGGCTCATTCTGCAAAAGAACTGTTCCAGGAAGAGGCATTTGAGTTTTAGATCAGAGGTAGATTCCAAAAGTCTCGATTAGCAGGAGTTTAACATAATCAAAGCAGCATTAAAAAATATCAGGAGTAGTAGTTAGCAAGCAGAGTGCTGGGAAACCACGTGGTATAACAGAAAATAACAGGGGTTTAGGGGTTGAGCACTGGGTGTGAGCCTGACTCTGCCACTTTCTCGCTGGGTGGACTTGGATCAGTTGCTGAACCACCAAGTCTTCATTTAGTCAGCTGTAAGTATAGGGGTGGTAATATCTCTAGGGTAGTTAGGAGAACAGTAGTATGTCACCTTTTGAGCACTTGCTGTTGTTCACACTGCACTATGTATTTTATGCCTGTTATCACACTTACCGCTTTCATCACTATTGTTGTTTTTCATGGTAGTAAAATTTACATTTAACCTAAATGTCTCCATTTTAATCATTTTTAAAAAGAATGATTTATTTAACTTCATTTATCATTATTATTATTTTTTGAGAGATTTTTGCTATAGGGTATGTGCACTTGCCAGAGAGACAGAGAGACAGAAAGCAAGAAATCATCCCCCAGGGGTAATGGCCACACTGCAATCCCTTCTCCTCCATTCTCCTCTTGGGATTTTGGGCACACATGCACATGTGCCCAGCGTGAGTTTGAAGCCACTAGGTCTGGGACTTAAACTGCGGTTGATTATGTGGGAGTCCAGCAACATAACCATTATGCCATGTGCTGGTCCCATATTTTAATTTGCTACAGGGCACATGTGCTCACCAGAGAAAGAGAGAGAGGGAAAAGAGAAGATGAGAAAGCAAGTCTCCAGGTCTGGGACCCGAATCACAGTCAGCCACGTAGGAGTACAGTGCCCCAACCACCATGCCACCTGTTGGCTCCTGCCATATTAATCATTTTTAAGTGTCCCATTCAGGGATGTTAAGTTCATTCACACTGCTGTGCAAACATCACCACCATCCAACTCTAGAATTCTTTTCTGTCTTGCAAAACAGAATGTACCCATTAACCATCATTTCTATTCTCCTCACTCCCCCGTCCCAACTACCTTTTCTTTTTTCTTTTTTCTTTTTTCTTTTTTTGGAGAGGTTTTTAGCTATAGGGTGCATGCGCTCGCCAGAAAGACAGAGAGAGACAGAGAGATATAAAGCGAGAAATCACCCCCCAGGGGTGATTCTCCTCTTGGGATCTTGGGCACGCACGCACACGCACCCGGCGTGAGTTTAAGCCACTGGGTCCGGGACACGAACCATGATCGACTACATGGGAGTCCAGCGACATAGCCATTACGCTAACTGCTGGTCCCCTCCAACCACCTTTTGACTTTGCTTCTATGTTTGGCTATTCAAAGTACTTCATGTAAGCAGCATCATACAGTATTTGTCCTTTTGTGACTGGCTTATTTCACTTAGCATAATGTCTTCAAGCTTCATCCATGTTGTAGCATGTACCAGAATATCCTTCTCTTCAATATTAATGAATAATATTTCACTGAAGGTCTTATATCACTGTTTTACTATGAGAAAATTGAATTTAGAAGAACTTGTCCAAAATAACATGACTAGTAAGAGAAATAGCTATGATTTGGGTAGAAGTGATCTAATTTCATAGCATATTCTTATTCCCCCTGAGTATCCTGCCCACATAGAGTAAGAGCTACTTCTGTATCTGGCACGGGGTGGCTATTGCAGGAAGATGTTCTGTTGGTTTTGGTTATTTCACACCACTTCCTCAGCTCATCCTGGTAACATAATTCTTCTTTTCCTTGAGGAGTATCCCCCTCCTTTTTTTTTTTTTAAAGAGATTTTTGCTATAGGGTGTGTGCACTTGCTGAAGAGACAGAGAGCCAGAAAGCGAGAAATCACCTCCTGGGGGAATGGTCACACCACAATTCCTTCTCCTCCATTCTCTTCTTGGGATTTTGAGCATGAACGCACACGTGACTGGCATGAGTTTTAAGCTGCTGGGTCCAGGACTCGAACCACAGTTGGCCATGTGGTAGTCCAGCAATGTAACCATTATGCCATCTTCTGGTCCCGATGAACTCTTTCTGTAATGGTACCCCTGTTCTCATACAAGGGTCAGAAGTGAGCATGTTACCCAGGCAGGTCAATTCAAGCCTGTGTGCCATCTCTCCACCCACCCAGTGGCTGATTCAGGAATGGTCACGTGGGTGCAGTCAGAGTCTTCACTCATGCTGTGAAGAGGTTGTGAACCAGGGGTGGTAGGTGTCCACTTTGAAAGTTTAGCACTAAGATGGCAAGAAGGGTGGAGTCCTTAGCAGTATCTGAGCCCCTGGATCTAGACATATCTGAAGCCAAATATCCCTTTCAGTTTCCCAGAGACCCAACCTAATAAGTTCCTGGTTTTTGCTCTTACGTTAAATGGGACTGAGTGTCTTAACTCACAAGGAAAAAAAAAAAAGAAACCTAATAAAATAGATAAGAGCCCTCATGGGAGTGGAAAGGAAAAGCCAATAAGAAGTATTGTGATGCTGTGTGGTGTGCATAAGAGGGAAAAGTCAAGAGTCCTGCAGTTTGGCTACCTGGTCACCAAGAGTAATGCTGTTATGAAAAGTGGAAGAATGAGTAGAGTTGGAAGATAAAGTTTCTGGTACTCCCAGGAGTTTTCAAAGGTAAATGCTCAATGACACATGTGTCTGTTAATGATTAGGCTGTCACAAAAGTCATGGCCTATTTTTCTATGGTTTCCTATGCAAAAATGCATCATGACTTTCCAGACGACTCAAAACTTCATCCTCTTCCAGAATCTTAAACTCCTGAATGGAGCCAAGGTCTGACTGGGATTGAACTTTCAGACTCCGACCTTTATTCTCCAACCCTACTCTGTAATCTAGTATGAATTCTCCGTCTAATGTAATGTATTCATTAATCTGCTTGTTCGTTTATTTAATTTGCACTTGCTGAGTGCTTACTATAGGTTGGAGACTGTACCCAGTGCTGAGGATAAATGATGAGAAAAGAACTATGATCTCTCTCTTCAAGGAGTTCATTGTCTAGTAGAGAAAACAGACATTAAAGTGGATTATCACAGAAGTGAATATAATTAGAAATCGTGTTAAGTGCTATGAAGAAAATGGAAAGAGCTTAGTACATGGGATATTGAGAAACCTAATTTTGGTGGAGAAGACTGGGAGGATTAAGGATAGCTTCTCTGGGGGAATACCATTTCAGCTCTAAGCCTAAGCCAAGAGAGCCAGAGCTGAAACGAGAGAGGTGGAAACCAGAGGAGCTGGGCTCACCCACCCTTAAGGAACAGTGATTCACCCATCAGGAATGGGAGACCAGGAAGCTTGAAACTGGGTTCTTTGAAGTGGAGCTACACAGGGTCCTGAAAGCAGGAACTGGCAAATGAATGAGGTATTGTGGGGACCCCACAGCCTGTTACCCAGTCACCACTCAGTGACTCTGCACATTACTCATTCACCCACTCACCCATTCAATAAATAGTTACAGAATCCCCACAACTGGGGTTGGGGCATTCTGCTAAATGGTGAGGATTCAGAAGAAAGAGGGCATTTTAGGCTATTTCTCGGCAGGTGGGCAGAAGCACAAGTGAGCCCTTCCTCCAATGGCTCCAAAAGGCCTCTAGGGTTTTCCCCCTGTAGAGAATCTTAGATACAGACACATAAGACTTCTTTCTCTAGGCCCTCACCCTTAGCAGACTTACGTGCTTTTTCTTTTCTTTCTCTTTCTTTATCTCTCTCTCTCTCTCTTTCTCTTTAAACTCAGAGAACTAAATCTAGTCCTCCCAGCAGAGGCAAAGGTCCTTTACCCACAAAACGCTGAGGGAAAGATCACATGGGGCAACATGGCCGACTGACACCAAACACAGCGTAGCTGCCCAGTCCCTCCGGATAAACATAAGGAAAGGTCATCCAAACACAGGAAGACAGCCCCCCCTTCCCTTTTCCTTTACCCCCTCCCTTTCCTCCTTCTGGCTCCCTCATCCCCAGAGGGTGGACCCAGCCTTTCCCAAAGTTTATTCTGAGAGTCCAGGCTCCCACAGTGAAACGTGCTGTGGACATGGGAATACAACAGCTTAGCCAACAGGGAAAACCAAAAATATAAACTGAGATATTTAATAGATGCCTGCTCCCTTCCCCCCAAAATTGGGACCGAAATGTTTGCTCTAACTGCTTTTATTGTTTTCCGAGCAAGTTAACCCTTTCTGGAAGGAGATCTTCTGAAGTTTACTGCCTTGTCAGGAAACACTAGACCAAAAAAAAAAAAAAAAGTAAGCTCTCTCTTAGGATCTCAGCGTCATTCACTTGTTTCACTAAACAAACGCAGTAAGCGTTAGGAAACAAAGTCCAGAAAACCTTGCTTCTCAAATACTGGCAATGAGCTTAACAAGAGTACAAATAACACTCAGACAGTAGGGGAAAAAATGAGAAGGCTAAATTTCTCTTAAATTCACTATTGGAGTTTTGTAAATAACCAGGAACTCCAGAGCCCATGGAATTAGAAATCATTTTATCTCGTACTGACATATTCTGATCAAAACAGTGATGAGAATATAAACTTTGGCTTTTATTCTCCATTTGGGAGAAAAAAATGTCAATACTACAGGACTGCATACCTCGATGATTATGAACCAGCATTTATGATGAAATGTTCAGTACTAATTTCAAAACAGACTCAGTGTTTGAAAGCAAAGCATAATGGTGACCTTTCTCATTAGCTGTTGCTCAAACAAAGATATGTTCCAGCAATATCCGATGCTTCCTTCCTGCCAGGGCCTCCGCCCAGTACAATTTAAAACACTTGTGTTGCATCCAAACCAGAACTGAGGATGTGGTACAGCTAAGTTCCAGTAGTATTTTGTTTATGGTTATTGTTACTTTCTATGTTTCTTAATGTGTTGTTTTGTTTTCACAAATTTACTGTTATGAGTTGGGTTTGCAAGATTAAATATATGGAACCATATTTATACGTTTTTATTCTTCTATTTCTCTGCGTCTCCATTTTTGTGACAAATAGCATCATAGTTTCTTAACCATAGGACAGTTTCATCTCATTGCTTTCTAGCAGGTGGTTTTTTTTTTGTTTTTTTTTTTTGTTTTTTTTTTGCTATAGGGTACTTGTGCTCATTGAAAACTGAGACAGAGAGAGAGGATGGGCATGCCACAATCCCCTCTCCATTCTTCTCTTGGGATTTTGGGCATGCATGCACATGCACCCAGTGTGAATTTCAAGCAGCTGGTTCTGGGACTCAAACTGTGAAGTCAGAAATGTAAGATCCAGCCATCTGAACCTCCATACCTCCTGCTGGCCCTCTAGTAAGTGTTTTTATGAACACATCTTAGGCAAAAAACAAAACTAAGCAAAAACAAAAACAAAACACACACACACAGACACAGAAACAACCAAAATAATTTTTCAGGATCCTGCATTACTTATTTTATAAGTAATAATAAACACAAATAAATGCAATCTAAGGAAAGAATATGAGAAAAACACATGGAGAGAGAGAGAGAGAGATTGAGAGACTACTTCAACACATGTAATCGTCATGTTTATCATGGCCAGTGCTCCTGAATTAGGTAACAGAAGTTGACAATGGTCAAGAGCCAAGGCGACATTCTCAAGGAAGAACAAACAATAAAGGATTTTGCTGCTGACCAAAGACCTGATACTCTATTTTCATAAGAGTGACCATGAACACTTAGTGCAACTATAAATGACATAAACCATTTATACTTTCTGTAATTTTATGGTAGGAAAACATAAATGTATGTTAAAAATCATTTTACCTCTTTGTGTGTGTGCAACGTGAAGCTTTCTAAAGCCCATGTACCTAAGTTTAAAAGAGTCACACACCAATCAATGTCATGAAAGTAGATTGAGCATGGTATGGTGTCACAGTCTTCTAGAACAAGAGGTATTTAGAGTACCAATATTTGCCAGGGTGTACATTATTTCATTTAACCCTTTACAATAAGCCATACAAATTCTTTTGTCATTACCACTTTTAAACTGAAGAAATGAGGGGCTGGTAGATGGCACGGTGGTTAAGGTACTGGACTCCCCACACGGCTGACTGCGGTTCAAGACCTGGAATTGGCAGCTTGCTTCCTCACTTACCCCTTCTCTCTCCCTGTCTGTCTCTCTTTGGTCGAATTTAAAAATAGTAATATGTAAAATTAAATAATAAATAATTCTTTTAAAAAAATAGAAAAATGAGGCCTAGAGAAAATAAGAAGCTTTCCCACAGAAGGGGTTTCATTGGTTCATGTAACTGAAATTTGGAGACAGTGCCTGACTTGATTCAGAGATTCAGTATGTTATCTAGGTGCCAAACCCAATGTCCCTAACATTTTGTCAGCTCTGTGCTTTTCAGTGTGGCCATTGTGTCCTCAGACCAGCTCCCCTCATAGCTGCAAGCATCCCAGCTTCCCATTCTCACATCACACAGTCCAGAAAAAGATAAAGCCTGTGTCGCAGCATTCCCGGCAAAAACCCAAGGCCCTGACCAGACAGACTATACCGTGTGCCCAACTCCACACCTACTGCCAAGACCAAGGACATGGGTAACTCTGATTAGCTTAACCCAGCCAGGAATTACCTGTCCTTCTTTAACAATGTTGCTAAGAATGGGGTCTTCTCTATTTCCTCAAAGAAAATATGGTCAATATTAGGAAAGAAAAAAAGGTGAAGGAATAGGAAGAGGCAACTAATGGCTGTCCGGCTCAGTATTTCATAGGGATTGTGAAATACTGGGACATCGCTACGACACTATTTTTTCCCCACTCTCATTAGGCATTATTACATAGAATTTTCAGAACTGAGTATGTGTCAAAAAGTACTGACACTTTGGAACTTAGTAGAACATATGCATACAATGAACAAGTCATACGAAGCAGTCTTTCTGAGAGTCTAAGTGTGGTTTCACATGCCTCCGTGCCCCACACACTGTTCCACCTCTGCAATGGGTATCTGCTGTTGCTGTCCTCTCCACACCCCTAGTGTCTGAGAAAACTTCCTCTCGTTCACTCCTTTGACAGTGGAAAGGCTGTCAGTTACAAAGCTCCCCTCCACTCCCTGCCCTCTCTCCTCCAGGGATGACATCCAGCTCTGACCAATTAGAGCAGACGCTCTCCCATCGCCACAGCTGGCTCAAGAGACAGGCTGAGATGCAAGAGAAGTCAGCCACAGCCCTTCCAGGAACTTCAATCTATGGACACTGGGAGAGTTTATCATCCTAAAGGACCATCAGCTGCCATGAAGTGGGCTTGGGGCTGCCAAAGGCCATCTTTCCATATGGAGCTGTATGGAGGAAGTTTGCCTGCTGCAAGAGAGATAGAGGAATAGAAACCACAAAGAAACCTTAGAGGAGAGAGAGAGAGAGAAAGAGAAAGAGAGAGAGAGAGAAACTGTAATAGTATCTTCCAGCTGGATCGTATTTTTGGATCTATTAATAAATATGTCTGAAGCTACCTCTGCCCTTGGACCTCCAAGTTATATAAGTCAGTAAATTCCTTTTCCATTTAGGCTAATTGGAATTTAGTTTCTATTACTCGCAACCAAAAAAGAACAGACTGAGAGAACCTCCAAAATCACTCATTCAGGCATCCTGCTCTTTTCCACCACGTGTCATCTTTCTAGCTTTTTTGATCTGCGATGCTTCGTTAGAGCACCCTGTCCACTGTCGGCTCTACTTTCTCCAAATCTATTAGTCCTTTTCAGCCTTCCCTTTCCTTCTTCTGCAACTTAGAGTCATGGTTCATCATTTCAAAAACTCTCTTGCCTCCAGTTGGCAAAATTCATTCACGGAGCCGTAACAACTTGTTCTTTCATACCTGAATATGACCCAGTAAGTAGCATTGGAAAAAACTCACACAAAGGGCAGTTTTGTGTTCATGACCGTATGCTAAATGGACTCTCCTATAAATGGCAGTCCTGTTGCATTTCTCTGGTCAGCTTTCTTTTCTGTTTCCCAATGATAACATCAAGCCTTTCCCACTGTTGTCAAACCTTTCGCCATTCTTGGCTGTGTTGCTGAATTCCCATGTAGTCGACAGTGATTCAAGTCCTGGACCTGGTGGCTTAAACTCATGTCGGGCGTGGGTGTGTGTGCGTGCCCAAGATCCCAAGAGGAGAATGGAGGAGAAGGGATTGTGGCATGGCCATCCCCCCTGGGGCGGGGACACGAACCACAGTCGACTACGTGGGAGTCCAGCGACATAGCCATTACGCTAACTGCTGGTCCCGACCTTTTGCCATTCTTATCCCTCACTGCATTACATCTCAATATATATCTCTGATTCACTGACAAAGTGGAATCCATAAAGGTAACTGCAAATAAAACCTACTTTCTATTACTTATCTCTTTTTAAAATAGCAAGTTATCTTTCCTACGTGAGTCTCCTCCGTCTATTGGAGACTCAGATCTCATTTCCTCCATCAGAAATGTGCACTAGCAGTTTGCCTTCTTCAGTCTGTAGCTGTCCTCTCACAGGCTGACTGGCTCTCTGTTTGCCTCTCCAGAGCCACTTTTCATCTTTCTCCACCCTGCTCCGGGCTAGGAGAGGCTGACGTCTGTGTACATTAGGTCAATAGGCTTCTTTGCTCTGTACTTTCTGGAGAGGTTGGACTGATGGGAATCCCCAACAGGAGACCTGAGAGAGAGAGAGAGAGACGCATGAGATAGGATTATCTCCCTTATACTGCTCCTTCTTGGGTTGGTTGTTTCTTTTGACAAAAGTTGTTGTTCTCTCAAAACAACCCTCTCCTTCTGGTTTCTTATAAATATTTCTTCCTCTTACCCCTTTAAATCTAAGGTAATTATTCTATTGCTTGTTTCTAAGTTTATTTCTTCCATGAGTGAGAGACAGCAACCCCACAGAGTCCTGACACCATAGTTTATCCTCATCCTCAGCCAAACTCAGACCACAGGCATACCCATGCCCATACTCAAGGAAGAATCTGGACTTTAACCAGAACTTGCCCACATGGGATGGGTAGTGTTTTACCTCTGTGTCACCATCTGGCCCCTGTTCTCCTGTTTTCTTGCTCCAGGGTACTCTACAAGCATTAGTTGGTTCTCTACCTTGTAATAACTACATCATTGAGTAGCTTTTTCTCCAAACTTTCCTTAGGTGGAACTAGGGTATTTCACATTATGTGGAGTTGGAATTCCACATTAGAATTAGGATAGGCATTTCACCTATTTCCTCCTGACTAATGCATTCTTCTTCTAATGAATTTTTGCATCAACATATAAATGTGCTCAAGGATCCTAACTTCACAGATCTTTCATTTTTTCTTGTTATCTACTTTTTTTTTTTTCCTAGCCTACACTCTTGACTACATCCTGTTAGGTCATTGGGAAAGTCATGATGGCTTTTTACATAGAAAAATAACACCATGACTTTCCCAATGACCCAATAGATCTTGTCATCATATTCCATCTGAGAAACCTTTTACTCCAATATTGGAACACAATCTTCTTATCAATTCATGTTTTTAAATTTTTTAAAAATTTTACATTCGTTCACTGTATATCATTGCAGCATACAAAATGAGATTTCACATCCAGAATACACTGTACATGGCTCAATCAAGGATATTACTATACATGTTCTCATGAGCAAATATCCTCTGCCATTTCCCATCCTCCTCCCACGCGGTCTCTGGTATCTACAGTTGCTTTCCATGTTTTGTTTTGTTTTGTTTACATTTTATTGATTCACAAAATATCTTAATTAATCTAAATACTTTCAGTAGCAAGTGCAGCTGATAGATACGTATCTATGAACACATGTCTGACTTTAGGCATAAACCTCAGTGAGTAGAGTGAACGTACTACAATTAATTGCATCAAAGGCTTGATGCCCCTGACTCCTTCACTCCACCCTTATTTCTCAGACTCCTCTTGTTCTCCAGGAAGCTTAAAAACAAAGATCTATACTTAATCTTGCTCTTGCTTAACTCTCTCAAGTCCTTCACTCTTTGACCTACCCACCTGGCAAAACCCCAGTCCTGGTCAATCCAACTATCCACCTTCTCTAACCCACGCCTAACACTCACAAAGAGCAACACACATTTGTACATGTTAGTGTCACTATTTTTTTAAGATCTCCCACTTTACCTCCAACCTTTCTAGGTGTCCCCCCAAACCCCTGTCAATGTCTTCTCCCTTTCCCCTCAGTAATACAATTTCGTATCTTCTTTGTGAACTGAAAGGAGGGATCTACACTTGCCATTTTACCTTTCTTGTCTCTTTTGTCACCTTAGTTAACTCCAATCTCTTTCAGTCTCATGCTATCCACTAAAGTCTCTTTTGTCAATAATAAATTATTCATTATCACTATAATTGAATTTTCAGCCTTTGCTCTATTTGGCCTATCAAAGGTATTTGGCACTATTGTCCACTTTCTTCTTGAAACTCTCTAGCCTTACCTTCTAGGACAAGATTATCTCCTGTCCTCCCACTTAAATGTTCATATTTAAGAAGGGCTCCACCTTCTTCTCTGTTCTCATTTCCTCTTACTAAATACTTTTCTCACCTAGCCCTTTTGTCATTTCATCTAGGTGTTCTTTCTTTGTTTTAAGAAGTATTTTGTTGGTTCCAGCAGATGGCATAATGACTTCATCGCTGGACTCCCATGTAGTCGACAGTAGTTCTAGTCCTAGACCCAGTGGCTTAAACTCATGCTGGCCGTGAGTGCATGTGTGTCCAAGATCCCAAGAGGAGAATGGAGGAGAAGAGATTGTGGTGTGGCCATCCCCCCTGGAGGGGTGATTTCTCTCTTTCTGTCTCTCTGTCTCTTTGTGTCTTTCTGGCAAGTGCATGCATCCTATAGCAAAAATCTCTCCCTTCAAAAAAAATTTTTGTTTAACTTTATTTATTTATTTGCTTATTTTTAAATTTGACCAGAGAGGGACAGAGTCAGAGAAAGAGAGAGAGAGAGAAAGCAAGTCACTGGGTCTGGGACTTGAACTTCAGTCACCTATGTGGGAGTCCAGTGACCTTAACCACCATGCCACCTGCCAGCTCCCATCTAGCTGTTCTTATCCATTGTCAGTGGTCACTAGTATGAACAAACTACATATACTGGTGGTTCCTAAATACAGGGGTCACATTTTGCTCCTCTGCTCTCAACCAGTATTTTTGATTGTTGAACTTTTTGACTATATGTCTGAACAATACCCACAACTTAGCATGTTCCAAATTAAATGACTGGTGTTCTTTACCCTACACTCGGCTCAAGTCCTCTTCCTTTATTGAATGGCACCATATTTTACTCTCCTGGGTACTGGAAACAAATTTTCTAAAATTATCTTTGACTCCTAACACACCAGGGCTTACCCATTCATTTGATTAATAAGCCCTTGTTGATTCTATCTTTCTCCATAGTTCTGAATGTTATTCATCCTATCTGCTCCTTCTGATCTCATTATTTCTTGCTCAGAATGTTGCAACAGCCTTCTAACTCATCTCTGTGACCCTAATCTACCCATCTTTCATACCACCAGTGGAGTGATCATTCCAAAACTAGTCTTATATTACTTCCTTTCTCAGAGCCCTCAGTGACTCTGTTGTCTTGAGGGAAAACTCCAGACACATTGGCATGATATACTAATCCCAAAGAGTGTGAATTCCTAAATTATCTTCTGGCTAACTCAAGGGGAAAAAAAATACTGTTTATCAGGAAGATATTGGAAAAGCTCATAGAAGTGAGAAAGTACTTGAACGGCTCAAGGTCAGGAGTAACTTGAACTAGGAGAGTTCTGAATATGTCAGCAGCAAAATCCGAAGTCCTTGACGAGAGCTGCCACCTACGTGGTGCACTATTTGTGGTGACTCTTCTCTCAGTTTAAAGACTCAGGCTCTGTGTACCTTGCTTCCAGTTTCAACATTGCTGGGAATAATATTCTGATGGGCCCAGCTTAAATAAATCAGTTCATCGCTAGATTCGTGGGGAAAACACATGGCCCAGGGTGACCATCAGGGACTCCCTCTTGTGTATAGAACATTCTCAAGGAATCACTGTGAGCAGACAGTATATCTAAGGGGTCTTCTGCACTCTGTCCTTCTACCTCTCAATTTTCTTTCTCCATCATTTTCCAAATGGTTACTTGTTTTCCAATCATGATATATGTTATAGGCTGAATGTGTGTCCTCCCCAAATTTGTATGTTGAAGATCTAAGCCTCTATATAACTATATTTGGAGATAGAGCTTTTGAGATGTAATTACAGTTAAATTAAGTCAGGCATGGGGCCCTATTTTGATAGGTTTGGTGGCATTATAAGAAGATGAAATAAATCTCTCTCTCTCTCTACCTTGTGAGAACAGCAAGCCAGAATGAGAGTCCTCACTAGAACCTGACCATGTTGATACCCTGATGTGAACTTCCAATCTCCAGAACTGTGAGGAAATAAGTGTCTGCTGTTTTGTTTTATTTTGAGAGGTTTCTTCTTATTGGGCATGTGCGCTTGCCAGAGAGACAGAGAGAGACAGAGAGATAGAAAGCGAGAAATAACCCCCCAGAGGGGATGGCCATGCCGCAATCCCTTCTCCTCCATTCGCCTCTCCGGATTTTGGGCACATACACACACGTGCCCGGCGCGAGTTTAAGCCACTGGGTCCAGGACTCAAACTGCGGTCGACTACATGGGAGTTCAGTGACATAGCCATTACACTAACTGCTGGTCCCAAATGTCTGCTGTTTAAGCCCCTCAGTCTATGGTATTTCGCTTGGCAGCCTGAACTGACTGAGCCTGAGTACTACTTGCTCTCTCCTGGAATAAATCATGCTCTTTCAAACTATCTTGTTATTGTGGCTTGACCTTTTCACCAGCTGCTCACTGGGGCTTCACTGTACTTCTCTTTCTCCTTCCAGTACATCCCCTCCCCTTCTTCAGCTGCAACTCTTTCATCTGTTAGGAATCAATGTGAGATTTACTTCCTCCAGAAAGTTTTCCTTGACTCTTCCCTTAACTCTTTCTCCTTATGTCCATAGCCTCCTGAATTTAACTTATTATGGCTCTTCTTACCTCGATTGTAATTCCCTACGAATTAATCTGTTTCTCCCTCTAGCCTGTAAGCTTTCTGAGATCCGGGACTGTATTTTTAAAATTTTATATCCACAGAGGTGACTAGAGTATCCAGTTCATTGTTGGTACTCAACATGTTGGGTTGTCTAAAAAGTCATGACATATTTTTCTATGCAAAAATGCATCATGACTTTTCAGATGACCCAGTGTATTTGTAGAGTGAATTATTGGAATTAATGACCTCCTGTTCATTGCCTTGTGACACAGCTGATTATAAATGTGTGACTCTTACTCATAAAATTATGAACAGCTGGAAGACAATTATTTTTATCTTTTAGTTCGTATCACCCATAACACCTCACTATGCTTTGTACATGTTACATAGACAATATGTAACATGTTGTTGAAGAAGTAAGGATGTTTGACAAAAAAGCTAATGCGCTCTAAACCTTCATTAACAGATGTTCAGTGTAAAAAAGAGTGTTTGTACTCCTAATGACTCTTGCGTAGATCAGATCACATCTGCAGTATTGTGTTCAGTTCTGGGCAGCACCCATGCATTCCTTCCTTTGACAAATGTTTATGGAGTGCCCACTCTGTGCCAAGTACCTTTCTTCTATGCCCAAGGCTCAGAAATTAAACAGGTTCAGATTTGAATTCTAGTTTTGCCATTTACTGTGTGTATTAACCAGGATAGTCTTGGCTTTGTTGCTGAAACAATCTCAAAATATTTGTCCCTTCCCACATCCCTGTTTTGTTTTTCATTCATGCTGCATGTTCATCATGGACTGAATGCAACTCTAGTCTATATGGCCTTCCTTCCATCCATCTAAAACATCTGTTTTCATGGCAGACAAAGAGCATAACCAACCAGGCTTTGGCTCTTCACGCTTCTGCCCAGAGATGACACGTAGCATTTCTGCCCATGTTTCACTGGCCACAGTAAGTTGTAAGACCATGCCTGGATTCACACAGAGAGGGGCAACTGAGGGTAAATCGTATTATCTACCCTACAATGTAAACTAACCTGTTCAAGTCCCCATTTTATCATTTATAAATAATAATAATCATTGTCTCTGCCTTGAAGACTGAAGTGAGAATATAAAATAATGCATTGAAAGTGTTTGGCACATTGTAGTCTATCAAAAAATGGTAGCTCTTTCAGTTAAAAATCTATTACAAGTTTAAAAATCCTGATAGTTAACATAAGAAATTACTGTAAGTAAAGCTCTCTCAGCACTTGGGAGTAGAACAAATTCGTTCTCTCTTCCTTTGATTTTTTTCTTTGACGATTCAGTCGAACTGTTTGAATTATGTTTGTAGTACTGGCTTGATGTGTTTTTCATCTTCGACTTTCGACTTTTGCCGAATTGAGATAATTTATGAAGAAAGAGGTTGGATAAAAGTCTATGATTTATTATTCATTTTTTTTCAAGTTCAAGGCCTAATTTTCAAACAAGATTGTAAACAACTGATTACAAGGCATGTTTTATGCTTCTTTCCTTGGTAGAAACTAGCACTATTCCCCACCCAGAGAATTCTTGGAACTGACAAGGATGTTTGGGAATAGAATTGGGATTTTATGTTAATATTTCATAGCATCCACAGATTTTCTTTCTTTTCTTTTTTAGGTTTTTACCATTGGGTGGATATGCTCACTAGAGAGAGACAGAGAGGATTAATTGAGAAATCTTCCCCTGAGGGGAGAAATCACCCCCTCAGGGGGATGGCCATGCTGCAATCCTTTCTCCTCCATTCTCCTCTTCAGATTTCGGGCAGGCATGCACAGACACCCAGGGTGATTTTCAAGCTGCCAGGCCTAGGTCTTGAACTGCATTTGGCCATGTGGAAGTCCAGTGCCTTAACCAAAATGTCAACTGCTGGCCCCACAACTTGATTTTCTAGGTTTATAGTTACATTGCAGCATTATTTATCTTCAAATGCATTTTATTTGTTAAATTATGTACTTTTTTTTTTTTTTTTAAACCAGATAATGTCAGAGCAAAGAGCATGGTTGTCTGACTCGGCACATAGGTTTAGAGTAGCACAGATCCTGGGAGTTGGCTTCTGGATTCATCTATTAAAAACTTGGGGGGCTGGCAGGTGGCGTGGTGGTTAAAGCCCCTGGATTCCCACTTGGTCGACTGCGGTTCAAGTCCCAGACCTGAAAGCTTACTTTTTCCCTTTCTCTCTCTGTTTCTCTCTGGTCAAATTAAAAAATAATAATAACAAATGGAAATAAATAACATTAAAAAACAAAAAACAAAAACACTTGAGACCAGCAGATGGCATAAGAATTAAGTCGCTGGAGTCCCACAGAGTTGGCTGCAGTTTGAGTCCTGGACCTGATGGTTTAAAACTCACACTGGGTGCATGTGTGCCCACGCCCAAATCCTGAAAGGGGAATAGAGAAGGGACTGTGGTGTGGCCATCCCCCCGGGGGTGATTTCTCGCTTTCTGTCTCTCTGTCTCTCCGGTAAGCACTTGTACCATGAAGCAAGAATCTCTCTTAAAATTTTCTTTTAAATAAAAAAACTAAGTACAATATTATTGCATTTTAATACTCTATTTCTAGTATGGCTAAAAGTTAAAAATTCTTCCAGAAGGTAATTTATTCTACTTTAAAAAAAATTGGTAACCATGTGAGTTATTGAATGTAATTTAAAAATAATTATGCAATTGAGGACATTCCAAAGACTTCGAAATATATTATATACTATCTTCCAATTTAACCTCTTATGGAACTTTCTTTTGGACCAGCCCATGGGCTAGTGTTAAGGGATCCAGGTTTCACATCACTGAATATAGTTCAAGTCCTGTCTCTTGTAGCTTGAAAAACACACCAGCAGTATGTGCTTGCAGGACCAAAATCCTGAAAGGATGGAGAAATGGAGAAGGAATCGTGGCATGACCATGCTCAATTGGGGTATGCTTTCTCTCTCTTTTTCTACCTCACTCTAACAACTCCATGTGCCCTCTGGCAAGAACAGAATAAAAGAAAAAAGAAAGAAAGAGTAAGAGAGAAAGAAAGAAGAAAGGAATAAAGAAGTAAGAGAGAGAAGAAATAAAGAAAAGAAGCGAGAGAAAGAAAGAAAGAAAAATAAAGGAAGAAAGGAAGAAGAAATAAGGAGGAAGGAAGGAAGGAAGGAAGGAAGGAAGGAAGGAAGGAAGGAAGGAAGGGAAGGAAGGAAGGATAAACATTCCTTTGAAGCGAGGAACAGAAGCGATGCTTGGGAGTCACATGGCTGGGATCTTCCCAGACTACTCGAAACCACTCAGCCCTGTGCCCTTGTATGCATAGAACAAGGCTACTCTTCAGCAATGCCATCTTGGGCAGCATGCTCTTAGTGACGATGCAATGCTTTGATGACGGAAACAATAGCACCCAGGCTGCTATTCAAACATATGTCCACTATTTAGTACAGAAGACAGAAAGCCTCCATGTTTGTAATAAAATTCATATATATTCAGGAACAATAAACATTTTACAAGGTTGGCATCAGGGATTAAGAGTAATGTTTTCAGGCATCTTTTTAATTTTTTTCTTTATTCATGATAGAGCCTGCATATATAAGAGGAAGAGAGAGAGAGAGAGACGAGCACCCTCCACATGGTCTGGACACGCTGAAATCCCCTCTTCCAGGCCTCCAGCTCATTGGAGGTGCACCTGTGCAAGCACGGTAGGTTTTATGCCAACCAGGCCTGGGATTCAAACCACACCTGCCATGTGGGATCTGGCTTTTCTTAAGTAGCCTATTACCACTGTGTTATGGAGTTGGCTCTGAATTTTTTCTTAAGCTTAAAAAAAATTGCTGATCATTGGCCTGTGTCATTCCTAAACTTTTAAACTAGGTATTTATTTACTAAGTTCTAAATTACTAGACCAAGATTGTCAAAGGAGAGAAAAGCGAGGGGAAGACCATGTTCACAAAAAGAAAGCCCATACATCCTCCCTTACTTACAGGGAAAGAAATTCACATTTTTATTGGACTTGAGTGATTTCGATTTAGTCAGCTCAAGTCCTCATGTTTGCCTGGAGACAGCCCACACAGAGGGGAACTCATCTTAATCAGTTCCCACGTGGCCAATTTCAGTTCTTCTTCAACGTGAACCAATCCATAGCTCTCCAGGCTGCCAGGCTTCCCCTCTCATCATCCTGTGGAAGACCTCAGAGCCATGAAATCCATGAGCAGAGAAGAGAGGTAGAGACACTGACAGGTGGTCGGGGACACTCAAATCCCATTCCCTCTTCCTTCTTTCTTCTCTTTCATTTTTATTGACTGCTGGCAACATGACCATCGCTTAGGCCAGTGGTTCCCAAACTTAGTAGATTATAGCACCCCCCATGGAGCTTGAAAAAAAAAAAAAAACCCACACACATCAAAATAGGATTCTGGGTCCTAGCCGAGATGCACTGAGTCATACTCCGGTGGTAGGGCCCAAGAATCGATAATCAGGGGGACATTAACCCCGAACTTCCCCACATGGGCCAGCCTCATAGGCATGTCACATTTTATTACTGCACCACTATCTAGCCCCCAAGAACTCCCTGTGTGTTTTCCCTGTGTGTTTGATGTGTGTGTGTGTGTGTGTGTGTGTGTGTGTGTGTGTGTGAATTGCCTGAGGGCACATGCATTTTCTAGAGACAGAGAAACAGAGGGAGAAGGAGAGAGGGAGAAAGCACCTCCCAAATGGGAATGGTCACACCACAGTCTCTTCTCCATTTCTCCATTCTACTGGGATTTGGGGCATGCATGCAAATGCACCCATTTTTTTATTTTTTTTTTAAGCCACCAGGGCCAGGATTTGAACCATAGTCAGTCATATGGGACCTGGCTCCCTCAACCATCAGGCCATAGGGCTGGTCCAAGAAATCTGTTTTTAAAATGTTCCTTGGTGATTCTGAACCAGTCAATGGCGTCTCAGACCTGGAGGCTTGAAAAACACTCTGGGGGTGTGTGTGTCTTTGCTCCAAAACCTGAAAGATGAAATGGAGGAGAAGGGATTGTAGTGTCATCATCCCACCTGCCCTCCAGGGGTGGGGGCAGAGGCTTTCTCACTTTCCCTCTCACTGCTCTTTTTCTCTCTCTGACAAGTGCACATGCCTTGTTGTTGCAAAACTGTACAAAAAGAAAAAAGTTCCTTGGTGATTCTGATCATCCGCCAACTTCCGGAAGTTCGGAGAGGATTGCCATTGCCAGACCGTGAGCTCCCTTGGCCTCTGACTCTTAGTAAAGGGGCTAAACATGGGAGTTGGATCATGGGGCAATTAGAAAGATCTGGTCCAGTCCACAGCTCTCCCCACCTCCACTCCTCACTGCCTGGGTCTCACACATACACCACATAGTTGATGATGTTGAGTGTAGATCTGTGGACAGAGAATGTTCCACGCAGGGACCTCAGTGACTGCTCGTCTATCACAATGCCTGTTCTAAACTATCACATTCCTGGGAAGGAAAAATCCCCCAGCAACGCTGCCAACGCAGCACTCATCACTCAAGACTTGATGTTCACCCATCCTGGCTGCACCCACCCTGTGCCCCAGCGCTACCCCACACAGCATTTGGTTCCTGGTCGATTTTATCCAGACCTCCCTTTACCTTGAGCGCTTGTAAGCAATTCCTGCCAAAGGAACCTGCTTAAAAGAAGGCTGTGTGCACATCATTCAAATTCTACAGTTCTCTATGATAACGCTAGTTGGTGTGATTGCAGTTTTTTAATTCTTCCAGCTTATTTCTTGCCACCGCAGTGACGAAGGCTTTGATATGCTCCTGAATTTCTGTGATGCTCTGCCATGAAGTCCTGTAACTCATCTTGCTGACGGTGTTGATCTGGGGGTTAGCTTTAAGTGCTGGGCTGTTCTGAGAAAGAGCAGCCTCTAATGCACCTCCTGCCTGGAGCTTGCTCAGCTAGATATGATAGCACGAGGGCTCCGATTCCTTCCCCATCATGCTGTCATGTTTGGCAAGCACAGGGATTTAGTGCAATTTTAGAAAAGGGGACCCTTGTTTTAGAAAGGGAGTTTAAACGTGTATACACATATATCTATGGGAATATTTCACAAATACATCTGTGTGGGTACATGTTATGTGTACATATAGGAGTGTGTGTGATGCTAAGGTGCATGTGTATACCGATATAGTATAAGACACAGATATTCCACTGTTTGTGGTATATGAAAGAGCAATATCAATGCTGTTTCTATATCTAAGAATTATAACAGAACATAGTTGTCACGTGTGGAGCTATCATTAACCCTGAAAGGGTTGAAATGATTCTATGTCACTGGAATTTATTGTTCATCATTGACAAATGACATTGTTAGAGGAGGTGGCCCAGGAGAATGGGAGGGAGGCCGTCAGTCTTCTCCGCTTTTCCTGCCATAATCCATCTGTAAGGGAATTTGACACATCCATTCCCTCCTCCCAGTCATGGAAGAGAGCTGGGCCAGGTAACAGCTTGAGAACTGGTCTGTAGTTTGCAGGAAGGAATCAAGATAAACTCTGGGCATTCTTCCTCTCTGCTCCGAACAACCCCCTTCCCGCCAGAGCCCCTATGTTTTAGTCTTTGTTTTTCTAACTCCAGGGCAAAATATTTCTGTACTTCTTTGTGTGTGTGTGGTAGAATATACATAATATTTATTATTTTAACCATCTGTGAGTGTACAATTCAGTGGTGTTAAATTTCAGTACTTCTTAATAGTGAGTTCCAGGGGTCTACCATGCTCTTTATGGCCAGCTTATGTGGCCTGTGGGAGAGATTAACTAGAGGGTAAAAATGAGCCCCCCTGAAGCCTCCAGCCTCCCCACCATCCCCTACAGGTTTCTTACCAGTTCACCCACTTTTTAATGCATAGATTTTACTGTGAGAGGGTGACGTGTAAAAGTCTGAGCTAGGTTGGGTGGAAGATACCACATTGCAGTGTCCTCTGTCCTCCAAGAGCTCCTTGTCAAGAAAGTTAGACCAAAAAACTAATCATCAAATAAAACAATAATTAAAAAAAAAAACAAAAAACCCCACTAGAGTACACAGTGCTGGGAGGTGGAAAGAGAAAGAAGAATGAAGTCTAAGTAGAGGAGGTCAGGAGATGAATATAATTTTTTTTCTTTTTTTAATAGAGATTTTTGCTATAGGGTGTGTGTACTTGCTGGAGAGACAGATAGACAGAGAGACAGACAGACAGAGAGACAGAAAGCGAGAAATCACCCCCACACCCCCGCAGGGAGGATGGCTACACTGCAATTCCTTTTCCTCCATTCGCCTCACAGAATCTTGGGCATGTGCACACACATGCCCAGCATGAGTTTAAGCTGCCGGGTCCAGGATTCAAACCATGGTCGACTATGTGGGAGTCCAGCAATGTAACTATTATGCCATCTGCTTGTCTCAATGATGGATATCATTTCTAAAGGAGGAAATGGGAGATCTTGCAGAATACAGGAAAGAACAATGCCTGGCATGGAGTAAGGGTGACTTACTGAATGAGAAAATAAAACGCACAGTGATGAGTGAATGTATGTGTAGGGGCCAAGTTTTAGCAAAGACAAGGAACTGGGAAAGTACGAGAGAAAGTTGAAGAATGGCGTGTACTAGCTGGATGTGGCTAAGATATATGGTGGAAAAGGGTGGCAGCATGCTGAGATGCAGTTCGGACAGATTAGGGAAGTGCTGGGCCCAAAAGAACAATTCTCTTTCAACTCCTGATGGAATGAATAGAAAGAAAGACCCTGAGAGAAAGGCTATAGGTATGGTGAAACCCCAAGTAAACCTCCACCCCTTAAAAGATCTCTCAGGTAATTAGGGTGGGATTAGGGGTGAAGGTGGGGGCCAAGAATTAAGGTAGAAATTTAGATCAGAAAAGAGTCTCTATGAACACGCTTATTTACTGAGTCATAGATAATGAAATAACAGTATATGTTCAGCCCCTCACCCCTCCTCACACCCCCCCCCCCC
>NW_006203868.1:1216786-1249409 GCF_000334495.1 Tupaia belangeri chinensis
TAAAGACCTGCCCAGGCCAGTCTCTGTGGCCACAGAAGTGGAAATGATGTAGTCCCTGTCTTGAAGAAGCTCTCCATTCTACTTTAAAGATAGAGAGTTACATTCAAGATCTTGATAAGATCTGAAAAGTGCTAACATAGACGTTATGCGGTAAGTGCAATGGAAAATAGTGGAAGATTGGTGCCTCCCTTGGGGATCAAGGAAAACCTCCTAGAGGAGATGACATTCAAATCTGAGAAGGGAGGCATTCCACGCAGAGGATATAGCACCAAGGGGCATGAAATCGCATGGCAAGTAAAACATTGCTTCGCACGATCAGCAGCTGCTCTGCTCTGTGCAGACTAATACTAATACTGCTGGAAATTGACCATCTGGAGAACCGTCACAGCTGCTCTTTAAGGACCACTCTGTCAATGGACAAAAGGAAAACATGAGAAACAGCAAAGCTGGCTAAGATGATCAAAGAGTTTAAAAGTAAGACACTGTTGCCCAACACCCATGTGAAAGTTAGCCCGATTAATAACGAGTTGTTAGTCTTTCATTCATTATGGTATAAACTGAAAAATATCACTGGCTTATTCTCCTGTGCAACAGAAGTTAGTTTTTTCCCTAATGGTCACTGAGGTCTCATTTGTGCATTTATTCAATAAGCTTGAATACAGTTCTATCACATCACTTCCTTTGAGGTCAATGACAAACCAAAGCAGCAACTAGAGTTCCAGCAGGTGGGAAGGACTTATGCTTGGAGCTATGAAGCATTTGCTAGTATTTATTGACAGTTGGGTTGGTCCAAAACTCCTCTTTCCAGACTGGCATGCATACTTAGTAATTAAAGTGGACTTTTATATGGCTTAAAATATTTTAATGTGAATGCGCCCTGAGGGTTCTCAGTAAAGAGTTTGGTTTAATAAATTTAACAACTAATTAAGACACCTTCAATTTCAACCTCCATTAGGTTAATTTTTTAATGAGTTTCAGAATGTCTCGCAGGACATTTCTTCCCTAGATGTGGTGAGAAACACACAGGCATGCACACGCACCAGCTGTGGATTTTAATCTTTGACTTGCCGAGTACTAGCTGCGTAAGCCTGAGAAAGCCACCGACCTTCTCTGGGCTGCTTTTCTTTGTAAAGGAAAAAGTTTGGACAGAGTTTTCAAAGATCCTTCTAATTTTTACCTTTTATTCATGCAAAGGTCAAATGGCTATTATTAGTGCTTCCCTGTAAGGGAGGCAGAGGTTTCGAAACTATACAAAATACACATACAAATGTCGGTAGGTAAGTGTGTGTGTGTTTAAATACATTTCAAACAATCTGGTGGTTTTGTGCAAGTAGTAGAATTAGAATTGGGTTTGTTATCAGTGTGTAGGAAGGTTCCGGGAAAGGTTTTATTAACTGACTAACATAGAAAATTTGCAAACAGGGTCAGCCAGTTAAGTGGTTAAGCCAACTGGATCCCACGTGGCCCACTGCCTGTTTGAGTCCAGAACCTGACGGCCTGAAAAACATACCAGGCACCTGTGCATGAACACCCAAAATTCCAAGAGAAGAATGGAGGAGAAGGGATCGTAATGTGGCCATTCCCCCTAAGGGGTAATTTTTCACTTTCTCTCTCTCTCTGATGAGGGCACGGGTCCCATAGCAAAACTTTAATTTTTTGTTTTTGGTCAGACAAGTGGAGTTGCCAAGCAGTGTTTATCTTCCCCTGTACTCCTGAAGGCTTGGATTGTTTTCCCTTCAGGGGCCACAATTCAGATGACCCATCAGCAATATCTGGAGAATAGGTCTCACCAGTCAGTCTCCCTCCAGTTGGGCTCTTAGGGGTGAGTAAACCACCAGCTCATCCAGTCCCTTACTTCATCACCAATCAGGCTAATCCCATTGTGAGATTTTTCTTTTTTCTTTTTTTTTTTTTTTTTTGTGAGAAATTTACCTTGGCAGGAAGGAGGAGAGAATTGCAGAGAAAAGAGGACAATTAAAATATTAACTGCTTGAGGTCAGCAGATGGCATAATGGTTATGTTGCTGGACTCCCACATAGATGACCGCGGTTTGAGTCTCAGATCCAGTGGTTTAAAACTCACGCTAGGCATATGTGTGTGCGTACCCAAAGTCCCAAGAGGAGAATGGAGGAGAAAGGATTGCGGTGTGATCAGCCCCCTGGGGGTTGACTTCTCGCTTTCTGTTTCTTTGTCTTTCTCTCTAACTCTCTGGTGAACAGACATGTGCTATAGCTAAAATCTCTCTTGGGACCAGCAGGTGGCTTGGTGGTTGGAGTGCTGGGCTCCCACATGGCTGACCGTACTTTGAGTCCCAGACTTGGTGGCTTTTTCTCTCTCTCTCTCTCTGCTCTCTCTCTCTTTCTACCCTCTACTGAGTACACATGCCCTATAGCAAATTAAATTAATAATAATAAATTAAATTAAATAAATATTTAAAATTTTTTTTTCTTAAAGTTTAACTGCATCATTTGCTATAACTGAATGGTTCTCCTCTCCAGGCAGACTCAGGGAATATAATTCTCTACTTTTTTCCTCTTCCACACTAAGACCAAAAAAACAAAAACACAAGAAAGGGGATCGACAGCTGGTGTAACGATTACTGGACTCCCACGTAGTTGACTGCAGTTGGAGTCCATGCGCATGCTTGTGCATGTCCCGAATCCTGAGAGAAGAATGGAGGAGAAGGGATTGTGGCATGGCCAACCCCATAGGGGGTGATTTTTCGCTTTCTGTCTCTCTGTCTCTGTCTCTCTGGCGAGCGCATGCACCCTCTTACAAAAAATCTCTCTTTAAAAAAAGTAAATAAAAGTAAATAAATAAGTAAATAAAATACCAGTCAAAACAAGCACTTGTGGGACCAGTAGTTAGCATAATGGCTATGTTGCTGGAATCCCATGTAGCCAACCGCGGTTCGAGTCCTGGACCTGGTGGCTTAAACTCACGCCAGGTGCGTGTGCATGCTTGCCCAAGATCCCAAGAAGAGAATGGAGAAGAAGGGGTTGCGGTGTGGCCTCCCCCCTGGGGGGGCGGGGGTTTCTCACCTTCTTTCTCTCTATCTCGCTCTGTCTTTCTGGTGAGTGCACACGCCCTATAGCAAAAACCTCTCAAAAATAAATAAATAAATAAATAAAAATGAGCACTTGTGTTCACTTTGAGCAGTAGTGCAGGGGAGCATGATATAGGAAAAACTGGGTCTGAACCGTCTCATTCAGCAGAGCAAATGTGGATGATCCAAACCCATCACCAATCTTCCTTTCTGTCTCTGTGACCCTCCTTTCTCCTTCTGCACATTGAACTCATCTTTGGGAATGAGAAGTTGACCTAATTTCCAATTTCTGAAGAAATTTTTAAAAATTTTCTTTAAAGTCTCTTTGGATTCCCAGAATTTTAGACACACCCATATTCAGATGTTATAATAAAAACACATTCCAAAGTAAGATGAAAATGCACCCTCTGCTCCAAATCTGAGGGACTATTTGGGAAAGTTCCCACTGTGTCAAAAGGACTTAAAAGCATGACTGTTCGCATTTTCAGTATTCATAAAGCCCCCAGTAACAACTCGGGGGTCATAGCTACAGTAGTTAAAGCCACTAACTGGTTAGAGTCAAGACCCTGAAGTCACAGTTATTAGATGAAATTCGCTGGTCTTTTACAATGCTCAGGAACAAGGGGACACATATGCTACAAGAAACTGAGCAGCACACAGGGTGAGAACTGATTCCACTGTATCTGTAATGCAAATGACAGTGACGATGGAGAGTTGGGACTCGGAAACTGCGAAAGCCTGTATCTTAAAAAAAAAAAATCTCTAAACGATAACTCTGCATATGAATAATTATAGCATTTATTTATTTGTTTAAAATAGAGACAGGATCTCTGTATGTTGCCCAGGCTGGCCTTGAATTCTCAATCCTCCTGCTTCAGCCTCCTGACTAGCTGGGGCTACTTACGAATACCACCACGCCTAGCAAGCAGTTGAGGCTTCATGTGATCATTTGCTGCTTTTATGAGTGTTCCTATCAGACCACTTGATGTGTGCCTCTGCAGTCTAACAAGATGCCCCTGTCCTATACTCTGAAAAGATGGAGGCAATAACCTAATATCCAGCATGGCTTCCAAGTCCTATTTTTCAGACTGAAAACCCCTCCTACTGATCTCATAGCTCTGTTTTTCCCAAATGCCCTGCTTTAGGATAGAAGTTGAAAATCCTAGGTCTTAGGCATTCCAAAACACACAAAACTCAATAGGTGACCTAATTTTTAAAGTTGAATCAAAAATAGGAGACTTCCTACCACTCTAAAGTATCCTTTCTGTCTCACTGTTTGCTAACACTCCCTCTTCTGAACGTTCCTTCTCTTTGCCTCTTTGTTTTCCCTGCTTATAACTTGCCAACTGGCACTCAGTGATCCTACTGGACATTAGTTTAAACAAACACTAGGCTTGGGGACCAGCAGATGGCATGGTAGTTAAGGTGCTGGACACTCCCACATAGCTGACCATGGTTTGAGTCCCAGACCTGGTGGCTTGCTTTCTCACTTGCCCTCTCTCTCTTTCTGTGTCTCTCTCACTGGTCAAATTACAATAAATGAATGAATAAATAAAATTAAATAAATAATCCTTTTAAAAAATACTGGGCCTAAGAAGACAGCCAATCCCTGCCTGTCCCAAACCCAGAGGCAGGAGAAATCTTGCTTGCATTTTGCTAGACTTGACTGATACACAGGTGCAGCTCACTTACTATGTACAGCATACTGAAGCCAACAAGCATGCAGGTATGATCCATCCAGGATTCACATTTTTGCTTTATTACCTAACAGAGGAGCTCCTGATCATTCTTCAGCATATTAGGGCAACAATGTTGACTCCCACACAGCAGCCCATCAAACAAACCATTGTCCTTATATGGCAGTGATGAGAATGTAGAAACCATGGTAAGCATCCCTAAACGACTTAGCCTTTTTCTTCCTTCTTTTTGTTTGTAAACGTAGTCATGGCAATAAACACGGACTAGCTGGTTGAAAAGGTTAAAAGCAACTTTAGAAATCCTCCTGACCCAGCGGCTTCCAAACATGGTTCATGCACATCTGGAACACTTGTGGAGCTTATGAAAAAGTTGAAATCCTAGACATTGAATAAATAATTTCTAAGTCACAGTTACTAGGATCAGGGTTCTGGAACTCTACTTCACGTAAATATCAATAGTTCACAGTCAGCCAGGTTTCAGAACTTGGTAGACAGGTCAGCATTTACCTGCTTATACTGTTCTTTGGGCGAGGAGACAACTACAGAGAATGAGTACAAAGGCTTCCTAGACAGGGGTCAGGACTCAAACAAAGGTAGAGAAGCTGAGATCCTTAAAAGTAAACTAGCGATGTCTTTGACTAGGCTTTCCAGGTGACCTCGTCAGGTGCTGCCATAGGAGACAGTCACACTGTGAAGAGCCTGGGCTTGGAACCAGTGGAGATTACACAGCAAGCCGAAACAGTGCCACAGCTGTCACTATTCAGTCATCTTTGCTCCAAGAGAACAGAGCTGAGTGGAAGGGGCAGACACTTGGCACTTTTCAGTGGCCCATCCTGTCAGAGAGCCTCTGATTGCCCAGGCCAGGTTAGTTGTCCTTCCTCTCTGTTCCCCCAGTTTCCCAGTCATTGCCCCATTGGACAGCACTTGTCACAGTGTATGAAAACAATAGCTGCCTATTTACTTGTCTTTTTTCCACAGTAAATTCCATTAAGATATCTGTTATCTTCATATTGTCTCTATCTTAACAATAAGCACTCAGCTAGTATTTGCTGAATGAACAAGTTGTGCAGCTTAATTAGTATCAACGTGGTTAGAACTTTCTCTGCAGGATTCCAAATACAATTACTTTAAAAAGCAATCTTGGAATTAGCAGGTGGCATGGTGGTTAAGGTGCTGGACACTCCCACATGGCCAACTATGATTCAAGTCCCGAACCTGGTGGCTTGTTTTCTCGCCTCTTTGTGTCTTTCTCTGGTCAAGTTAAAATATATGAATGAATAAAGAAAGTTCATTCATTCTTTAAAAAAAAAAAAGAAAAGAAAAGGCAATCTATGGGGGCCAGTAGATGCCATACAGGGTAAGGCACTGGAATCCCATGTGATCAACAGTGGTTCAAGTCCCAGACCTGGGGGCTTGAAACTCAAGCTGGGTGTTTGTGCATGTGTGCCCAAAATCCAAAGAGGAGACAAGGAGAAGGGATTGTGGTGTGGCCATTCCCTCCCTGCCCCCACTGGGGAGTAATTTTTTTGCTTTCCGTCTCTCTGTCAAAAATCTCTCAAAAAATGAGACCAGCAGTTAGTGCAATGGCTGTGTTGCTGGACTCCCACGTAGTCGACCGTGGTTCATGTCCCCGCCCCCGTGGCTTAAAACTCACACTGGGCACATGTGCGTGTGTGCCCAAGATCCTGAGAGGAGAATGGAGGAGAAGGGATTCCGGCGTGGCCATCCCTCCTGGGGGGTGATTTCTCGCTTTCTGTCTTTCTGTCTCTCTCTGTCTTTCCAGTGAGCGCAGGTGCCCTATAGCAAAAATCTCTCAAAAAAAAAAAAAAAAAAAAAAAAAGAGAGAGAGAGAGAAAGGAAGAAAGAAAGAGAAAGAAAAAAAGAAAAGCAATCCATGTATTTTACAACTTAAAACATTGACCCACCTGAGAACAAGAGATAACATTCACAGTGATTAGCCAAACCACTGAATCCAGCTGGTCTGTTTTGGTAAATGAAGCCTTATTGAACACAGTCATGCCCACTCATTTGCAGTGTCTTTCGCAGCTACTTTCACCATATGATGGCGAGTGGAGTCCTTGCAATGACTTAACTGCGTGACATCGCCTCTCTAAATCTCAACTTTTTCATCTGGATAGTGAAAATTATAATGGAATCTTATTTTACAGGGTCCTTGTTTGGAATAGATGGGATAATCCCAGTAAACCTGCACAAGTATGTATTCAGTAAATATTAGCTGTTTTGTTTTTGTTTTTGTTTTCCAGAAAGAGAAGGAGAGAAGAAAGTCACTGGGGCACAGTGACACTGTAATCCCTTCTCCTCCATCTCTTCCTGCATCACACATGCACACATAGCTGGAGTGTTTCCCAAGCCCCTGTGTGTGGGACTCAAATCATGCAGTTAGCCACGTGGGAACCAGCTACCTGAACCACCAGGTCATGGAGCCAGTCCTAGCTGTTTTATAACTTTTAGAAAAACTTGCCTGTATTCTTTCTGTCCTTTTCATGCTACTCTTTATTTATTTTTAAAATTTTAAATCCAAATAAAGCCAGAGTATTCCCTAGCCTTAATGTAGGCTTTGGCAATGGAAAGAACTCTGAGTTCAATCAACTTTCTGATGATCAAACCACTCAGCTCCTCAGAACAAAGACTAACGACTTTTTAAATTCTCTAAAAAACCCAAGGCAAGATCTTTTGGATGTTTAATAAGAATACTTCAATATGAGATGTTGTTTTGCACAAACTTCAGTCACGATAAGCAGTAGGGCTTGACTTCACATACATTTATCTTTTAATTTGGTATCTATCTCCTATATTATTCCTTTGCCTCTGAAATCAAACACTTGCAGCAGCTCTAGTATATTTCTTTTAGATATGCAGGGGACAGGGCACTAAAAATATCAAATGGTTTTCTGTAGCTAAAAAGGTCTGAATGATAAATAAGATGTCAAGCCAATAACCTTCAAGAGTTGCAACCCTCGTTGCTAAAATGCCTACTGATCACTCTTGTTATAATAAATTGCTTAAGCTCTTTAATCAGAAACATGTCCCGCAGAGTAGATTGCAGCTCTCATGCAAAAGATGACAGCTTTCTGATTCATCCTACATTTTACTTATTAGTTTTTCTTTCTGATCAGGGAACTTAAATGGAATTTCAGTTTTTCCATTAGTATTTAAGATTTTCAGAGTCTTGGCATTGACCAAGACTCTACTTTATGGAACTTTACAGCCAGTAAGCAACTTCTACCTTGACTCCCTTAAGTCCTCATTCCCCGTTGAGGAGTGACATACTTGGGCACAGTATCTAACTACTCATAGCAACAGGAATTTACACTATGCTCTAGAAGGTGGACTGCAGTCTGGATTTGTATATTTGGGATACTTACATGTTAGATTAGAACTTATCTAGTTTTAAAATACCTCTTCTAGAGGACTGACCCTATAGTGCAGTGGTTGGATGCTCTGCATTGAGAGCCAGATCCCACATGGCCAACCATCCGATCTTGGCCCTGGGAGTTTGAAAAACACACAGGCATATTTATTCGCATGTCCCCCAAATCCTGATGGGTAGGAGAAATGGAGAAATTGCATCGTGACATTGACTGCACCCCATCAGAAGGTTCTCTCTCTCTCCCACCCTCTTTCTGGCAAGTGTGTACAAGCTCTGACAATTAAAAAAATGATATTTCTCCTGGGATTTTACTCTCAGCTCCAAGAGATATGCTTACTCTATGCTGTTGTTAGGTAAGGTATTCCAAGAAGCAGTCTCCAAGAAAGAAGATTTAATGAGGACAAGGCCTACGAAGGATATAAGATCAAGAGTCAGGGAGTAGGCAGAAAGAACCTTCAGAAGGATGCATGTCTGACTAATATGAGAGAGGAGAACTGGAGAGAAAGAATCTCAGACTGTGCTGCACCTCTGTGATATCTCAGCTAGGCCAGTGGAGAGCTCCAGGACTTGAATCATCCCTAAGAAGACCCTCATGCTAGGCACGAATGACCTACCCCCATCCCTGACCCTTAATACTTTATTTTCCACATTCTGGAGTGCATGTATATAATAAAAGTCTACAGCTTTCTAACCATGTCTTGTTTGTTGTTGTTGTTGTTTTGCCTGACCAGTGTGATATTACCAGTGTAATTTTGTGTTGAAGTACGTTCAAATGGTCTTACTCTACTTTTCAGAATATGTTATGACAAAAGATAGTAAACCTAGCCCTGGAGCCCAACCATAATATCATTCTCCCTTCCAACTTCCATGTATGTTGAGCTCACCTATACAACTGGGGACCAGAACAATGACTGCTATTTGGATCCATGATCCCAGTGGACCCCTGTATCCTGGGCTCCAACCAGGACTCTAATTATAAGCTCATGCTCACCTACCTACTCTGTTTATTATATGTCTTCCCAACTAGAATGTAAGCTCTTTGAGAACCACAACTTTTCTAGTTCTTGTTTTCTGTATCTCTAGAGCCTTTCTTTCTTCTTTTTCTTCTTCTTCTTTTTTTTTTTTTTTACATTTATGTGTTTACTTTATAAGAAGGAGGGAGACACATGTGTGTGCAAGAGCATGTACACACATACATACACAGTAAGAAAGAGAAAGGTACTTCTGACAAGTTCTCACGATACTGTGACCCTCCCCTCAGCCTTCTAGCTGGCTAGGATCATGGGCATGCTCACAGGCATAACTCATGTGTTCCAGTCAACCCAGGACCTGAACTCAGGCCTCCTACATGGTTCTGGGATAGTGCAGAAGTGCCCTACTGCCTGTACTACTGTCCTAGAATCTTCAATAGTGTTGGCACACAGTAGGTGTTCCACAATTGAATAAATCTACTGCATGATAATATTAATATGCATAACTATAATTATAAGTAAGATTATATTCTTGTTCTGTAAACTATCTTTTTCCCACCATCATTGTTATTATTTAAAGTGTGGTAATAATATTTTTCTCCCTCTGTTCTTGGCCACAAGCAGTTTGTCATTTCAGAGCAGACAAAGGGTTGGTCCAGTTCTGACAACGTGACTGTCTACGGGTGAACTTGGCAGTGGTCTGACTTACTGAGAGACTGTGAATATATCCTAACCACTTATGTTCCTTTAGCATCCTGTTGTCATTTCAATGAGGTACTTACATTGCATTTTAATTGCCATTTTAATTTGTCTATTACTTCCCCTAGATTAGATTCCTTAAAGGAAGGAACTTTGCCCTTTCATCATATATAACCAGGACCCAGCACAATGCCTGACAAAGAATGGGAAATGAATAAGTTAATTAAATGAATGTTCATGAATAAATGAATTAAGTCACCCTGCCAGAACTAAGCAGCAAATAAAACATTTTAATTTAGATAAAAACAGATTTCTCCTGAGCTTTCCTCTGAAATGACACCCCATAAATGCACCAGAGCAAATGATTCAGTTGTCTGATGAGGTTTGGGCTAAAACTGGACTCAACTCTGGGAGTTTTGAAAAGGAACTTCTTGTGGACTTTCACCCCGGGGCATTCATTGCTCTGTGGGACATGTGATGAAATTTCTGTTTCTTTAGAAATAAACATTACCTCAAAATAGAAAGAAAAAAAAAGATGATATTCTTTTTTAAATTTAGAAGTCACTGCACCATGAAAAAATATAATTTTTAATGTGCTGTGTGTGTGCATTGGTATGTATATTATATGTATAAATATGTATGTACAAATATTTACATACACATACATGTCAATAATCATTAAGAAAGTCTTGTTTGGCTTAGGAGGAATATATGAAAAGACAAATAGGTATTAATGGCTCAGGAGTTTGTCTATATGTATACTATAGATGATAGTAATTTGGTAGTTTAAGTAGATCTATATCCTTTTTTTTTTTTTTTTGAGAAGTTTTTGCTATAGGGCATGTGTGCTCACCAGAGAGACAGAAAGTGAGAAATCACCCCCCCAGGAGGATGGCCACACTGCAACTCGTTCTCCCCCAGTTTCCTCTCTGGATTTTGGGTATGCTCACACATCACCCAGCATGAATTTCAAGCTGCTGGGTCCAGGACTCGAACTATGATTGACTACATGGGATTCTAGTGGCGTAACCACTACACCATCTGCTGGCCCTGACCTATTTCCTTTTTAACCATCAGAGGTCACATATGCTTGCCAGAGAAAGAGAGAAAGGAAGAGAAAGAACCCCCTAATGGTGCATGGTCACACCACAATTCCTTCTCCTTCATTTCTCTATCCTGTTGGGATTTGAAGCATGTGTACACACAGGCCCGGCATATTTCTCAAACTGCTGGGGCCAGACTTGAACCACAGTCAGCCATTTGCAACCTGGCTACCTTAACCACTAAGCTAAAGTGGTTAAGCTCTTGTATAAGTCTATTTTAATTAAATATACCAGTGTACTCATTCAGCAAACATTCGATAAATGTTTATTGTATTTGTTGACTACCTATTATGTCCCAGGGACTATTCTAGGCACTTGGAAAATATTAATGAGAAAGAGAGAGAGAAATATCCACACATGCAAAATCATGCAATGAACAATAGGATCATGTAGTATGTTAGAAGACGGTAAGTACTATGAAAAAAATATTGACCAAGATGAAGTGGTTCATTAGTGCCATTGCGTGTGAGAGAGGGATCATGACAAGACTTGGAGAGATTTTCTCAGGCAGAGGAGTGGTAGACATGGGAAAAGGTGAAAATTTGCAGAATTAAATGAGATGATCAGAGTAATCTCTCTTAAGAAGGTAAGATTTGAACAAAAACTAAAAGAAGGGGAAGGAAGTAGTGATTTGGATATTTCTGAAACCAGCATGTCATATATTATCTGTGATCTTACCATGTAATACAAATATTTCAATTAAACTAAGAATTTCAATGGTTACATTCAAAATGAATATTTGATTCGAGGCAGACAAAATTAAATTTTAAAATCAACATATTAAACAGAACAATAACTAATGATGTTTATTAATTTTTTCTGTTTATCAGAAGAAGCTTATATTTAGCTAAAGCTTACAGAGTCAAAAATAATTAAGAAAGCTAGAAAAAGAACAGAGTAACAGAACAAATTTTTATTCATTTATTCTTTGGTAGAGGTTTTTGCCTTAGGGCATATGAGCTTGCTGGAAAGAGAGAGAGAGAGACAAAGATAGTGAGAGGGAAAGTGAGAAATCACCCCCCAGGGTCAATGGCCATGCTACAATCCCTTCTTCTCCATTCTCCTCCTGGGATCTTGGACACACACACACACACACACACACACACACACACACGAGCCCGTCATGTTTCAAGTCACTGGGAGTCCAACAACATAACCACTATTCCATCTGCTGGCCCCCAGAACAAGTATTCTTTAATCTTTTCTTAAAGAATTATTGATTTTAATTAATTAATTAATTTTTAATTTGACCAGAGAGAGAGAGAGAGTGAGAGAGAGAGGGAAAATGAGAAAGCAAGTCGCCAGGTTCAGAACTCAAACCATAGTCAGTCATGTGAGAGTTCAGCGCCTTATTAACCAAACCACCATGCCACCTGCTGACCCCTCTCACTAGTCAAATTAAAAATAAAGTGCTCCCAACAGAACAAATATTAACACTACCAATATGCTAAAGAAATGCAGTCTTTTCATCTAGCAGCTTGAGCACTCAAGGTCACCTGTATAACGAAGACCGAGGTAGTCCAAAAGAATCCAGTAATAAACAATTCATTATTTGGAGGTTGGCTATTGGACACACCTAGTGTTGATTCTTCTTTATGAGTTATTTTATATAATGATTTCAAATAATGCTTGTTTTACAGATGAGAAGGGAGAATGCTGAGTCTTAGAGAGTTTGTGTAATTGACCCAAGGTCACTGAGTTAACACATGGCAAGGTCAAGGCATGATCCCAGATTTGGTTGGCATCAGAACCCACTATCTCACTTTCTATTCAGTGCTACCTCCCCATGACATTTTACTGTTACATTCTCTAATGGGAGACAAAATGTAGGTGAGTTAAATCTTCCTGAGAGATGACGGATATAAATAGGATTTAACAGCTACATTGCAGGGGCCAGCGGATGGTGTAGTGGTTACATCATTGGACTCCCACATAGTCAACCATAGTTCTAATTCCAGACCCAGCAGCTTAAAATTCATACCAGACATGTGTGCGAGCATACCCCAAATCCTGCAAAATCTTGAGAAGAGAAAGGATCACCCTGCCAGAACTAAGCAGCAAATAAAACATTTTAATTTAGATAAAAACAGATTTCTCCTGAGCTTTCCTCTGAAATGACACCCCATAAATGCACCAGAGCAAATGATTCAGTTGTCTGATGAGGTTTGGGCTAAAACTGGACTCAACTCTGGGAGTTTTGAAAAGGAACTTCTTGTGGACTTTCACCCCGGGGCATTCATTGCTCTGTGGGACATGTGATGAAATTTCTGTTTCTTTAGAAATAAACATTACCTCAAAATAGAAAGAAAAAAAAAGATGATATTCTTTTTTAAATTTAGAAGTCACTGCACCATGAAAAAATATAATTTTTAATGTGCTGTGTGTGTGCATTGGTATGTATATTATATGTATAAATATGTATGTACAAATATTTACATACACATACATGTCAATAATCATTAAGAAAGTCTTGTTTGGCTTAGGAGGAATATATGAAAAGACAAATAGGTATTAATGGCTCAGGAGTTTGTCTATATGTATACTATAGATGATAGTAATTTGGTAGTTTAAGTAGATCTATATCCTTTTTTTTTTTTTTTTGAGAAGTTTTTGCTATAGGGCATGTGTGCTCACCAGAGAGACAGAAAGTGAGAAATCACCCCCCCAGGAGGATGGCCACACTGCAACTCGTTCTCCCCCAGTTTCCTCTCTGGATTTTGGGTATGCTCACACATCACCCAGCATGAATTTCAAGCTGCTGGGTCCAGGACTCGAACTATGATTGACTACATGGGATTCTAGTGGCGTAACCACTACACCATCTGCTGGCCCTGACCTATTTCCTTTTTAACCATCAGAGGTCACATATGCTTGCCAGAGAAAGAGAGAAAGGAAGAGAAAGAACCCCCTAATGGTGCATGGTCACACCACAATTCCTTCTCCTTCATTTCTCTATCCTGTTGGGATTTGAAGCATGTGTACACACAGGCCCGGCATATTTCTCAAACTGCTGGGGCCAGACTTGAACCACAGTCAGCCATTTGCAACCTGGCTACCTTAACCACTAAGCTAAAGTGGTTAAGCTCTTGTATAAGTCTATTTTAATTAAATATACCAGTGTACTCATTCAGCAAACATTCGATAAATGTTTATTGTATTTGTTGACTACCTATTATGTCCCAGGGACTATTCTAGGCACTTGGAAAATATTAATGAGAAAGAGAGAGAGAAATATCCACACATGCAAAATCATGCAATGAACAATAGGATCATGTAGTATGTTAGAAGACGGTAAGTACTATGAAAAAAATATTGACCAAGATGAAGTGGTTCATTAGTGCCATTGCGTGTGAGAGAGGGATCATGACAAGACTTGGAGAGATTTTCTCAGGCAGAGGAGTGGTAGACATGGGAAAAGGTGAAAATTTGCAGAATTAAATGAGATGATCAGAGTAATCTCTCTTAAGAAGGTAAGATTTGAACAAAAACTAAAAGAAGGGGAAGGAAGTAGTGATTTGGATATTTCTGAAACCAGCATGTCATATATTATCTGTGATCTTACCATGTAATACAAATATTTCAATTAAACTAAGAATTTCAATGGTTACATTCAAAATGAATATTTGATTCGAGGCAGACAAAATTAAATTTTAAAATCAACATATTAAACAGAACAATAACTAATGATGTTTATTAATTTTTTCTGTTTATCAGAAGAAGCTTATATTTAGCTAAAGCTTACAGAGTCAAAAATAATTAAGAAAGCTAGAAAAAGAACAGAGTAACAGAACAAATTTTTATTCATTTATTCTTTGGTAGAGGTTTTTGCCTTAGGGCATATGAGCTTGCTGGAAAGAGAGAGAGAGAGACAAAGATAGTGAGAGGGAAAGTGAGAAATCACCCCCCAGGGTCAATGGCCATGCTACAATCCCTTCTTCTCCATTCTCCTCCTGGGATCTTGGACACACACACACACACACACACACACACACACACACGAGCCCGTCATGTTTCAAGTCACTGGGAGTCCAACAACATAACCACTATTCCATCTGCTGGCCCCCAGAACAAGTATTCTTTAATCTTTTCTTAAAGAATTATTGATTTTAATTAATTAATTAATTTTTAATTTGACCAGAGAGAGAGAGAGAGTGAGAGAGAGAGGGAAAATGAGAAAGCAAGTCGCCAGGTTCAGAACTCAAACCATAGTCAGTCATGTGAGAGTTCAGCGCCTTATTAACCAAACCACCATGCCACCTGCTGACCCCTCTCACTAGTCAAATTAAAAATAAAGTGCTCCCAACAGAACAAATATTAACACTACCAATATGCTAAAGAAATGCAGTCTTTTCATCTAGCAGCTTGAGCACTCAAGGTCACCTGTATAACGAAGACCGAGGTAGTCCAAAAGAATCCAGTAATAAACAATTCATTATTTGGAGGTTGGCTATTGGACACACCTAGTGTTGATTCTTCTTTATGAGTTATTTTATATAATGATTTCAAATAATGCTTGTTTTACAGATGAGAAGGGAGAATGCTGAGTCTTAGAGAGTTTGTGTAATTGACCCAAGGTCACTGAGTTAACACATGGCAAGGTCAAGGCATGATCCCAGATTTGGTTGGCATCAGAACCCACTATCTCACTTTCTATTCAGTGCTACCTCCCCATGACATTTTACTGTTACATTCTCTAATGGGAGACAAAATGTAGGTGAGTTAAATCTTCCTGAGAGATGACGGATATAAATAGGATTTAACAGCTACATTGCAGGGGCCAGCGGATGGTGTAGTGGTTACATCATTGGACTCCCACATAGTCAACCATAGTTCTAATTCCAGACCCAGCAGCTTAAAATTCATACCAGACATGTGTGCGAGCATACCCCAAATCCTGCAAAATCTTGAGAAGAGAAAGGATTGTGGCATGGCCATCCACTCTGGGGGGTAATTTCTCGTTTTCTGTTTCTCTGTCTCTCTGGTGAGCACATGTGCCCTACAGCAAAAATCTCTCCCAAAAATAAATAAATAATAAAATAACATAAAATAACTACACTGCACTTTTGCCTGATTCCAGAACTTGAGATAGGTAGCTGAAAGATATTCATGGTCATAATTCATATTCAAGGCTTGTGACACTGCTACCTTTGGAAACCAAGGGCTGTGTCATAACTGAGAACCCACCAACAAGGGCTTCCAGTCATGAGATTGCTAACACACTTGTTGAGCATCTATGATGCCTTGGGGTACCAAGTCTCTACATTAGCAGCTCACAGTATTTTGAGACCACTTTTAGAAAACCAGAAAGAAAATACCAATAAAGCAGCTGACCTATTTTTAAGCTATGGGAGTAATTTTGACTCAAGATATAGTGTTAGATAAGTCAAAGATAAAATCTAGAGGAAGGCGTGAGGGCGCAATGGTAAGATCCCTAGATTGAGGGCAGAAGATTTGAGTTCTTGTCCTGGCTCTACCATTAGCTCATTTGACCTTGGACAAGTCACTTCACCTCTATGAGCCTTGCTTTCTTCATATGTATGAGCCCCAAGGTTGTAAAACTTAAAGAATGTCAATGGGTGTGCTTCTCTGAGGTGCTAACCATTAGTTGTCACAAATAATTGATGTGTATGTGTCTCTGGAACCTGAGGGCAACCAGAAATTTAGTTTAGGAAGCTTAGGGTATGAAACTCCAGCCTTGGGGAGGTGATGAATGCTACAAGGTAAGTTACCAGGAATTTAGTAAGGCTAGGCTAACAGGTGCTTCACTTGAGGAGTCGTCTTTAGAAGCAGAGTTATGGGAATGAGTTGATTATTCCAACCTCTCTCAGTGCACCACAGCCTAAGCCACAGCACAATGCAGGTAAAAAGAAGCAAAGGCTGGAACTCTAAGGAGCTCAGCTCATGAAGTGGGAAGAAGAGAAGCGTGAAAGGGGAGAAAAGAAATAGGCAAGGAGATAGTGTTAGTGCTTAGAGTCTCGTGAGCACAATATTCAAAAAAAGGTAGTCCCTCTCTGTCAGGAAGAGAGGCTTGGAGTCCCATTCATAGTTCTAATAACTCCTCTAAATAGTTTAGAGGTGAGAGCATATTGACTTTGTTGAGAGCAGTTTCTGAAGTAGTGTGGGCTTGAGAAGTTTACAGTCTTTGCGTTGCCAGGAATAAGTGCAAAAATGAGCATGCCGCAGAAGGAGCAGAGTGACAGCGACTGTGTGTTCACTCAGTGCCTGGCTTTTGAGCCTAGCTGACCTGCTGCCCTAATCAGACAGATCAGTCCCTTTACCTGTTATTCCCTACTTCCCTGTTAGCATTTACCTTACAAGGGCCAGCTTTCTGCTCATTCCAACTGCCTAGCCTCTGAGTGAGTTTCAGTTTCTTTTCATCAAAAGCAGCTTGACCAGAAAGACCACCACTGTGTGTGTGTCCTGCAGGCTCATGAAACAGGCCAGAAACAAGAGCAGTGTTTCTTCGTGGTCTCTCTGTACCCACATGCCTGGTTCTGTGCCAGGTCTGTAACAGCTGCTAGAGTGGAGAGGCACCAGACCGTCATGGAATTTCACTTTGCTTTCCATGAACCAAGAGTCATCTCAACTTCTGGGTTTTGGTCTATCTGGTGAAATGGTCCCTAGCCTTGTAGAACTCACTAAAGTAACCATCCATCCTCACTCCTGAAACAGGATTAAGACACTCGGCAGAAGGTCTAAGGAAAAAGCTACTGGAAGTTGGGGAGCAGGAGCAATAGTACAGAAAGATCTCAAATGTTGGAAAACACAACTTGGCAGCTTCTAACAAATCTATGGTATGGAGGGGAGTAAGAACACCCTATGGAGGGACGATCAGAGCATTCTAGGCAACAGCTGATGGTTTGTTTCTGGGAGTTTCTTCAGCTCTGAATGTCTGCCCCTATTTTCTACCTTCTTTCTTAGGGTATTCTGGGTTTGCTGAAAAGGGGTGGTCTGAGTCTGGGCTGCCCATATTCTAGTACCAGACCTTACCTTCTCAGGAGAAAACTGAAATTGGAGGGGTTAAAATATTCTATCCTCACAGCTTCTGGGACAGGGCCAGAGCCAGGGAGGAGGCAGAGCCCTCAGGAATGCCAGGTCATGCCTTCCAAGGCATAGATACAGCTCACAGGGACAGGCCAGCAATACTGAGGGAGGAGGGGGAAGCCAAATGGGGAACAGGGATACTTATCATATGGTGGGTCAGAAGCTCTTGCCAAAACCAGAGACAGTGCTTATACAAATGCGAGGCAGGAAGGGCCTTATAGAAGTAGGGCAGGAAAGGCATGTCTGGGAGTGGAATAAGGTTTATTAAGATGAAACTGGCAAACTGCCCCAGCTCCACTATGCACATTTCACACACTCCCTTAATATCCTGAAGCAAGGTCTTGAAGTGTCAGTTTCTCAATGGGCTTGAAGCCCATGACCAGTGCATGGTAGGAACAGAAAAGATATTTTGAGTCAAAGTGAGATGGAGTCACCAGAATCAGGAGCAAAACTGAGGTAGAAGTTGAAACCCACAAGAGAAGGTGGCAATAAGAGACCAAGGCCCAGCAAAGGCATAAAAAGCACAGCCCATCTCACAGAGGTCAAGGTCAAAGGGACAACTCACACAGCACAGCAGCACAGGAGAATGGCTCAGGGGCCGCTGGTGAAGACCAGGTGTAGGCTGAGGTGGAGGATTGTGAGGTGTAAAGCTAAGTCTTGAGGAAGTCTATCCAACGGAAGGTAGAGAAATACAAGAGTTGGCCCAGCCCCAGGAAATGGGATACACAAAGGTGATATCAGGAAAAATAACACTACTGGGTTGTCAGAAAAGCCATAATGTATTTTTTTCTATGTAAAAATGAATCATGACTTTTCCAACAACCCAAAAGCTTGAGGATAGAGTATAGCATCAGGGTCCTCTGGGTAAACTGGAAGGAGCTATGTGTGAGCATCCTGGAGTGTCAGGGAGAACTCTTGCTCAAGACACTTAGGTTTCAGCCGTGAGCCAAACACCATTTTTAAACTTCCATTAGCTAGTAGGACAAGGACTATTGATTTCTTCCAAACCAGAGTCCTCTTAGTCTAGGGATGGAAGGTTCAGGCATAGGATGGCTGGAAACCAGGTATGAACGGTGACAATGAGATGAAAATCAGCATAGAAGCTAAAACAGGACTCAGAGAGGAGCTAGCAAGAACTCCTGGGGTTCAGTGCAACCTAGGCTAAATCATGAGGAAAGGAAATCAAGGGCCGTATTGGGCTGCTCTTGGTAAGATACCCACATTTGGTTGAATCAGTTGAGGTCAGGTTGTAGGAGACTTTGACCAACTTTGCTCGGAAGGGGCTACCATCATTCCAGGAACTGAAAGTGTGAGATATTCTTCCCCAATGCAGAGTCTATCCAATTGGAGGCAGAGACTCAGCCAGAGGTTAGAATACGGCAGGGATCTACGTTTAGAGAAATGAAAGCTGGTCAGAATCCTAGCCCAGATGAGAAACAGGAAGCAGTCAGGCAGATAGAGTCCATATGACAGAATAGACAATGACATACTACAAACTCAATGTCCACCGCTCACCCCGGGAATAACAGATCTCCGGCTTAGATGGAATGGCAAATGGTAGTAGACTGGTAGATGGACTTCCTAACGCAAGCAAGTCTTAGTCAGGATTAGTCAGAACCCAGCCATATTGAATCAACATGCTGCTACCTCTAACCTGGTCGAGAAATTCCACAAATACTTTGCATTATATAGGGAAGAAACTTTTCTTTGAAGAGTTTATTCTTTAATGGGTCAGAATATATTTCCTAAACTTTCGACTTTGGGGACTCTGACTATAAACATCCAACACAGATTTCATTTTAACTTGAAAGGGCACTATGGTACTTGTTTCTCTTTTACATGCATATTGGTTTTCTGTGACTGCTTTAACAAATTACCACAAACTTGGATGGCTTAAAGCAACCAAAAGCAAGTCTCACAGTTCTAGAGGTTAGAAGTCCAAAATTGAGGTGTAAGAACACAGCCTTCTCCAAAGTCCCTAGAGAAGAATCCTTCTTGGCATCTTCCTAAGCTGTGGATGGTTGTTGTCAGTCTTCGATGTTCCTTGGTTTATAGCGGCATCACTCCACTTTCTACTAGTCTTTATATACCAGAGTCTTCCCTTTGTGACTCTGTTTTACTCTTCTTAGAAGGATACCAGTCATTGGATGAAGGACCAGGCTAATCCATTATGACCTCATTTTAATAGCAGTACTTGCCCCCCCCTTATCTGTAATTTCACTTTCTGTAGTTTCAATTATGGTGGTCAACTTGTAGTCTGAAATATTAAATGGAAAATTCCAGAAATAAGCAAGTCATAACTTTTAAACTGTGCATTGTTCTGAGCAGTGTGATGAAATCTCATGCTGTCTTGCTCTGCCCCACATGGGCCATGAGTCATCCCTCTGCCCTGCGTATCCACACTATATAT
The DNA here is from genome assembly GCF_000334495.1 of Tupaia belangeri chinensis. Classification (NCBI taxonomy): domain Eukaryota; kingdom Metazoa; phylum Chordata; class Mammalia; order Scandentia; family Tupaiidae; genus Tupaia; species Tupaia belangeri. The sequence continues at coordinate 1,237,148 of NW_006203868.1, forward strand.
ACTACCTGCCCATGAGTTGATTAGGAGTTATCTCTGTAATCAGATTGTCACAATATTACAGTACTTGGGTTCAAATAATCCTTATTTTACTTAATAATGACAACAAAGTACAAGAGTAGTGACGCTAGCAATTCAGATATGCCAAAGAGCCAGCAATGACTTTTTTTAGGGCCTACCCCCAGAGTCTGGTTTTTAAGGGAGACAGAGCTCACATGGTCGACCACACAGTTCAAATCCCACTCCTGGTGGCTTGAAAAACATGCTGGATGCATGCACATGTGTGCACAAAATCCTGATGGGATGGAGAAATGGAGAAAGGATTGCATCATGACCATGCCATATTGTGGGGAGGGGAGCACTTCCTCCCTCTCTGTCTCTTTCCTTTTCTCTCTGTCTGTCTGTGGAGTGCACTTGACCTCTGGGAATTTTTTTTTTAAAACTGAAAATTCTCAATAGGGAAAGGAAAAAAATTGTGTGCTGAGGTTGTTGAAATCTCTAGTACAATACAATTATTTGGAGAGCAAGAAAGATTACATTCACATAATTTTTGTTACCGTATATTGTTATAGTTGTTCTAGTTATTATTAGTTGTTGCTGTTAATCTCTTACTTGCCTAATTTATCCATTAAACTTTATCATGGGTATGTATAGGAAAAAGCGTGCCATGTAGAGGGTTTGGTAGTATTCAGTTTCCTGCATCTCCTGGAAGCCTTGGAATGTACATCCTACAGATAAGGGGGGACTACCTAATCACATCTACCAAGACCCTACTTCCAAATAAGGTCACATCTTGAAGTTCTGGGGAGACATGAACTTTTAGGGGTGGTGGGAGAAATTATTCAATCTACTACACCGTAATAAACATTTTCCAATCTTTGGTCAAATTAAGCATGGGGGGAAAAAAATCCTGTGCTTTTTTTAGTTCCTGTCAGATGACGTATATTCAGGACTTGTACTCTAAAATGGATACAAGTCACTGGGATTGTGAAACCTGAAATCTTTGACCAGTTGTTTATCACCTGCACAGATTCCCAAGGGACCAAGGTGAGAGGGACCTCTAGTAAATGAACACTACTAATAACTAACTAGAATTTTGGCTCTGAACTCCTATGGGGCCTCCCCATTTTTAGAGATTTGGGTGAACACTGAGCCGCGCGTCTAAAGTCCTGAATTAAAACAAGAAAATACCTTCTTTCAGACCCAGAGTCAAAGCTATAATTTTCTTTAGTGACAGCAGTTAAAAAGGGATTCACCCAAATGAAAAATGCCTCAAGGGCAAGAGAAAGTTGATCCCTCTACTTTGGGAAACTGCTGACACAGAGGATAAAGGTGTGGGCTTTGGAGTCAAGCGTGACAATTCAGTCCCCAGCTTGCCACTTACTAGCTGGGTGACCTTGTTCAAACTAATTAGTCTCTGTTTCCTCATTAGAACGATGGAGATAGTAATATTTCCCTCATAAGGCTATTGTGAAGAATAAATGAAATAGTCTATGTAATACCCTTACTACATGGGAAGTGCTACCTAGAGTCCTTGCTAAGTCCTATAACAATTGCCCTTAACTGCCCTATTTTTATCTGGACACTGCCCTGCTAACCACTGGAACTTCCTAGAGTGGAAGTCTCTCCCCTGTGGGAATAGCCTTAAGCTGTCTTTCATTAGTCACATGAGAATCAAGTTCTCCAAAAAGGTAAAACAAACAGCATTCTAGTGTCAACCAGGGTTTTTAATACAGCGGTTGCAAACTGGCAACTCTCAGACCAGATTCTACCCCTCGTGAGTTGTATTTAGCCTGGACAATTTTTAAAAGTTGGAATTTATTGCCCATATTAAAATAATCCAGAGACATTCTATATAGACCCAAATATCTGGCTTTAAAAATAGGAAACTAGGTGATATTTAGCCCAAATGCTCCTATGGCTAGTGTGCCCGTTTTCTGTGTCATACAAACTGGCACATATCTGAGAGTGAGCTGAGGCTCCATTAATAATATGCCTGAACAACAGGCTTGAACTGAAACTGCCCCGGGGCAAACTGGGATGTGCTGCCAGTTGCCTTACTCATGACCCCAGTGATCTGAAGTCAGAGGAAAATGGATGCTTTCCGTAAGGGTTCTGATCTCTCAGACTGTCCCTACCTCTAGAGTTTTGAATTTCTGGTCTATTTTACTTCTTTCATATAACACTCCTGAAAATTGCTTCTCCATCACTGGAATCCAACATCTCTGAACCGGGTCTTCTATCACCTTTCTTCTCTAAGGAGGAAGAGGTGCAGTGAGTTATCAAACCAGTGCCTGCACTGGACTTTACTCCGGTGCTCCCAGGCTCTGACGGGATTTCCAATAGCACAGCACCACCCGTGCAATGCTGTCGACACTGTCATCACTCAGGATCTCATTAAATCGTCCTCCTCTGCACCTATAGGGCATATACCATTGGGAAACCGTCACGTGTCACAATACTCATTTAGAGAGGTTGCAAGATTTTTAAGGTGCATTCTATATCATAAACAGATTAGTTCAAGGGCCAGCGGATAGCGTGATGGTTAAGGTGCTGGACTCCCATACGATCAACCACGGTTTGAGCCCCAGTCCCATTGGCTTGAAAATCACGCTGGGAATGTGTGCATGCATGCCCAAAATCGCAAGAAGAGAATGGAGGAGAAGGGATTTTGGTGTGGCCATCCTCTCTTGGGGGTGATTTCTCTCTTTCTCTGTGTGTCTTCAGCAAGTGCACCTGCTCTATCACAAAAACCTAAAGAAAAAAAAATAATTGGTTCAAAACAAATATAAACAAATTCTTTGAAAATTCTTAATTTTTAAGGCCTCTCCTCCCATCCACAAACAGGCTATGTTCCATAAGTTTGCTTAAAAATCCAGTGTAAAAATCTGAAAGGCATACTTCTATAGAAACAATGATACTGCCATCTCATCCCACACACAGACATACTCAAACTGAAAAAAAAAAAAAGACCAAAGAATATATAAAGATCCGTACAGTCAAATCTATCCCCAGGTATTGGTTAAGTTACATTTATGTATAAAAAAGTATCTTCTAAGCACTCGTTTTTTAGAAATTCTGAACCAAGGGCAATAGTGGGAGAAGAACCCTGTGAAGGCACTTGAGAGGACTGGCCTTCTCTGACATTTATATGTGCGAAATGTTTAGTCATGTGATATCTGTAGGATAGGTGCCATCTGTATAGTAAACATCAAAGTTCTTGATTACTGAGAATATTTGATCAATACAGAAAATGTCACCCCTTGATTAAAGTGGATTATTTGAAACTTACAGGGTAGAACAGAACTATCTAAAACTGGTGGGTGTATTGGAGAGTCCTGCTCGAAGAGACAGGTGATCTTGCTTTGAGTTCAGTCTCTGCTATTAACTTGTGCAACTTTGAGGAAATGGCTCACCCTCCTTGAAGCACAATTTTCTTATCAGCTGAATAAAGATGATAATAATTTGTACTTCACAGACTTGTTTTGAAAATTAGCTGAGAGCATGTGTCAGAGATCTGTTTACTGTGAAACGCTACAGAACTAGAAAAAACTGAAAAGTAGATTAATTCTTACTGAGCTCATATTTTAAACCAAGCACCATGATGGAATTACTATTATATTACGTTTATTTTAGGTTTGGCCATAAGGCATATGTGCTTGCCAGGGAGAGACAGAAAGAGGGAAAGTGAGAAATCACCCCCCCCAGGGGCGTTGGCCATATCACAATTCCTTCTCCACTAATCTCCTTTTGGGGTTTTGGGCATGCACTTACACGCACCTGGTGTGGTTTTCAAGCTGCCAGGTCCAGGACTTAAACCATGGTTGGCCAGATAGTCCAGTGTGCCCTAACCACCACACCATCTGCTCCCCCTGGATTTAGTATGACTAACTAGACACAAATACAACAATATTCTTAAAACTGACACATTGAATCTTCCTCTGTTAAAGACAAATGAAGAAATGAGTGAGGGAATCCCTTCAACTCTGAGCAGAAACTACCCAGCCTCCTCCCACTGAAAACACTTACAGAACACCAGGCTTGTAAACTTCCTGCCTTCTGATTTTAATGACAATATTACAATGGATATGATGCTACATCCTGGACCACACCCCAGAGTAGGAGTGACATTGACCCATTGTGACCTGTGAATATTAGGAAGAAGAAATGCTCCACTTGAAGAATTAGAGAATGGCAACTTTCAGCCACAGTCAGACCTAGTATTTCTATAGAAATCTTTCTAGGAGAAGGGTGGTCTTAGATCTACCTAGAACCTACCAATGCTAGTATTACTTGGTTTCTATAATTTAGATGATATTGCCTTGTATGTCAGTTTGCTAGGGTTTCCATGACAAAGAACTTCAGACTGGGTGGGCTAAACGACAGAAATTAATATTCTCACAGTTTTAGACACTGGAAGTCCTGGATCAAGGAGTCAGTATGATTTCATGGTTTCTTCAGAGGCCTCTAGACTTATAGAGAGATGGCTGCCTTCATGTGGTCTTCCCTCTGTGCATTTGTGTACATCCTAATCTATTCTTATAAAGACATCGGCCATTGGATTAGGGGCCACACGAATGGCCTCATTTTAATTTATATACCCATTTAAAGACCCTATCTGCAATCTAGTCACTTTCTGAGGTGTGGGGATTAGTACTTCTACATATAAATTGGGGGGGGGCACAATTTGGCTAAAAACACCCATAAATCAGTGGTCTACTTTGTTCTGGAGAAATTGTGTCTAAACTGTGATCTCTATTTCCTTTACCTTTTTCTTCTTCCCACAGTTTTATTCTGCCTCACTACCCCAACCGCTTAGCCCTTTGAGTTTTCACAGCACCTCGAACCCTGACTCACTAGCACAGCATCACTATTGGCATTGGCAGCTCCACTTCAGTGACTCGTTGATGTTCAAGAAAAGCTTTAATTGTGTAAATTGAAATACCAGTTCTTGAGCTGGACAATGACACATAGTAAACGCGATGCTCTGTGAGGTGACCTCCACGGAAGGCTTACATCTGGAGATCTCAGGTATACCATGATCTGGGGCTGGCTGGGGCGGGGGGTGGGTTATGGCATAAGGACACTGTGCTGTCTTTTGCCTCTGTCTCTCTTGCTCATGGAAGACATAGATAAACTTAAAAAATAAAGTAAGTTAGCTGTTCTCTGTGAAACATTTTCACAGGGTCCCTCTAGAACCCACTATCTCTTGACTTACATCTTATGCTTCTACCAACTTTTTTTTTGGGGGGGAGGAGGAGGTTTTTGCAATAGGGCACATGCCTTCGCCAGAAAGACAGAGAGAGACAGAGAGACAGAAAGCGGAAAATCATCCCCCAAGCGGGATGGCCACACTACAATCCCTTCTCCTCCATTCTCCTCTCGGGATCTTGGGCATGCATGCACACACGCCTGGCGTGAGTTTAAGACATCGGTTTGGGACTCAAACTGTAGTCGACTACATGGGAGTCCAACGACATAGCCATTACGCTAACTGCTAGTTCCTCTCCCAACTTTCTGAATCTCTAAATAATTCCAAGGTCTATATAGATCTCTTGTCTGCCAGTCTACTCATTTCCTCAGATTCTGGTTTCTTGGTAGACTTGGTTTTTCTTCATTTTTTGAATGAAGCTCTTCTTCCCTGTCCCCTTGGTTCTTAGTCATTACTCAGAAGGAAATTACTAGAAGCAGGCCTGGCCTTTTCTGTTCCAAACAAACAGACTAGTCCATCTACCCACAGGAGAAATCTAAAGAATGTTTCACCTTGCAGCCTAATTTAGACCAGCTCCTCAGCAAGACAACTTGCTTTCCTGACACCTTGTCTGACATTCCATCTGTTCTCCACCCCGTATATACTAAGTTGAAGGTTTCAGTGATATTATGTAACAGAGGTTTCATCAGTTTTTGGCTAGTAGTATATATGGTGATGTCTGTGACCTCATACATTCTAGTACCATGTAGCTCCCAGACAAAATTTAATTACAATGATGAACATTCTAAGCTGAATATGTCATCAAGCAGAATAAGTTAAAGGATGTCAATCCATCAGTGACAATGTTTTTTGAAGGTCTTTGAAGTAAAATATCTATAGATATTTCTAGACACCAATATTACATGATTATTAACTCAGTACTGTTTTTTTTCTGTTTTTTTTAGAATTATTTTATTCAACTTTATGTATTTGTTTACTTATTTTAATTTGACGAGAGAGGGACAGAACAAGAGAGAGAGAGAGAGAAAGAAAATGAGAAAGCAAGCCATGAGGTCTGGTACTTGAACCACCACGTGGAAGTCCAGCAACCTTAACCACCATGCCACCTGCCGCCCCCCCCCCATTTTCTTTCTTCTAATTTAAGCCACGTATTGACAGCTATTGAGATAATTTTAGAACAAAATCATTTAGATCCAGGTATCTCAATCACTGGAAAATAGCTTTTCTGATGTTATGAAATGTAATGTCCTCTTGAACAAACTTAAAAACAGGTTTGTAAACCAAATATTTTCCAACTTTTACAATAAGTCACTTCCCAATCCTCTAGCAAGCATGCCACAGGCAGCCATCCCTGTATAAATATGTAGTTAGAAAGATAAACACTCATTAAAGTCACTAGTGGCAGCATTGTTTCTCAAGGGGCTCAGCAATATTTGTTCAGTGGATAGAATAAGGAGATTAGTAATGTTTCCAATAAGCTCTACTCCTTCCTAAAGCCAACGTGCCTGCTCCCTGGGAGAAAGGCAGTGATGTGTGTGTGCGTGTTCCAGAAAGCCTCAAGACAACTTTCTACTTCAAGAACAAACCCGGTTCCTCATTGGTTCCATGCTAAACCACCCATTGTTCATGTGATTATGTTTTCATAATGGCAAGTCAGACCTCTATAATACATCTGTAGGAATACATCTGTAGAAGAAATTTCATATTCTAATATGTTAGTATAGTGTAAATATTTACTTACTAACCTACGAATGATTTAGGTAGGTACTCCAATCAAATGTCATAGACTTACAGAGATTTAAAACCTTAATCTACTGTATTAGTTAGTGTAGAAAAAGCCCTGGTCTTGGTTCCTGCCTAGGTAGGCCCAGAACTAATTGTCGTATTGCTTCTGGGAAAGCTGGAAGAATGGGGTACGTGAGTTCTAATGTCCCCCGAATCTGAAAACTATGAAATTCTCTTGGGAAAAATCAATCTCATCTTCTTATCTTACAGCGCTTTTGTGAGAATTCATAGAGCAGAATACAGGTTAGGGGGAGCTGTAGTTACCTAGTTAGCAGTTGGTGGAATAGAAGAAAGAAAAACAATAGCAGAAAGCATTCCCTCCTCCACTTTAAAGAAGGAAGAGAATCATTTAAGATTCTAGAGTAATTTTTGCTTCTTTCAGATAAAGATTTGGTGAAGTAACTCAAGTTGGTGAGTACATTGGTTACGAGCAGCTAATGCCAAGTCATTGTCAAAGTAATTTGGTCCTCTTACTAACAAATGAATCTTTTCCAAATATAAACCTAATGTTTGAACATATATCCTATTATGTTTTCTTTACACTTTTAATTTATTTAATTAATGTATTTTTTTTCTGTAAACCTTCCTAAGTTCCCTTGTTTGTGTCTGTGTTGGACGGGGATGGTTTGGCTTTTACTTTTCTTTCTTTCTTTTTATTTTTTAAGTTGCTAGAAGCTATGTGTACTTTCCAGAGAAAGTCAGAAAGACAAAGAGATGGGGAGGAAGGAGAAAGCACCCCTCTAAGAGACAAAGAGAAGAGGAGAAGGAGAAAGTACCACCCAAAGGAGCAGGGTCACACCACAATCCTTTCTCCATTTCTCCATTCTGTCTGGATTGGGGCATGCACACACATGCCTGGAGTGTATTTTAAACCATGTGGCTAAGACTCAAACTGTTGTCAGCCATGTGGGATCCAGCTCCCTCAACCACTAGGCCATGAAGCTGGGCCCTGAAATTCTTTGTTGAACTTTTATTCTGTGCCTCAGTTTTTCATTTGTAAAATGGGTATCATTCCCAGTTATCCCCAGTATAATCATATCCACTATAGCCACCAATGGTACTACTGCAATTTTCATATCTTTGACCATCATGGTTGTTGAATTCTTGGTTCCAGTTTTGACCTTGACCTCAGCCACGATTTCTACCATCACCTCTTCCACCAGCTGCGGCACTACTTCCTCCTTTGTGCTGTTGTTGCCGCTGCCTAAATACCTCTGTGGGCTGTATAACTTTGATTTCATACTTCCCAGAACCAATTTGATGGTATATGCTTTCTAACAATTTCTTTGCTGGATGGTTGTCAGGATATGTGATAAAACAGTATCTTCTTCCATTTGTTTTGTGTCCATGGGAAGTTCAATGTTTTTAATCTCTCCAAAGGCTCTCAAATAGCCTATTTGCTCAGAAGTATCTGGACTCCATTTACCCATTAAAAACATTTTTGGAAGGTTCTTTCTCTTAAAAATTTGGCCTATAGTACTTCACAGAGTAGTTTTAAGGACTAAGTGTAGGGACCAGCAGTTAGCGTAATGGCTATGTCGCTGGACTCCCATGTAGTTGACTGTGGTTCAAGTCCTGGACCCGGTGGCTTAAATCATGCTGGGAACGTGTGCGTGAGTGCCCAGGATCCCAAGAGGAGAATGGAGGAGAAGGGATTGCAGCATGGTCATCCCCCCTGGGGGTGACTTCTCGCTTTCTGTCTCTCTGTCTCTCTCTGTGATTCTGGCGAGCGCACGTGCCCTTTAACAAAAACCTCTCCAAAAAAAAAGGACTAAGTGTAATGTACAGTATAAGTAAACAGTGACTAACCAAGAGTAAGCCATGGGTAGCAAGTTATTATCAACATCACCTCTGTAGTCAAAGAAGTATCAATAATAGTGTTATTTTGATTAATTTTTTAATGATAGCATGTGTACACACACACACACACAGGAGAGGGGGAGCAAGCGAGAGAGAGAGAGAAATGTATACAAAGACAATCACACTCAACAGGGTCCCATCATGCCACAATCCCTTTGCTCTAGCCCTCCAGTTCTTCAGGATCTTGGTGCACCCAGCAAATTTCAGGTCCACTGGGCCAGGAACTCAAGCCTACACTTGGCCATGTGGCTTCAGCACTATAGTCCAGTACGCTACCAACTGTGCCGCCTAGGCTGGATCAATAAATGAATTTAAAAATAATTATTTATTTAATTGTATTTGTCATTATTATTATTATTATTATTATTATTTGCTATACAGTGCATGCACTCACCAGAGAGTGAGAGAGAGAGAGAAATTGTGAAAGCAAGCTGTGAGTCTGGGACTTGAACTGCAATTGTACAGGTAAGAGTCCAGTGCCTTAACAACCACGCCACCTGCTGGCCCCAACAATTGCATTTTAAAAAGTCTCTATTACTATTTTGCATCCACCATCAGTATTAGGGGCATTTCCTTACACACGTTACCAGAACATTAGGAAAAAGTGGTGGTTTAAGAGGTACATATCATCACAAATCCTACAGCAAATGTAAGATACATAAGGAACTGGGGTTTGAAGTGTAATACTTTAATTGACATAAAATGAGTATATCACATCTATGCAGTCAAGTTTTTCTTTCATCTTGTCAGTCAGTCTTACTCAGTGTCCTCTGCTCATGACAGCACAGAGTTCTTAGATGTTTGCAATGTCTTTCACATTCATTTCCAGCTTGTGGTCTGAATTGATTCCTTGTTTCTCAATGACAACAATCATGAAATCAAGATTAATAACCTGCTTGGTGAGTTTTGTCCACTTTGGAATCTGTATTCACCGGGGCCTGCTGGGCTCTTCATCGTTCATTCTAGATGCCCCAGCAGTGAGGTCAAGGACAGCAGCAGTCCAAGCTGCCTGCCTTTGGGCCATGATTGCCTGCTTCCATTCTTTCTTCTTCTCTCCCAGGCATTTAACAGTGGTTGAGGAGAATGTGGAAGTGCATTTCAAGTTCCTTGTGCTTAGAACAATGCCTGGCACACTGGAGGTACTCAGTAAATATTTGTGGAATGAATAAAAATAGGACAGGCCTGGTGGACAATGTTGGATTCTCTTAAACAGACTGCCCCTGAAGCATGGCAGAGAGGAAGAGCACCCGTCCCGTGTCCTACTGTGGGGCGGGCTCTCCGTACCACGCCCCACACGGAACATGTGCCTTCATGATCAGTCCCTTTACCTGGGGGCACAGGATATCTAAGACAGGCTTTGTTTTAGGCATGAGGTGTCTGTAGCCATTGCATTTGGTTCCACTAGTCATGACCAAGTTGGGCACAGCTTGAAGTTAAAAAGAAAAAAAGAAAAAAGGAACTTGAAAGAATTTTTATTCCTGAACCCACTGATCCTTTCCTCAGTCTTTCTCCAGAAAATACTTAGTGGGGGCCTGTTCTATATCAGAAACAGGCCTGGGTAATACAGTAGTGTAGAAGATAAGATCTAAGTAGGATAAGTAAACACTATAAAATACATACGGCAGGCCAGCAGGTGGCAAGGAGTTTAAGGTGCTGGATCCCACATGGCTGACTGTGCAGTTTGAATCCTAGATTCAATGACTTGAAAATCACACAGGGCATGTGTGGAGTGTGCCCAAAATCATGAGAGGAGACTGGAAGAGACAGGACCGTGGCATGACCATTCTCCCTGAGGGAACGATTTCTTACTCTCTCGTTCTCTCTCTGTCTCTCTCTCTGGTGAGCACATGCAACCTATTGCAATAAATAAATAAATAAATAAATAAATAAATAAATAAATAAATAAATAAAGCACCAAAATCACAAGTGCCACGAGAATGGTATGCTGTGAATAATAGGATGTGAAAAGAGATGATTGATTTTCGGTGGAGAAAACAGGAACCTGAGTGATATTCTTCATCATGGACGGAATGACAAGCATTTCAATAGGCAAACTAGACATGTGTTAATATATATTGCAATTATAAAATAAATAAATAAATAAATAAATAAATAAATAAAGCACCAAAATCACAAGTGCCACGAGAATGGTATGCTGTGAATAATAGGATGTGAAAAGAGATGATTGATTTTCGGTGGAGAAAACAGGAACCTGAGTGATATTCTTCATCATGGACGGAATGACAAGCATTTCAATAGGCAAACTAGACATGTGTTAATATATATTGCAATTATAAAATAGCAATACATTATCTGTCATATACATGTCATTATTAGTCCAGTATTCAGGTAGGCCTCTGATTTTTGTTTGTTATTTCTAGTCCTTTAAAATCATGGTTATGAGTCATTTTAACCAAGAAATATTTATTGGTAAAAATTAGGTTGGCTTATAAGGATAATTCAAGTCACGTGCTGGGATGCTGGGACACCATTAGAGAATTTAGAGAAGGTGTTGTTCTTTATTCCGTGATTTCTTTGTCAAACACAGTCAAGTTGTCCCAGATGGCAGATTTTTTAGTTCATTCTTTCTCAGCTAATTATCCTGCTTATCATGTTGTAAAAATAAATCTTCCTTGGAGAATCCTTTCAAATATCATATTGCTCATGACTAATGAAGAGTGGAGAATATGGCAAATATTTAATATATTTTGATAAAGATTTAAGGGGAGAATGAGACAGACTTTTCCAAATTCCCTTCCAATAATTTACTCATTCATCGGCTAACATTCATGGAATGCCTGTTATGTGCCAGCAAAGACAACAGAATCTTGGTAAAGTTGTTAAATATTCCGTATATATGCTAACTATGCCATACAAACTCTGCGTCCCCCATAGATGTGTGTTGTATCATCTAGGAAATTGCTTTCATTTTGGTTGTTCTTTGTACCTCTTCCCTCCAAGTTGATAAGTCCCATTACTCAAGAAGCTCTTAATGGTAAGAAGCAAGTAGCATGGTAGGCGGACATGCAACTAACTAGCATTTATTGAGCACCTCCATATACCAGATACAGTGAATAATAGTTCATGTTCTGAATAATTTAGTTTTCTGAACATGACAATCCACTGAGGACAGAAGAGAGGCGGACGGTTTCCAAGTTCAGCATAAAATATATCTTTGTCTCGAAAGGGAGCAGTGTGGGGTGACAAGGTCCACAGAACACGTGGAAGACGAGGGTCTGGACTGGAAGGAGTTCATAGTGTCCATCTGAGAAGTACCCAGTTACACAGGATGCGGGATCTGCTCCCTGCTTGAAGGTGCGAAAGTCCAGTCCTGCTGCAAGGAGCAAGAGCGGCGGTCGGGTCCTGCGACGCGTGGGACAGTGCCAAGTCCGCGGGCAGCTGCCAGCC
>NW_006203868.1:1250456-1267747 GCF_000334495.1 Tupaia belangeri chinensis
GGAGTTGGGTGGCCACGAATTCCCGTCCGAGGTCAGCCCTGAGCGGAGGCGGCTGGGGCCGGCCCGGGGTCCTCGGGCATCCTAGCCCTCGGCGAGGGCCTGACGGCGCGCACCCCGCGAGGCAGGCGCCTAGGAGCCGGGAGGACGTCAGCGGCATTGCGGGGACTTGGCGGGCCCAGAGCGCACGTCCCAAGTTGGGCGACGCCGTGCGGCAGCGAGGGAAAACCCTGTCGGTGGACTTTCCTCCTCTCCAGGTGCCCCGAGAGCGTCAGGCAGCCCTTCTCCTCTCTGGGGCACCCGCCCTCGTCGCCTCCCTGCGAAATTCAGTGGCTCTTTTACCCCCTGCTCCCATTGGTTTCCTTCACCTGATCTTCACGTCTGTCTTCCAAACAGGCAATTGTGTGAAAGTTTGGTGACGTTTTTGAAATTTCAGTGTGAGAAACGCAAATTCCGAGGTTGAAATTTATAGACATCTCGTGTTCCATATTTTGTCTTATCACATTTCACGCCACCTAGGGCTTCGTTGTTTATTATTCGGTGGGGGAGGGATCTGAAGGTGCAAAACCACCTTCTTTTCCTTCTCCCCTGCCGCCTCCCGTGCGTCTCCGTCACCGCTTCCCACTTAATCCCCCACCTCTTTTCTGTCCTCTGCTGGTACTGTCCCTCCAGAACACCCTTCCCCCGTTCACCTTTTCCCAGTGGTGGCCATAGGGCGGGTCGTGTACTTTGCAACTTGGAAATTGACAACGAAGAGAGTGTATCCCTGTGGGTTGTTTGCCCGAATGATCCAGGGCCCTGTCTGTGATGGAAACGAGGGAGACTGTCTTTGAGCCCCTTTGACATGTCCAAGGTTTGTCTCGCTTTTCACCACTACCCGTCATTAGAGACCAAGGTTGGGGTTCCCCATTACCACTTTTCAATCTTCGCTGCCCTCTGTTTTCTTAACAGTGGGTCTTTTGGGGAGAGAAGTGTTAGGAGGTGTTTTATGGAAGTTCAAAACCAAGGTGGAGCCAAAATAGACAAAAAACATTTTGCTTTCTGTTTACTCATTTCTTTCCTCGTATTTGGGAACTAGTGTCGCTTCCTTATTTGGTTTGGGAGCGAGAGTTTCTTCTAGGAGAAGAATCACTCAAAACTAGATCGAAAGTGAATATTTAGGATGAGTAAGAAAAGTAGAAAAAATGATGGGAGTCTTGGAAATTTAGGTCCCTTTCTTTAGTGATTTCTTTAGGCAATTTGCCAGAAATGCGTGCTTAGAAATGCTTTCTCATTGGGACCAGAAGTTGATGTAATGGTTATGTCGCTGGAGACCCATGCAGTCAACTGCAGGTCGAGTCCCGGACCCGGTGGCTTGAACTCATGCTGGCGTGTGTGCGGTGTGCCCAAGATCACGAGAGAATGGAGGAGAATGGATTGGGGCATGACTATCCTCCATCGGGGGTGATTTCTTGCCTTCTGTCTCTCTGTGTGTCTCTGTCTTTGTGGTGTCTTTGTGGCGAGTACACATGCCCTATAGCAAAAAACCTCTCCCCCCCCCCCCCAAAAAAAAGGAAGAAAGAAATGCTTTCTTATTGCAGGGACTGTGCATGTGAAGTGATCCTGACTCTTAAGCTTCTTTAGCTTTATGGTACATATAGCTCCCATGTCATGATTTTGAGATTTTAGAAGTGAACTTCAAGAAGGTAAGGTAGATCTGAGTAGAAAGTATTTCAGTCTCCAAGTCTCCGGGAATAGAATTTGGGCTGAGATTGAGAAAGCAGTGTTTACGGAATGAATTTAGGGTAATGGATCCCTGCTCCCCCCACCTCCCTAAAGTAGTACATACACTTCAAGCATTAGCACCTTCACTTCCCAGTGGCAAAAACCCTTGACCTAGGAATGTGGGCTTTAATAGTCACTGCTGTTGGTCCATCCATGTTGGACCTGAGCAGAGCTCCTGCCCAGAAGGCACCCTGGAAGGATGTACCATTGGTGAGTCATTCAGCTGTCACTCAGAAAATGTAGCATATGCTTCTCTGTACTAGACAATCTGTAGAACCTTTCCATTATTGTGTGACAATAAACAATAACGAAAAAATGGAGCCAAAGGCATAATATTACCGGTTCTCTGAAAGAAGTATACTGAGAAATATGTTTGTGTGGGAGAGTGAAGGGATGATTTATTTTCAGTGGAGGAAGTGAAGAGGCCTTTGGAAGAAGTGGTGTTTTGAGTGAGCTTGAAGGTAAAAGGATCATTTTAATAAGACCAGGAGATAGAATGGCCTTTCTGGTAGGGTTGCTATTATCCCTAATGCATAGTAGGATATCACCAATCTAGCTTTTAAGTTTCTGCTTTGAAGCTTTGAAAGCTATTTTGTTTGTTGTTAATGTACACTCACCTCCAGTATGGTGGTGTGCCACAATACATAAAGACACATAAATCTGTAAAGAAACAAGGGGGAGTGGGTAGTAAGTTGCATGGTGGTTTAGGTGCTAGACTCTCACATGGCTGACCGTGGTTCACGGCTTGGACTCAGCAGCTTGAAAATCACACTGGGCGCATGTGTGTGTGTACCTAAAATGCTGAGGGGAGAATGGATAAGAAGGGACTGCGTTGTGGCCATACCTTCTTTGAGGGGGGGGATTTCTCACTTTCCTTTCTTCCTCTCTCTGGCAAGTGCATATACCCTATGGCAAAACAACAACAACAAAACAAAGAGGTTTAAAAAGTTAGTAGCATATTATGGTATAAAGATTTTTATAGCAGGTCTACACTTTATTCTGTCTTTATTTTACTCTGATAAGCAAATGAACTACGTAGTTCAGAGAGCAGATATTTGATAATGCTGTCTCCCTAGATAAGAATTTTTCTTGTTCTTTCTTTTTAAAAAATTTCTCATAGAGCATGTCCACTTACAAGAAAGAGAGAAAGAGGAAGAGAGAGAGGGGGAGAGCAATCACTCTCAGGCGGGAATGACCACACTGCATTCCTTTTCCTCCATTCTCTCAGTATTTTGGGCTCTCACACACATGTACCCAGTGTGTTTTTCAAGTCACTGGGCCCAGGACTCAAACCACTCAGTAGACCATGTGGAATCCAGCTGCTTAACCATGACACCATCTGCTGGCCCAAGATTTTTTTTTTTTCCTTAAAAAATCTTTCAGTATATTTTGCTGAGTGTATTTTCAAATACCATGTCTTCTTTTCTAAGAAAAAGAGAGAAGGTGGGAAATATTTAACATATTTTGAAAAGTAGTAAAGAAATTGAATTTCAAGGATTATTCAAAAGAAACTCTCATAATTTTACTTATAATTTATTGATCTAATATTCATTGAGCTCCAGCTTGATGTCAGCATGATTTGTGTGTGGCTGGCTTGTTTCCTAATGACGTTCCAGGGTTGACAGGGCTAGGCCAGCCTGAGTCATATATTACATGTGTGCTTTGCTATGGCAAAAATGGAAGACCTGAGGGGAAGAAGAGTGATAGGTCTGGTGGGGAGAATCTTGAGATAGCTCAGAGTAGATCTGAGTGGTTGACTGTTCTTAAATAAAATTTTTTATAGGATTAAATATATTTAAAAGTAGATAGGCTAGTATACGAACCCCCATGTACCCAAAGCTGGTTTCAAAAGTTACCAACTCCTAACTAGTCTTCTTTATCTATATTCTTATTCATTCCATCCTCCATATTACTTGAAATAAACCCCAGACATCATATTATCTGACCTATAAGTATTTCAGGATGTATTTCCAAAAAGATAAATTGCTTATTAAATATATCAGCAACATGATCCAATATTCAGGCAGTGTTCAATCACCTTGACTTATAGGTAATTTTTTAAATACTTCATTTCAATCAGGGTTCAGATAAGATATTATATCATTATATATTATGATGGTATAATACATACACATAGACATATATAATTTATTGGGATATAATTTACATATAATAAAATATGCTGTTTCTAAGTATACATTTTCAATGAGTTTTTACCAGTGTATACACCTGTTTAATCACCACTATGATAAAAATGTGGAATATTTCCTACTCTAAAAAGTTTCTTCATGTGCATCTAGAATTCCTCCAACTCTACAGTACATCTCTAGACAACTACTGATAGACTTTTGTCATTAAAGATTGGATTCATATTTTCAAGAACTTTATGTAAGCAGAATCATATAGTATATATTTGTTGTGGCTGTCTTTCATTTAACACAATGCTTTTGAGATTCATCCATGACTTTTAAAAAGTTTTCATGTACTTATGTCTTCCATGAGTGAGAGATGCTGAGAGACAGACAGCACCCCAAAAGGGTCCCCAAATCACAATCCATCCCCAGCCTTCAAGCAGCTCCAGATCACAGGCAAGCGTGTACCAGGTGTATACAGAGAAATTTGGGAACTTTAACTGGGAACCTTCCCATATGGTATTGCTTTGCAAAGTGTCATGTTTTACTGATGCATCATTGGCTGGTACCTCATCCATAATTTTGTGTATCGTGGATATTTATTGTTAAGTAGTATTCCATTGTAAACCTATTCAACAGTTTGTTTAGCCACTTATTTGTTGGTAGATAATGGGTTGTCTCCGGTTTTTTACTTTCATGAAAAAAGTTGCTATGAACATTTGTGTGTAAGTTTTGGGGTGAATGTACGTTCTCATTTCTTTTGGGTATGTGAACGAGTAGAATTACTGTGTTGTATATTAAATGAATGTATGTTAAATTCTACTACCAGGCTGTTTTCCAAAGTGACTGTGTACCTTGAATAGAAGCACTGTATTACAGTTACATGCTCACCAAGATTTAGTATTTCAGTCTAATTGAAATTAAAATTTCTTGTGGGAGGCATGGTGATACACCCTATAGTCCCAACTAGTGGGAAGGCTGAGGCAAAAGGATTGCAATATATTGAGACCCTGTCTAAAAATAAAATAAAATAAAATATCTTGTGGATATTTAGTGGTATCTTACTTAAATTTGTCATTTCCCTGATACTAGTGATATTGAGCAGTACTTCTTTTATTAAATTGTCAGAAGCTGAGTGTGCCGACCAGGGAGAGAGAGACATGGAGAAAACACCCCTCAGTAGGGTGTAGTCCCGCTGCCGCGATCCCTTCTCTCTGTACTAGACAATCTGTAGAACCTTTCCATTATTGTGTGACAATAAACAATAACGAAAAAATGGAGCCAAAGGCATAATATTACCGGTTCTCTGAAAGAAGTATACTGAGAAATATGTTTGTGTGGGAGAGTGAAGGGATGATTTATTTTCAGTGGAGGAAGTGAAGAGGCCTTTGGAAGAAGTGGTGTTTTGAGTGAGCTTGAAGGTAAAAGGATCATTTTAATAAGACCAGGAGATAGAATGGCCTTTCTGGTAGGGTTGCTATTATCCCTAATGCATAGTAGGATATCACCAATCTAGCTTTTAAGTTTCTGCTTTGAAGCTTTGAAAGCTATTTTGTTTGTTGTTAATGTACACTCACCTCCAGTATGGTGGTGTGCCACAATACATAAAGACACATAAATCTGTAAAGAAACAAGGGGGAGTGGGTAGTAAGTTGCATGGTGGTTTAGGTGCTAGACTCTCACATGGCTGACCGTGGTTCACGGCTTGGACTCAGCAGCTTGAAAATCACACTGGGCGCATGTGTGTGTGTACCTAAAATGCTGAGGGGAGAATGGATAAGAAGGGACTGCGTTGTGGCCATACCTTCTTTGAGGGGGGGGATTTCTCACTTTCCTT
Source organism: Tupaia belangeri chinensis (assembly GCF_000334495.1). Classification (NCBI taxonomy): domain Eukaryota; kingdom Metazoa; phylum Chordata; class Mammalia; order Scandentia; family Tupaiidae; genus Tupaia; species Tupaia belangeri. The sequence goes on from NW_006203868.1 coordinate 1,256,187, forward strand.
TCTTCCTCTCTCTGGCAAGTGCATATACCCTATGGCAAAACAACAACAACAAAACAAAGAGGTTTAAAAAGTTAGTAGCATATTATGGTATAAAGATTTTTATAGCAGGTCTACACTTTATTCTGTCTTTATTTTACTCTGATAAGCAAATGAACTACGTAGTTCAGAGAGCAGATATTTGATAATGCTGTCTCCCTAGATAAGAATTTTTCTTGTTCTTTCTTTTTAAAAAATTTCTCATAGAGCATGTCCACTTACAAGAAAGAGAGAAAGAGGAAGAGAGAGAGGGGGAGAGCAATCACTCTCAGGCGGGAATGACCACACTGCATTCCTTTTCCTCCATTCTTCTCTCAGTATTTTGGGCTCTCACACACATGTACCCAGTGTGTTTTTCAAGTCACTGGGCCCAGGACTCAAACCACTCAGTAGACCATGTGGAATCCAGCTGCTTAACCATGACACCATCTGCTGGCCCAAGATTTTTTTTTTTTCCTTAAAAAATCTTTCAGTATATTTTGCTGAGTGTATTTTCAAATACCATGTCTTCTTTTCTAAGAAAAAGAGAGAAGGTGGGAAATATTTAACATATTTTGAAAAGTAGTAAAGAAATTGAATTTCAAGGATTATTCAAAAGAAACTCTCATAATTTTACTTATAATTTATTGATCTAATATTCATTGAGCTCCAGCTTGATGTCAGCATGATTTGTGTGTGGCTGGCTTGTTTCCTAATGACGTTCCAGGGTTGACAGGGCTAGGCCAGCCTGAGTCATATATTACATGTGTGCTTTGCTATGGCAAAAATGGAAGACCTGAGGGGAAGAAGAGTGATAGGTCTGGTGGGGAGAATCTTGAGATAGCTCAGAGTAGATCTGAGTGGTTGACTGTTCTTAAATAAAATTTTTTATAGGATTAAATATATTTAAAAGTAGATAGGCTAGTATACGAACCCCCATGTACCCAAAGCTGGTTTCAAAAGTTACCAACTCCTAACTAGTCTTCTTTATCTATATTCTTATTCATTCCATCCTCCATATTACTTGAAATAAACCCCAGACATCATATTATCTGACCTATAAGTATTTCAGGATGTATTTCCAAAAAGATAAATTGCTTATTAAATATATCAGCAACATGATCCAATATTCAGGCAGTGTTCAATCACCTTGACTTATAGGTAATTTTTTAAATACTTCATTTCAATCAGGGTTCAGATAAGATATTATATCATTATATATTATGATGGTATAATACATACACATAGACATATATAATTTATTGGGATATAATTTACATATAATAAAATATGCTGTTTCTAAGTATACATTTTCAATGAGTTTTTACCAGTGTATACACCTGTTTAATCACCACTATGATAAAAATGTGGAATATTTCCTACTCTAAAAAGTTTCTTCATGTGCATCTAGAATTCCTCCAACTCTACAGTACATCTCTAGACAACTACTGATAGACTTTTGTCATTAAAGATTGGATTCATATTTTCAAGAACTTTATGTAAGCAGAATCATATAGTATATATTTGTTGTGGCTGTCTTTCATTTAACACAATGCTTTTGAGATTCATCCATGACTTTTAAAAAGTTTTCATGTACTTATGTCTTCCATGAGTGAGAGATGCTGAGAGACAGACAGCACCCCAAAAGGGTCCCCAAATCACAATCCATCCCCAGCCTTCAAGCAGCTCCAGATCACAGGCAAGCGTGTACCAGGTGTATACAGAGAAATTTGGGAACTTTAACTGGGAACCTTCCCATATGGTATTGCTTTGCAAAGTGTCATGTTTTACTGATGCATCATTGGCTGGTACCTCATCCATAATTTTGTGTATCGTGGATATTTATTGTTAAGTAGTATTCCATTGTAAACCTATTCAACAGTTTGTTTAGCCACTTATTTGTTGGTAGATAATGGGTTGTCTCCGGTTTTTTACTTTCATGAAAAAAGTTGCTATGAACATTTGTGTGTAAGTTTTGGGGTGAATGTACGTTCTCATTTCTTTTGGGTATGTGAACGAGTAGAATTACTGTGTTGTATATTAAATGAATGTATGTTAAATTCTACTACCAGGCTGTTTTCCAAAGTGACTGTGTACCTTGAATAGAAGCACTGTATTACAGTTACATGCTCACCAAGATTTAGTATTTCAGTCTAATTGAAATTAAAATTTCTTGTGGGAGGCATGGTGATACACCCTATAGTCCCAACTAGTGGGAAGGCTGAGGCAAAAGGATTGCAATATATTGAGACCCTGTCTAAAAATAAAATAAAATAAAATATCTTGTGGATATTTAGTGGTATCTTACTTAAATTTGTCATTTCCCTGATACTAGTGATATTGAGCAGTACTTCTTTTATTAAATTGTCAGAAGCTGAGTGTGCCGACCAGGGAGAGAGAGACATGGAGAAAACACCCCTCAGTAGGGTGTAGTCCCGCTGCCGCGATCCCTTCTCCTTCATATCTCTGTCCTGTTGGGATTTAAGGCATGCATGCACATGCAGCTGGAATGTTTTTCAAGCCAGTGGGGCTGGGATTCTAATTGTGGTTGGCAGTGTGGAATCTAGCTCCCTTAACTGTTAGGCTATGGGGCCACCTGAGCACTATTTCATGTGTTTATTGCCCAGTTGTTTATCTTTTGTGAATTGACTGTTTATTTCATTACTAAATATTTTATTGGGTTGTTTTCTTATTATTGATTTATAGAGTTGTCAGAAAAACCATGAGCATTTTTGCATAGCAAAACAGAAAAATACATCATGACTTTTCATACAACTTAATAATTTGATACAGGTACTTTCTCAGATATTTTTCTCCTAATTTGTTGCTAATATTGTGTTAAGGAATTGGATCTTTAATTTTCATGTACTGTCTTTGCCTGGTTTTGGTATCAGGAAAATGCTAGCTTCATAAAATCAGTTGGGAATTATTCTTGCCTCCTCTATTTTCCAAGAGTTTGTGCAGTGTTACTTTATCTTGTTCAGTGGATTTAATCAGTAAAGCCTATCTAGTTTTGCAGTTTTCTTGTGGGAAGTTTTAAATTGTGAATTCTGTTCTTTAATACCTATGTGACTATTCCGATTTTCGATCGCTTCTGACAGATTTGATCCTTTGTGTTTTTAAAGAAAATTTTCCATTTTGTCCAAGTTATTAAATTTATTGTCATAAAGTTGTTTGTAACATTTCTTTGTGGGGCTTTAATATTTGTAGGGTCTGTACTGATGTCCCTTCTTTCACTTTTTATATTAATAATTGGTGTTTCCTCTTTTTCTTGATCAGTCTAGCTAGATAGTTAACAATTTAATTGATCTTTGCAAAGATCTAGCTTTTGGTTATATTGCTTTTTCCCTGTTGTCTGTTGTTTTGATCATTGATTTTTGCCCTTGTCATTATTCCCTCATTTTACTTACTGTGAGTTTAATTTGCTCTTTGTTTGTTTAGTTTCTTAAGTAAGAAACTTAGATAACTAAATTTAGACACTTCTGTTTTTAAATAAAACATCCAAAACTGTATTTCTCTATATGCCCATAACTTCTACGGTATAGTCTTCACATTTAGACATGTATTTTCATTTTCATTCAGTTTAAAATTTCATTCAGTGTTTGGGGGCTGGACTCCCACATGACTAACTGCAGTTCAAGTCCCAGACTTGGCAACTTGCTTTCTCACATTCTCTTTCTCTCTCACTCTGGTCAAATTACAATAAATAAATAGATAGATAGATAGATAAAGTTTAATAAAAACAATTCTTTAAAAATTAAAAAATTTTTCAAAATTTCCGTAATGGAAAGTTGACCCACACGTTATTTATATGTATGTTTTATAACTTCCAAATATTTGTGAATATTCCAGATATTTTTCTGTTATTCAAATTTAATTTTGTTTGGGTCAGAGTATATACACTGTATAATTTCAGTTCAGTATACTAGAATTTGTTTTATAGTCCTACATAATGGCTTATCTTAGTGAATATTCCATATGCATTTGAAAAGAATATGTATTCCTGTTACTGTTGGGTGGTGTATTCTATAAATGTTTGTTGGACTAAATTGGTAGTTCTGTTCAAATCTCTCTCTCTCTCTCTATATATATATATATATTTTTTTTTTTTTTTTTTTTTTTGGATGGAGTTTTTTGCGCACGGGATCTTTTTTTGAGAGAGAGGTTTTTGCTATAGGGCGCTTGCTCGCCAGAAAGACCAGAGAGACAGAGAGACAGAAAGCAAGAAATCACCCCCCAAGAGGGAATAGCCACGCTGCAATCCCTTTTCCTCCATTCTCCTCTCTGGATCTTGGGAACGCACGTACACGCACCTGGCATGAGTTTAAGCCACTGGGTCCGGGACTCAAACTGCAGTCAACTACGTGGGAGTCCAGTAACAACCATTACGCCAACTGCTGATCCTTATATCTATACTTTTAATGATTGTCTGTTATTTGTACTGACAGTTACTAAAAGAAGATTGTTGAAATTTTAGCAATCATTGGGGATTTGTCTGTTTTTCCTTATATTTCTGTCAGTTTTTGCTTTTTATATTCTGGACTTCAAGTTTTAGATGAATATACTTTTAAGGTTGTTATATTTTTATGTTGAAATAACTTATTTATTATTATGAGATGTTGCCCTTTATTCTTGGAAAAATTTTCCTGTCTTATATAGTAGAGCCATTTCAGCTTTCTTATGATTAATATTTGGAAATTTTTTTTTCCTGTTGTTTTACTTCAACCTATTTGTGCCCTTATATTTAAAGTCTATTTATTTATTTATTTATTTATTATTTTTGGAGAGGTTTTTTTTACAGGGCATGTGCGCTCACCAGAAAGACAGAGACTGAAAGACAGAAAGCGAGAAATCACCCCCCAGGGGGGATGGCCACACCAAATCCTTTCTCTTTCATTCTCTTGGATCTTGGGCACGCACGCATATGCGCCCGGCATGAGTTTAAGCTGCAGGGTCCGGGACTCTAACCCTGGTCGACTACATGGGGGTCCAGCGACATAGCTATTACACTAACTGCTGGTTCCAAGTCTATTTATTTTTTATAGACTGTGTACTTGAGTCTTACTTTTTTACTCAATTAGAGACTCTTGTCTTTTTATTTGGGTGTTTAGAGTACTCATATTTAATGTAATTATTGATATGATTGGCCTTAAGTCTTTTTTTTAAGAATTATTATATTTATTTATTATTATTATTTCACACAAGTTTTGCCAGAGAAAGACAGAGAGAGAGAGGGAAAGTGAGAAAGCAAGCCGCCAGGTCCGGGACTCGAACTGTTTGTCAGCCATGTGGGAATTCCAGCACCTTGACCACCATGCCACCTGCTGGCCCTGGGCTTAAGTCTTTCATCTTGCTGTTTGTATTTTATGTATCTGTTCTTTCTTTTTCTTCTTGTCCTGTCTTGTATGGTTCTTTTTTAAAAAATATTTTGCCAGAAGGTACATGCACTCACTGGAGAGAGAGAGACAGAGAGAGAGAGCACCCAAGCATCCCCATGGGGAATGGTACCACTACAATCCTTCTCCATTTCTCCATCCTTATGAGTCTTTGGACACACATGCACATATGTCTGGTGTATTTCTTAGGTAGCAGGTCTGGAACTCGAACCACAGTGAGAAAGCAAGTTAGCCATGTTGGACCCATGGGTCGGCCCAGACCTGCCTTATTTTGGAGTAAGTTTTTGAAGTCCTATTTACATCTACTATTGGCTTATTAACTGAACTTCTGGAGATTTTAATACACATTTTTAAACTTATTATTGAATATCTTTAAGTAATATTGTGCAGCTTAGAAGAACCTTATTGTATGCTTTGATTTTCCTTCTCTTTTATGCTACTGCCATATGTTTTACTTTGTGTGTGCATGTGTATGTGTGTGTATACACATATGCAGTTATTACTATTTTTTTAACATCGCTAACTTTTAAAAAATAAAGTTATTTATTCATTTATTTGTTGTGATTTTCAACAACTTGAACCACAGTCAGCCATGTGAGAATCCAGTACCTTAACCACCATGCCATTTGTTGGCCCCACTTTGTGTATATTTTAAATGCCCCAATACATTGTTACTACTTTTGTTTTAAGCATCAGGTTTTTGTTGTTTTTGTTGTGAAATGTGCTTATTTTGAAACTTCTTCACTGTGGTGAGCCTAGAATATGGTTTTCAGGAGCCGACAGGTGGCGTGGTGATTAGGGTGCTGAACTCCCACGTGGCCAGAAATGGTTCAAGTCCCAGACCTGGTGGCTTGCTTTCTCACTTTCTCTTTCTCTCTCTCTCTCACTCACTCTGCCCCTTTCTGTTCAAATTCAAATAGATAAATAAATAAATAAAGATAAATAAAATAATAATTTTTTTTAAAAAAGAAGGTGACCAGCAGGTGGTGTGGTGGTTAAGGTGGTGGACACTCCCACATGGCTGACCATGGTTCAAGTCCTGGACCTGGTAGCTTGCTTTCTCATGTTCCTTCTCTTTCTTTCTCTCTCTCTCTCTCTCTCTCTTTCTCTCTCGCTCTCTGGTCAAATTAAAATAAATGAATGAATAAATAAAATTAAATAAAATTTTGTTGTTGTTGGAGAGTTTTTTGCTATAGGGTGTGTGTGGCCGCCAGAAAGACAGAAAGTGAGAAATCACCCCCCAGGGGGGATGACCACGTTGCAATCCGTTCTCCTCCATTCTCCTTTTGGGATCTTGGGCACACACGCACACATGCCCCACGTGAGTTTAATCCACCGCGTCCGGGACTCCAACTGCGGTCGACTACATGGGAATTTAGTGACATAGCCATTATGCCATCTGCAGGTCCCAAACTTTTTCTTTTACAGAAAGAATACTGTTTTCACTGGGGCTAAGTTAAATGTACCACAAAGCATGCCCTTCTGGGATCTCTCTTGGGTGTTCAACAGATCCCTCTACTCTGGGTGATGAGAACTTAGAGGTCTTCTGGCCCTGTGAAAGACCTCAGAATTGTTCAGCTACAGCTCCTTGGAAATATTTTGCCCATCTTTGTGAGATTTTGCTGTACACATGTGCACCTTTAGTATTCAGCAAGAGCATTTAAGTGTTACCTCTGTAAATTTCTGGAGTGCTTTCTCTTCCGTCCTCTCTGGCATCCTGTCCTTCATACTAACCACTTAAGTCTCTTGGAACTATGATTTCTTACTTCTCAACTTAGTGAGAATACCACACTGTGGTTGGCTACTGCTTCCTGTGTCATCCAGAATATGTCTTTAGGCAGAAAGTTGGAGTATTATAGGACTTAGCTCATTTGCTTGCAATTCCATATCTCAGGGATTCCAATTCTGTGCCATGTGTGGTCCAGTGTTTGAAAACAATATTTATTTTGTTCAGTTTTCTACTTGTTTGTTACAGAGTAAATCTGATCTTATTTATTTCTGCACTCAATGTATCACCCCCCCCCACACACACACCTTTTTTTAAGTTTATTTCTTTCATGAAAGAGAGTGAGAAAAAGACCAGTACTCTGGTTCTCTTGACAGGGTCTTGCCACACCTTGATCATCCCCCTAAGCCTTCCAGTCAGCCAGGATTACAGGTGCAGTAGGCACACCCATTCAATGTGTTCAGGTTGTCTAGATATATCTGAACTCAGACCTCCAGTATAGCTCCAGTATAGCTTAGCATCACCCGATCGATAGCCTGCACCTCTGCATCTGGACCCTTGATAAATATTTAAAGAGGTTTTTGTTGTTGTGGTTTTTAATGTAGAGGTTTTTCTTTCCATCTTTTCTTTCTTTCTTTCTTTCTCTTTTTTTCTACAACTTGCTTGTGGAAAAAATTATATTGTTTTTCCTTAATGGCCCACCATCCAGGTTTTGCTGGGTGCATCCTATGGTATAATTTAAGGTGTTCCTCTGTCCTATAGCTTATAAAGTAGTAGCTGGATTTAGAACAGTGTCTCAACCTTAGTACTGTTGACCATTTGGGGCTGGCTGATTCTTAGCTAGGGTTGGCTAGGGTTGGGGGGCTCTCTTGTGCATGTGGGATGTTTAGCATCATCCCTGGCCTCTATCCACTAGGTGTCAGTAGAACCCCCTCCTCAGTTGTAGATGTCTCCAGACATTGTCAGATGTTTTTAGGTGCATGTTCTGCTAAGAACAGTAAGCTAGCTCAACTGTGTAATCAGCTTTGGGAAGATGAAGACGCCTGCTAGCAAAATGAACAATACTGACCATGTCACTACTACAGAAGGAAAGACTGTCTCTGTTTAGTTTGGTACCGCAGGCATTTTGACAAGAACTCATGAAGAAAATTTTAGAAATATGTAAGTTGAGGCTACACAGAATGGCTGTCTTAAGAGCAGCATTATAAAGGATGTGCATTTCTACCTGAGAAGGAAAAAATGCTGGAGGCAATAATAATCTAAAATCATTAAAAAATGGTAATTTAAAAAAAAATTGTATGCTGTTTCCAGAGTGTTATTCTGCAACTTAAACAACTTAAAATGTTGAGCTTCTACAATAGATAGTTAGATCTATTAGATCCAAAAACTGATAGTATTTTTAAAGAGTTATTTTATTTAACTTTATTTATTATTACTATTATTATTTTTAAAATTTGACCAGAGAGAGAAAGAAAGAGAGGGAAAGTGAGAAAATGAGCCACCAGATCCAAGACTCAAACCACTGTCAGCCACATGGAAGTTCAGTGCCTTTAACCACCACACCACCTATTGGCCTCTTACTGGTGGTTTTATTCTTTTTTATTTTGATTATTTTACAATTTTATTATAAACCAAGAATGCTTGACTTAAATGAAGATATTATTGTGGGAATGTACTTTTCATACTTAAAATTTATTTGCATGACATAAAATTACCTTAGAATGCATGTTTATTTATCACATAAATAGGATAAATTAATAACTTTTTAAATTTAGAAGTGGACTGCCATTTTTTCTTTTCTTTTTTTTTTTTTTTCATTTGTAGTCATGTGCCAGAGAGAGAACATGATAAAGCACCCCCTCCCCCCAAGGTGTATGGTCATGCCATAGTCTCTTCTCCTTCATTCTCCTCTTGGGATTTGGGGCCTGCATGCACATGTGCCTGATGTGTTTTTCAAACTACTGGGTCTGGGACTCGAACCAAAAAGTTGGCTATGTGGGACCCAGCTACCTTAACCACCATGCCACCAGCCGACATTCTGTGATAATTTGGGAATGGTTTAGAAGTAGATCTGGTGTGGAAGGTATCAATAACCCAGAGGAGATATGAGGAGCAGACTGTTCTCTTGAGCTCCTGAGGGTTGCCCTGCCCCTACCTTCCATGGCCTTCACAAGCTTTTCCTCTCCTTCCCATTGTTCAGTTTTGAGTAATTAGTGATTTCATGCGTGTCCATAATGTACATTCTCCAGTGGGACTTGAGGGAATGCTTATTTTTTAGGTGTCTTCAGTATTGTGATGTTGATCTTGATATAGTCATGTTTAAAGCTTTTGGTTTTTTTTTTTTTTTTTTTTTTGAGAAAGATTTTTGCTGTAGGGCACATGTGCTTCCCAGAGAGACAGAGAGAGACAGAGATAAAAGTGAGAAATCACCCCTTGGGGGATGGCAGGCTGTAATCCCTTCTTCTCCATTCTCCTCTTGTTATTCTGGGCTTGCACCCACACATACCTAGCATGAGTTTCAAGCCATTGGGTCTGGGACTTGAACCATGATCGGCCACGTGGGAGTCCAGCACTTTAACTACTATGCCACCTGCTGGCCTGCTTTGGGGCATACTTTTAAAAATTAAGTATGAAAAACAATTGTGGAGCCAGGTATTCAAGGTGGCTTGGGTTCTTATATTTATCTTTTAGTTTTTCCAGGTAACAACCTAGGAGACTAATTGGCTTAATTTTCCCCAGAACTATTTGCACGTGAGAAATGTTCCACTACTTTTTCTCCATCAATGGGTAATCTCTTTATCTCTTCATCACCTTTGTTTCTCTTCTTTATCCATTTCCATCTTATTTTCTGCCTCCAGTGTCTCTTATCTTTCCCTTCCATAGTTGTCTCTCTCTCCCCTTCTCACACCTCTTTGTCTCTTTTCTGCTTTTCTACCCCTCACTCCTGTGTGCTCCTTTTGTCTCTGTCATGCCACCACCTTCATCCCACACATTCTTTCTCTCCATCAGGAACTTGTGACATTGCCACTTCCATTTTAATCAGGATCACAATCCTCTTTATTAAATGGAATGGTGGATAAGCAAAGATCATTAACATATTTTTAAATAAACTGAAGTGGGAGGTGTTGGAGGATGAGGGACTTCCTCAGATTTCCTTCCAAAAAATCTTGTGATTAAATCGTTGGAGTTGCCCTGCTCCAGCCCGTTTTTGGCCTGGGGACTACTTTTTTCTTCTCTTGTTGCTTTGCTTTAGTTCTGGCATCATCAGTTTCCATGGTGAGAGTCCTTAGTACATTTTTCTTTTTCAGTGTGTTAGTAGTAAGTTTGGTTTTGAGGTTTCCTAAGCATTTGTGGCATGTCCTTGGTACTGTTGTGTTTGGGGTTTGAACGGATAAATTTGTCCAAGTTGAGTCAGAAAAATCCAGTGTGGAGCTAAAGTAACCAAACAGCTGAGCGTTTTCGTATGTCTCTTTTCCAAGTAACACCCAAGAGACTGAATGTGTTTTATTTCCCTGACTTTTTTTTTTCTCCCTGAGGGCTTGAAGATATGAGCGGTGCCCTCTTCCTCACTGTCAGTGACTATGTTTTTCCCACTCCCGCCACCCTCCTTTGTGGCCCCATCATACATGCTTACTTTTTCTGTCTCTAGAAGTGGGCATCTCTCCCCTCAGGCGTTTATTTCTTTTTTTGCCTTTATCTGTTTCTGCCATTCTTGTTTTTTCTCTCCTTCTCTATACCGGTACCTCGGTTTTCTTTCCTCGTCTCCCCCCACTCTCCTATATTTTTTGGTTCCTCCCTTGTGTGATTTTTATCTGACCCCCCCCCAGCACTATCCACAGCATCCTCCCCATGTTTCTCCCTCAGTTTTTTTGGAATATTTCTGCGCTGAGATATATGACATTGCTTGTTCCAGCGAGTAGAATGATACTGGAGCGCGCTTTCGGGCCCCTGCTGCTTTCTCTATTCCTTCTTTCCAGACATCTTTCTCATTCTGAGGTGAATTTGAGAGTGCAGTTGAAGAATGCGAGAGGAAGGCTCAGTGGAAAGTACTACCCTCCGTGGAGGGCAGAGTAGTTGGCTGGGCACGAGGCGTTCGTTCTTCCAGAAGGCGTGGGGCCAGGCTTGTGTTAACGCTTGCCCCGTGTGGTAGACCCCCGCCCTTTCCTTCAGGGAGGTGCGGGGAGGTGGTCCACAGAAGCCTTTCAGAGCTGTCGACTGCCGGTCTGAGAATGCCCATAGCTGGTTCGAGGCATCAGGTGCCTTTTCCCTAAGTCGCCCAGCCAGTCCTGCTGCAAGGCGCCCGGGGCAGCCGACACGTCCCGCGACGTGGGGGACAACGCCAGGCTCTGGCGCAGCTGAGAGCCCGCGCCTCGGTCTTGCCAGAGAGCCGCCGTCCCACCTGCTGCGGGCCGAGTCCCGCCCCC
>NW_006203868.1:1268103-1268782 GCF_000334495.1 Tupaia belangeri chinensis
GGCGAGGGCGCGCTGTGCTCTCGGGGAGAACCGGGCGGCACCCTGGGCAGAGGATGGGGAGAATCCGAGTGAACACGAAGCGCGTACCTCTGCGCGCATGCCGTCCCTAAGTCCTGTACACTTTCACTCCTTTCATCCGTGCGACGGATCCATCCTTATTCAACTCACTTTTCACACGAAGAGAGGGAGGTTAAGAACTTGTCCCAACGGGCTGGAGATGGACCGTGTGGGACATCAGCCGGCGCCTCCGCCACCGCAGAGCCAGTGGTCCGGCGAGCGGGCCCGTCTGCCTCCACCCTCTCCGCAACCTTCTCTCCAACCCGCCTCCTCTGCCGAGATTTTGTAGGATTTCCATGGTACTTTGTTCTCCTGGTCTGTCTTTTGGGTTGAGGAGGGGTGTGCCGTTTTAAGGCCCCCTCGGTCTCCGTGGTTTGTCCCCTTTCTGTCGTGGACATGTTTTGGAGGTTGACAATTTTAATATAAAAACAATCTTTGTTTCGTGGACGAACTTTTTCTGGGTGAACTCCGCCTGAGACGTTTCAAGGTGGAGCCCTGGTGACAGACAAGCCTCGTGTCTCTATGTTTATCTTTTTTTACTCTCGTTCTCAAGAGGGAATTGGCTTCATACCTTTCCGAGGGCGGGATGTTATCTGTGCAAGGCGGGAGTTCAACGCCTCTT